>NC_068938.1:197655076-197980076 GCF_016801865.2 Culex pipiens pallens | reverse complement strand
ATACAAAAATACAAAAATACAAAAATACAAAAATACAAAAATACAAAAATACAAAAATACAAAAATACAAAAAAAATCTTGAGTTTCTGATAATCCTTTGTAAATAAATGATACATTATTCCACTTAGTACCTTATCCTAGAAGTCCGTACTTGAGACGTCATACTAAATCTCCTTTGTTAACCAGTTCATTGCTCCCGTGAATTAAAACGTACTCTGAAAGTCCTTTGACGCAAAAAGCTCACTTTTTACACGCTAAACTTAAATGGGTTACTGCGTCCCATTAGCGTAGCAAAACACCGATCAAATTGTTTTTGTCCACAGGGTTAGTTGTGAAGATTCTCTGACAGTCAGAACAGACCGAACATTTGCGATTTAGCTTAAATTAGCCAAATTCTCAGTCGTACACGCTTGATTGGACCCATCAAAATGAGCGTAGAACGAAAAAAAACGATGGTAACAATAAATTAGAAAAAATACCAGTTTCTTTCCCAAGAACTAACTTGGTTGGGATGACTTGCAGAAAAAGAGGGCGATGACGTTAGTTCAAGCAGTCCAAAACATAATCTTAATCGTTTGCGAAATTTTGGAAAGCAGAATTTTGCATATAAAATGCAAATGTTTCGGGAATTCTTTGTTTGTGTTGACCCGTACCGTAAATCTCACTCTCAACGGGAATATTCTCGCCAAAACTGCTTATCACAGTGATGTTGCATATTTTCGCTAAATTTTGGAACTTCTTTTTGATTTTTTTATCCCGCGCATTGATCCTTCCCCAATCAGAACCCCGCTCACGTAAGCCGATCTATCGATTGAGTGTGCCTCACAAGAAGCCGATCCCTAATAATAAAGACAAAGATCTTCAACGGAATCAAAATTTTGGGACTTTTGTGTCGGCTAGTTCCGTATTGTTTTGGTATTCTACGACTGAGGCAGTAAAATGTGCTTGAACCGAGCGTGACTTGAATGACGAGTTGAGTCGAGAAATGTCTTTCGTAACGGCTTGTAACGTTGGTTTGGGCAATGCGCCTTTGGGTAGGCAATGCTAGGGAGCTGCTCTATTGCGCTTCTATTACGGATTTCAAGGGTTGAGTACTTCTTCTTCACGTTTGAGAGTTGAGCATTTTTAGATAAAATTTTCAAGAATTTTAAAATTCTAGGAATTTTACGAATTTTTAGAATTTTACGAATTTTTAGAATTTTTAGAATTTTTAGAATTTTTAGAATTTTTAGAATTTTTAGAATTTTTAGAATTTTTAGAATTTTTAGAATTTTTAGAATTTTTAGAATTTTTAGAATTTTTAGAATTTTAAGAATTTTAAGAATTTTAAGAATTTTAAAAATTTTAAGAATTTTAAAAATTTTAAGAATTTTAAGAATTTTAAGAATTTTAAGAATTTTAAGAATTTTAAGAATTTTAAGAATTTTAAGAATTTTAAGAATTTTAAGAATTTCAAGAATTTTAAGAATTTTAAGAATTTTAAAAATTTTAAGAATTTTAAGAATTTTAAGAATTTTAAGAATTTTAAGAATTTTAAGAATTTTAAGAATTTTAAGAATTTTAAGAATTTTAAGAATTTTAAGAATTTCAAGAATTTTAAGAATTTCAAGAATTTTAAGAATTTTAAGAATTTTAAGAATTTTAAGAATTTTAAGAATTTTAAGAATTTTAAGAATTTAAAGATTTTTTTAGAATTTTAAGAATTTTAAGAATTTTAAGAATTTTAAGAATTTTAAGAATTTTAAGAATTTAATGATTTAAAGAATTTTAAAAAATTTAAGAATTTTAAAAATTTAAGAATTTTAAAATTTTTAAGAATTTAAATTTTTTTAAAAATTTAAAGAATTTTAAAAATTTATTATTTTTTATTTAAATTTGGAATTTTAAGAATTTTAAGTATTTTTTAAGTATTTTAAGTATTTTAAGTATTTCAAGTATTTTAAGTATTTTACTTATACTTATAGTCTTTATAGTATTTTATGCATTTTAAGTATTTTATGCATTTACAGTTTATTTTTTTTTTGATTGTCAGTTTATTAAGATTTTTTTTGTACTGTAAGTTGTTTAGGTATTTCAAGTGTGTAATATAAAACAAAACAAAGATTTTATTACAGATTTTAGATTTTTCGGATTTCAAACAATTCCATTAAGAACCATTAGGTTAGTAGCTGGATTAACCAAACAACCTACAAAGACTAGCAGAAGTACAAGCTGAACCAGTCAAAAGGATGAATAAAAATTACTGAATTTCAAAACCAACAGTATTTTTCCAGGTTGCCAATTTAAAAAAATCTGCTTACTTTTGTTGACTAGTTCCTACTGTCAAATCTACAAAGTTTTGTTTTATTTTTGATAAATTTACCGAAACTTTTTACGATTCATCCTTTCTCTACAGATAGTCCATGATACCTAGTGTTCTTATAGAAATTCTAAATCTAAGAGACTCACAATTTTAAAAATTCGGATTCCAAAAGTCACAAATCTCCAGACACCAAGAAATTAGATGCGCCTTAATTAAGATCGAAAGAACAAGCAACCTCCCGTTGGTCGTTACCAGAAAATGCAAATCCACACCGTAAGAAAGACTTCCCCGCAACCCCAACAAGAAAAAGATTTTCCACAAAAACCCACAACCGACCTCGGTGACCTATCCTAGGTGGTGGTGCCCAAACTCAAGTGGGTGTTGCTCCAAGGACCTCACCTCAAGGGGGAGCGAACTGATTTGAATAACAACAACTCCCACTGAGAAGGGAGTTAGAACTGAGCAGAACCCACCACCGCAGAACGTGCCGTAATTTCTGTCCCCGGTGATTCGGAGGTCTTGTCGTCACCCAGTACAGCTTTGATTCGGTGGTTGTGCGGTAATTTTTCCGACCGAGGCAAGTTGTGGAAATTTACATGCTGATTAGTTCAAGACGGGTGAGATTCTGACTCTTTGGGAGGAAATTAAGACAATCATGAGCGAGGCGTAGTGATTAGGCGCTGATTAACGTGAGTTTGGGCAAACTAGCTTTCTAGTACGGACTTCAAGATTTTGGTAGGGAGGGGCAAGTCTTGCGGTGAATGAACTTGATCAGGTAAGTTTTTGGTGATTAAAGTGGTTCCAGATGGAGCTGGTTCGAGTCTGACATTGGTAAGTGTTGAACTGTTACATTCTGTCATAACTTTGTTCTGAGTTTCTTAAGACTTGTCTAGAAAAGGTCTTACGTCACCCTAAAGAAAATAAGTAAAGAAAGTCCTCTACAAGTTTGAAGAAGCTCTTGAGCGACCTTAAGAAAAACTTTCCAACTTGTCCCAGCATCAATTTGCCAATTGACACCCGTTTCAAGGACTAACGCATGAACCGCACCATCATCCTTAAAGAAAATGTTACGCTCAACTCGTTGATGCAGCTGAGCTCGTACAACCCACATCAGCTTTTGCGAGAAAAAGAAGTATGGAAATGTCGCTCCCTCCCCACTCTTTTTCAGAACAACCCACGTCGGTGTTTGCAAGCTTTTCCCGCGCTTCAGACAAAGATCCACTCAAAAGTGGCATCCTAGTTTCAAGTTTCGCAGTCTGCCATCTTAGTTTGGAGAATTATCCGAGGGTGGTGGCGGGGTTCCCACATCTCATTTGACATTCAGAATGGCCATCGGCAGCCTCCATGCGGCCGTGATGATCCTTGAGTCTGGTCCCGATGGACGGACCGAGCCCGGCGTTGGCTGGGAAATCCTTTTTTTGTTTGCGTCTTCTTGCGGGGGTTGGGGAGGAGAAGGGAAGATTTGACCGCCCACGCACAGACTGGTTGGGGACACCATCTTTGCAGCTATTGAGTCATTTTGTTTGGCGAGGATTCTGGTAAAGAATTTTTTTTCTTATATTTATTCCAATAGATTTAATTTAAGATAGTGTATTTATGAAAATTTGACAATTATTCCTTCTGAGCAGTTCTCTACGGAATCGGTCTTTTTTCTTTAATTTTAATTTTTGTATTTTTTAATCCAGCTGAAACTTTTTTGGTGCCTTTGGTATGCCCAAAGAAGCCATTTTGCATCATTAGTTTGTCCATATAATTTTCCATACAAATTTGGCAGCTGTCCATACAAAAATGATATGTGAAAATTCAAAAATCTGTATCTTTTGAAGGAATTTTTTGATCGATTTGGTGTCTTCGGCAAAGTTGTAGGTATGGATATGGACTACACTGAAAAAAAATGATACACGGTAAAAAAAAATTTGGTGATTTTTTATTTAACTTTTTGTCACTAAAACTTGATTTGCAAAAAAACACTATTTTTAATTTTTTTTATTTTTTGATATGTTCTAGAGGACATAAAATGCCAACTTTTCAGAAATTTCCAGAATGGGCAAAAAATTTTTGACCGAGTTATGATTTTTTGAATCAATACAGATTTTTTCAAAAAATCGAAATATTGGTCGCAAAAATTTTTCAACTTCATTTTTCGATGTAAAATCGAATTTGCAATCAAAAAATACTTTAGTGATTTTTTGATAAAGTGCACCGTTTTCAAGTTATAACCAATTTTAGGTAACTTTTTTGAAAATAGTCGCAGTTTTTCATTTTTTAAAATTAGTGCCCATGTTTGCCCATCTTTGAAAAAAATATTTTTGAAAAGCTGAGAAAATTCTCTATATTTTGCTTTATTGAACTTTGTCGATACGACACATAGTTGCTGAGATATTGCCATGCAAAGGTTAAAAAACAGGAAAATTGATGTTTTCTAAGTCTCACCCAAATAACCCACCATTTTCTAATGTCGATATCTCAGCAACTATAGGTCCGATTTACAATGTTAAAACATGAAACATTCGTGAAATTTTCCGATCTTTTCGAAAAAAATATTTTCAAAAATTTAAAATCAAGACTAACATTTCAAACGGGCTAAACATTCAATATTACGCCCATTTGAAATGTTAGTCTTGATTTTAAATTTTTGAAAATATTTTTTTCGAAAAGATCGGAAAATTTCACGAATGTTTCATGTTTTAACATTGTAAATCGGACCTATAGTTGCTGAGATATCGACATTAGAAAATGGTGGGTTATTTGGGTGAGACTTAGAAAACATCAATTTTCCTGTTTTTTAACCTTTGCATGGCAATATCTCAGCAACTATGGGTCGTATCGACAAAGTTCAATAAAGCAAAATATAGAGAATTTTCTCAGCTTTTCAAAAATATTTTTTTCAAAGATGGGCAAACATGGGCACTAATTTAAAAAAATGAAAAACTGCGACTATTTTCAAAAAAGTTACCTAAAATTGGTTATAACTTGAAAACGGTGCACTTTATCAAAAAATCACTAAAGTACTTTTTGATTGCAAATTCGATTTTACATCGAAAAATGAAGTTGAAAAATTTTTGCGACCAATATTTCGATTTTTTGAAAAAATCTGTATTGATTCAAAAAATCATAACTCGGTCAAAGATTTTTTGCCCATTCTGGAAATTTCTGAAAAGTTGGCATTTTATGTCCTCTAAAACATATCGAAAAATAAAAAAAATTAAAAATAGTGTTTTTTTGCAAATCAAGTTTTAGTGACAAAAAGTTAAATAAAAAATCACCAAATTTTTTTTTACCGTGTACCATTTTTTTTCAGTGTAGTCCATATCCATACCTACAACTTTGCCGAAGACACCAAATCGATCAAAAAATTCCTTCAAAAGATACAGATTTTTGAATTTTCACATATCATTTTTGTATGGACAGCTGCCAAATTTGTATGGAAAATTATATGGACAAACTAATGATGCAAAATGGCTTCTTTGGGCATACCGAAGGCACCAAAAAAGTTTCAGCCGGATTAAAAAATACAGAAAAAATCGAATGACCGAAATCTCAGAGAATTGCTCTTCTTTTTTTTTAGAAAAAAAAAAAATCATTCAAAATCCATTCACGTTTACGCTTTTTTTTTTTTGCTCCCACAACCGCTGACGGTGGTGGTGTTGAATTTCATTCATGTTGAAAGCATACACACCACCTCTGCGTAGCACCAGCCGTGGAGGTGACACCATCAATGAAATTCCCAAAACTGCGACGTTCCGTACAAGCCAAATGTCAGCGGCGGTGTGTTGCGCGTCACTAAACAGGTCTGGTGAGGGGTGGTTGTGGAAGTAGGGTGGTTCTGATCATTGAGTTATTAAAATTTGATGTTTTAGGATTTGTTTGATTATTTGTTTTCTAGAAAACAAATAGCGACTTTCTGATTTACCAGAAAAATTAAACATTTGTCAACACTATCAAAACTGAAATAACTGTAGAAAGGTTAAAAAATACGTTTAAAGTTAATTCCAGAATCTGCTAATTAAAAATATGGCAGTTTTTTAGATGATCTGGCCCAACAAGATTTTTCGAAAAATTGTGAAGTTTGGAGCTTTAGTATCTTTGGAAGAGTTGTGGCAAACTGGCAACTTTTGGTTTGATTAAAAATAAAAGTGTTTTCGAAATCTAATTTTCTGAAATATTTTTGTGATTTTTTTTCCTTCTAAAAATTGCCGTTGAAAATATTTTCAAAAGTTTATGGGAGCCTTCCTCCCCTGTAGATTCTGTGAAATGTGATCCGCATTGACAAGAAAAGTTCTTGGAACATGCTTTGAACACAAGACTTTCCAGCATGCTTTCATCGGACTGACTGCGTTTGTGTAGATTAGATCAGATAATAAAATTTTGAAATTATTTCAAAAGTTTATGTAACTTGATTTCAACCAAGAACGAAGTGAAGAGGGAACAATTACAAAAAATATTGACAAACTCTGTTTAAAACATATTTTTTTAATGAATTGTAAACCAGTACAGATAATTAGCAGTCATTTTTTTTAATCAAGACATCTTAAAAAATTGGGGATTTTTTTTGTGATACTATACATCGGAAGTTAGTTTGCATTTGAATATATTCTCAAATGAGTCCTAACATGCTAAAAATCATAACCATTGCATGAAAATATTTGCAGCGGCCTAATTAAAAAAATACATCTGAATAGCATTGCGTAATTCACAACTTTGAGTAATTTATGAATATTTTCAGCATCTTCTGTTTGCTCTGACAAAAGGATAGTAAGACAGAGTTTACAGATCAGATTTGAGCAATTCTCAACCTGAAAATTGACTTCCCCAGATAAATATTTTTTTTAATTTTAGAAAGTTTTGGTTTATTTTGAGAAAATGCAAATTGCATCTCATGGTCTTAAGTTAAGATCGATGAAAAGTTGTCATTTGAAAAATGGTGATTCATGGAAAAAAATCAAAAATATTGTCAATTAAAATTTTAAAACTTATTTTGCGTTGCAAAATTAATCAAAATTAAAATTAATATTCAAAATTCAAAATCAATCAAAATTTTTTGAGTTGCAAAATCAATCAAAATTCAAATTAATATTCAAAATTCAAAATCAATCAAAATTTTTAAACTTATGTTGAGTTGAAAAATGAAATTTGAAATCAAAAACACGCTTTTTGATAAAGTTCAACTTTTTCAATTAAAAAGCATTAATAGATCACATTTTCCTAAAAATGTGCAGTTTTTTGAAACATAATTCTTGAAGGCACTCTGACATACATATTTTCAAAATGTTGTTTTTTACTTTGTTGATCTGTTGAGATACAGCCTATCGAAATTTAATTTTTTGAAAAATTATTTTTTCTCAGTGCCTTAATTTTTTTTTTGTGGTATCTAGGAAATGATTAATTCGATTTGAATACTTTAAAAAATCTCAGATTTTCTGCACTTTTCCATAAAAAATAGAGTTTTTGGAATCTGCTCAAAATTTGCTCAAAATACTTAATTTGAGCATTTATATATGCAGGGCAAAATGTTTTTTTTTATAATTTCTTATTATTTTGATAGAAAAGTGCAAAACATGTTATGAAAGTTTTTTTTAATCGAACCAATAACGTCAGGATTCAAAATCCAGACACTTTTTAGCATATCATTTTTGCTATAGTTGGTGAAAAATCAGAATGTACTATAAACAGTAAATTTTAAGAGAATGCTTGCAAAACATGTCTTTTCTAACTATTGTTTATAAAATTTTTTAAATTAAATTAGGTCGAAAATGAAAATAAAATAATTTTGCAGAGGGGCTTTATCTTAAACTTAAAAAAATGGTGTACTTTATATAAAACATGTTTGAAGTCATTTTCGATTTCAAATTTTATTTGGCATCTAAAAATGATTTCTTAAATTTTATTTGGCAATATTTCTGATTTTTTTCCAGAAAATCATTTATTTTTCAAATTACGTTTCTAGTTCAAAATTTTGCACCATCTTAAACTCTAGCGTAAAACATGCCTTTTTTAAGAAAAATCCATAAAAAAAATTAAAAGAAATGAAAATTATAAGTTTGTGATTTCAATTTTTAGTTGTAAAAATCCATATTAAAAAACAACATTTTTTCGGGTGCAATTTTTTTTAAATGTGCATATCTATTATTTTCTAAAAATCATAAGCTACAACTTTGGTGAAGACACCAAATTGATCAGAAAAGCTTTTCTCATGATAGCGATTTTCGATTATTCAAAATTGTATAGAGATTTGTATAGAAAAAGGATGATGTAAAATGGCAATTTGACAATTTTTATATGACAGACTTCATTTTTCAGTCTCGTAAATATTTTTACCGTATGGCTCGTCCTATTTCCCATAAGTTTGTCTTTGACCACATTTCAATTGGAAGTATGGGCTTACAGATATAAGCTAATTACATTGCTAATAACTGATAACAGAATATTATTTTCAGTGTAGTTCAGTGGATGTTAGTAACCTGGATAGTTATTTTAAAAAGTGGTCTAAGACAATCTTATGGGAAATTGGACGAGCAATTCGGTAAAAATATTAACGAGACTGAAAAAATCAAGTCTGTCTTATATAAAATATAAAAAACAATAAAAAAACAATTTTCTCAATAAATTCAATTTTTAAAACTATCAATAGATTAATTGAATGGCATAAGACTTTTTTTTTTAAATAACCAGAACAAACATTCAACATTCCCATCCACTCAATTGAAAAGCCACTAATTTTCCACCCCAACATCGTCACCAGTTTTCCTTGCTTCCTGTTCTGCCATCATTCTTATGCCACCTCCATAACTCGAACGTCGATAGTGTGACATCGAATGGCGCCAAATTTTTCTTCCCACGTGCGTCTGTTGTCTGATAAAACCAGAATATCTGTGTGTTTGTACGTGTGACTCACCACAATTTTTCCGCGCGCGCTTTTTCTTTTTTCATTCATTGATTTCGTCCTAGCAGCGCAGCGGGTTGGGGGGAGGGTTGATTTCATTCATAACATTTTACGTCGCCACAGTCTCGCAAAAGGGCTCCTTTTTTTTTCGTTTGTTGAGGCAGGGAGGACCAGCTTAAGGGAATGTCCGAAAAATCGTAGATCCCAGATATCTCAAGAAGCTTCGAGTCGGTTTGGATGGATGGGTGGGTGTGGGTTTGTTGGTGTGTGTGTTTGTGACAGTTTGTGTGGGCTGAGCCTTGTTTAGTTGACAGTCGTAGTCTCTCCCTTCTTATACAACGTTCCATCACAGCCAAATTCATTCACTGTTTTGGGAACTATGCAAGCTATGACTTTAGCTATAACTATGAGCGGGGTTCTTTATCGATCCGCGAAACGTGGTTTTCGGTTTTGTTAGTTTTTCTTGGGCCATTATTTTGTGGCCCAGCTGGATTATGAGGAGCCAGAAATGGCGTTGTAAATTTTGCTTGATAAGGATGGTTGATTTGTATTATTACAGTATTTTTATTTTTATATTTTTTTTATTATTTTAGCTCTTTTTCGGCAAAATTAATGTTTAAACTTTTTTTTTCTAATTTGTACGTATGTAAAAAAAATATTAATAAAGTATGCTAATTGGAGACATTCTTAGATGTTTGGCAATGTTTAGCAGGTTAAAGACTCGAATTCCGTATAATTTCCAAAATGCTCACTATTCTTACAAACTGTTTTGTCAAAGTTTTGATAGAAATGTGCTTGATCACTTCTCATTAACCTATTTATAACTGTGAAAAACAACATTTTGTTAAACGGATAAAAATCTCCAAACCGATATGAAGGAAGCAAAAATGAAAAACAAATAAATTTTCTTAATCAAACTTTAATTTTTTTTTATTAGATTTTTTGCATTTCATTTGTTTATAAATTTGAGTAGAGATTTTTCAAAGAATGATGAATATAATATATTCGGTTATTCATAAAAGGATAACTGTGAGATTTTGTATTCTTTCAATATGATAAATAAAACTTTGCTGAGTTTTGCATTCTTTTTAAATAATACGAAGTTTTTTTTTGTGGTTTTTGTTTAATTTTTCAAATAAGTTTTTGTGTATTTCAAATAAAAAAAAGTAAAAAGAGAAGGAATTTTCAATTATTTTAACTTTATACTGCATTCTTTCTAACATGTACAATTCTTCAAAATTATTTGAATTAAACAAAGAGAAAAAAACTATGATAATTAAATAATTTAAGCAATTTTTTTTAATTTTTTATAAAGTTAAATTAAGAAAAGTTGATGAATATGTTGAAAATTTATTTGATTTTATCACCATTGATAAAATTACAAAAATTACAAAAAAACAAAAGTTACAAAAATTACAAAAATTACAAAAATTACAAAAATTACAAAAATTACAAAAATTACAAAAATTACAAAAATTACAAAAATTACAAAAATTACAAAAATTACAAAAATTACAAAAATTACAAAAATTACAAAAATTACAAAAATTACAAAAATTACAAAAATTACAAAAATTACAAAAATTACAAAAATTACAAAAATTACAAAAATTACAAAAATTACAAAAATTACAAAAATTACAAAAATTACAAAAATTACAAAAATTACAAAAATTACAAAAATTACAAAAATTACAAAAATTACAAAAATTACAAAAATTACAAAAATTACAAAAATTACAAAAATTACAAAAATTACAAAAATTACAAAAATTACAAAAATTACAAAAATTACAAAAATTACAAAAATTACAAAAATTACAAAAATTACAAAAATTACAAAAATTACAAAAATTACAAAAATTACAAAAATTACAAAAATTACAAAAATTACAAAAATTACAAAAATTACAAAAATTACAAAAATTACAAAAATTACAAAAATTACAAAAATTACAAAAATTACAAAAATTACAAAAATTACAAAAATTACAAAAAATGCAAAAATTACAAAAATTACAAAAATTACAAAAATTACAAAAATTACAAAAATTACAAAAAATTACAAAAATTACAAAAATTACAAAAATTACAAAAATTACAAAAATTACAAAAATTATAAAAATTACAAAAATTACAAAAATTACAAAAATTACAAAAATTACAAAAATTACAAAAATTACAAAAATTACAAAAATTACAAAAATTACAAAAATTACAAAAATTACAAAAATTACAAAAAAACGTACTACCCCAAAGTCGGCATCCGTCTAAGAATTTTGCTTTTGCAATGGTAAGATTAAATCAGCAATAACTTACTCAAATTGCTAGGAAAGTTGATAAAGAGAGAAAAGCTCTGGATTTAGAAATAATAAAGCTTATCCAACAATTAGAAAAGCAAAAAAAAAAGATTCATTGAAACAAAGTGCAATTAATTGCTAGTAATAAAGTAAATCCAAATACGAATGTATCAAGTGCAAATAAAACCACAAAAAGAATCAAACTCAAGCATCCATTAAATGTCAATCCTCTCAGGATCCACTCCATCAAATTCCTTAAATTGCAACTCAAAAATCGTACTGCTCAAATGATTCCACAGACATCCACATCGTCTTCAGTGTCCAACCTTCCCAGAACGAGGTCCTCTATTTTTGTCCCCCCCACCCAAAATCTCGAACCTCGTTAAAGCAATCTTGCCGCAATCAGCATTTCACCTGGGGTTGTACCGAAACCCACCGCTCCGAAACAAACCTGAACCAAATTCCCAAAACCATCCTCAGAAAAAAAGGATCAAAATCGTTCCTTCAAGAGAGCTGTCCTTCTAGATCTTTGCCAGCAGCAGCCTCAGCCAGCGAGCCAGCCAGGCAGATTGAAATGAATAAATTGTACGAGTAATTTTTATGTAAATATCAACCAGCTCTTCCCTTTTAGCTTTTTTCCTTCCGTCCCACCCACATTCCATCCCTAAATTTATGTAAACATAATTTGGGACGGAAAGCATTTGGCAAATTTTCCTCAACCGGAAAGTTCCACTCCAAATGGTGAAAAAATGCTTATAAATTTAGAATTTTGGTCAATTTTAAAATTTTGCAATTTTCCATGGAATTTTCCACATTAAGCAAGACTCAGACGACAAGGAAGGATCTCCACATTCCTTGGCATGTTCACAAGCTGTTCTTGGGCCAACCTGTGATTATGTTGCGACAAGAAAATCCTGCCATGATGAGGCTGACAATCCGGGGAGGCCTTGACCTCCAATCACTGCCAAAGATTACATTCTGATTCTTTATCACTGTAAAACTGCTCTAATTCAAGTCTTCATTTTTTTCTCGTTCTTCAGGTTTCCGCGCTGGGCAAGGGCGTCCTCATCACCGGCTGCGAGTCGGCCCTGGCCCGTGCCCTGGCCAAGCGGCTCGACGATCTCGGCTTCAAGGTGTTTGCCGGGTTCAAGAAGCTGGAGGATAACGACGAAGCTGGTATGCTGAAGGCGCTGTGCTCGGGCCGGCTGAAGGTCCTTCAGCTGGACGTGACCTCGGAGGTGCAGGTTAGTTGGAACGGGGGGTTTTGTAATGTGGGATAACCATTTCAAAATTGTTAATGCTTATTTTCAATTAATTTCAATCCCACGTAAGACTCTCTTTGAATTTCTATCGTTTTACAAAAGAAATTGTATTTGTTATTACTACAAGATGAGCTTACATATTATGAAATAACACCACTTTCTTGATAGGTTTCAACTCAACTGTACCATTCAATAAAACAATACTCAACAAGGGGTGAAAGTTTACAATGCAAACAATTAAATAGCAAGAGTTTGCAGACGCATTGAACAAACTTTTCCTTTTGTCAGTAAACAATGCAAACGTTAACACAATAATGCATGTTGTAACAATCCTATGACTTAACATTTCACTGAAACTCTTCTCTTGACACAAAGAAATGGTTAAATACTCTTTTCTCTCTTTTTTTGCCTTCCTCACCTTACTGAGGAAAGGCTGTAAAATCACTCGAAAAATGAACTTATTAATTTGACCTCGTAGACCCACCTTCACGTATACATATCGACTCAGAATCATGTTCTGAGCAAATGTCTGTGTGGATGTGTGTAGGTGGGTGGACAAAAAAATTGTCACTCGATTATCTCCGGACTGGATGAACGGATTTTGATCGTATTAGTCTCATCCGATCCGTCTTGGGGTCCCATAGGCTCTAATTAAAATCAGCAAGTTTAGTTAAGTACTTCAAAAGTTATGCTAAAAAAACGATTTTGGCGTATGTCCGGAAGATTGTAAAAAGGGTGGTTTTTGCAAGAAAACCTATCATGTTATACATTTTTAGAAAGGTTTTAAAAAGAACTTTCCAATGAGCCAAAAAAAATGAAGATCTGGCAACCCTATCAAAAGTTATTAGCACTCAAGTGTTATTTATACACTTTTTGGAGGCCGGATCTCAGATATTTCAATGAAAATTATGTCCGGGTCCATCATGTGACCTGTCGTTAGTTAGACCTCCCAAATGAGCCTAGAACATCGAGGATCTGACAACCTTATCAAAAGTTTTTAGCACTTAAGTGTTATTTATACACTTTTTGGAGGCCGGATCTCAGATATTTCATTAAAAATGATTTCCGGGTCCATCATGCGACCCATTGTTAGTTAGATAATCGAAAGACCTTTCAAATGAGCACAAAACATCGAAGATCTGACAACCCTATCAAAAGTTATTAGCACTTAACGGTGCACATCAGCCAGAGCTTTTGCACCCAGATTTTTGTTACAGACATTTTAGTATCTTCAAAACTACGGGTACTATCGACATATTTTGTTATTCATCCCCTAAACTACTGTCCACAAAGTAATTTACAACAAAGTTTGATTAATTTTACAATCCCGTTATTGCAGGATTGGGTCCGTAAGTTTGACAATTTTGGAATAAGAAGACATCAACTTCCTTAGTTGCTGTGCACCCTTAAGTGTTATTTAAACACTTTTTGGAGGCCGGATTATATTGTATTGTTATAGAAATATTGTCTGAATCTTCCATGCGAACTATCGTTGAATATGTTTTTTTATCAGACCATGCCGATGAGCCAGAAATATTGAAGGTCTACGAACCCTATCAAAAGAAATGAGTAACAAAGTTCATTTGTTAAACATTTTAAGGGGGAATGTTGGATTAAGTAACGTTTTATTTTTTAACACAGTCAAAAAGTCATGGTAATTCAACTTCCCGAGCATGGGTAAATAACAAGGGAAATGCAAAATAATACCATTCAATGGTATCAATACCAAATTTTGGTTTTCGCGAGCCCTTGAAAAAATGTCTAAAGTGTAAGTTAATACTAATCATTGGTATTATACCAAATTTTGGTATTGTTTTGTTCCCTGGGCTTTGTCATAATGAGTATCATAGGTTTGATGCTTGTTTGGCAAAGAGTATGATTTGATTCGATGTGGAATTAAAATCGAAGGGTTCAGTATATTGCTGAAGCTTCCATTTTTACACATGGACACCACTTCATGCTGCGAGAACCCACTTTGGCGCAGTCTCAGGGCTTAATCGATGGCCGGTAAGTTGTCATCGAGACAAGGAGGTTCTCCGATAGTGGAAATATCACATTTGTACAATGAACATATGTGATTTTTCCCTATCTTAATGTGGGTGTCAGGTTAGGATGCGGGTTTTTTGATATTTAGTTTTTGTAGAATTTAGGATTTTAACTATAAATATCAACTTTTTATATTTTGCCTTTAGTTATTTAGGGACAAAATAAGGAATAGTGAATTTAGTAATTCTATCAGAATCGGTGATTTTCATTCAAGTAGCATAAAACCATTCTGATTTGTCAAAATTCCCATAGAGTCTCGATCAATCAATAGTGAAATGATATCGGACTAAATTCGTTGATCTGTTGAACTAACGGTTGTCGGATTATGATTGTATCGACCATTGTTGCGAATCTAGGATCTACTGGAATTCTGACGATCAAATGGTCGTCTCTTTTTCAATTCACGACTTGTAAAATATGAACTGTTATTCATTTTTTTGTTTTTTTTTTTTTATTTTTATTTTTTTTTTAGGAAGCCAGACAGGTTTTACAAGAAACGTTTTTTTGGCTATTAATTAAAATGTCGGGGATTTGAGATAAGAGTAGCTTTCGGATAGCTTGCTTTAAATCTTGTATTCAATTCAAGTTAGGTAGTTATCCGCAAATGAATATTTGGACTTATATGAATAATTGAACATTTTGGACTTATGAATAACACACAACTGTGCATTTATTCTAGAGTCAGATCCATACAGCGTCAGTGTTTATTTGGTCGAAGTGTACTAATTCATTGGCAGATCTGATTCTAGTTGTAATGTACGACAAGACTACTGACGGACGTGACAGGACGAGGGCCCAGTTTAGAGGTTTCGACATCAACGATGTGCGGCTGGATCACCCTCCCAAAAAAAAAAAAAAAAAAATTTGGTATTGTTTTGTTATTGGGTAAATTTTTAGAAAATGACGAATTTTGACATACTGTTACTTACTTACATACTTAAAAACGCAAATCTACTCCAAATAAAAGCCAACTATTTTATTTTGGTCTAAAAAAATAATTTAATGATCTTTATAAATAAGGGAATACCATACATTGGTATTGTAAAGATATTTTAAATAAAATATTATAATATAATGGTGATTTAATAAAAAAAATCTATTTAAAATGATGTTTAACATTCTTTAAAAGTATGCTGATGCATTTGAAAATGATGAGAAAAGCATTTATATATTTAGACGATTAACTTTACGACAACAAAAGGTTAAACGTGAAAATTTTTAAATTTTAGAATGGATTTTACTTAACATTGTTTGCCTATTTTCATCATAATCGATAAACTCAAAAAAATAATGTCAATCTTTGTTAATTTGATAAAATAATTCATTCAATACCAACATGTTGGTATGCATGTGGTATTCGAACTTCGTTCTAAAATCCTTTTAATATTGGGTTTGTGTTGAATCCTATTAAGTTGGAATCATCCATCCTCGAAAATCCCACGACAAATGCCACGCTGCCTGGGCTATAGCCTTTCTCGTTCTGGTTTAGTTTATTTCTCTTTCTTTGAATTTCGTGATATTTTTGCCTGCAGCTAAAACATGTTGATGCAGCAGCAGCTCGTTTTCAACAAGCGTTGATAGCTCAGTTGGTAAACGGGTAGCTAAAATGGTGTCTGCCCCTTATCTGTCATGAGTTCGATTCCAGTATTCCTCTAGTTTTCTTTACCTGATATTTTTTGGCTCTCCAAAGCAAGACTTCGTTTTCCTGCCTGTTCGAAGGATTTAAATATAGCATCAAAATTCTACCCATTTCTCACAGCAATCCCATTAGCCAAATTGAATTCCAGCTGTAATCCTATAGAGAATTCTCATTGTTATTTGTCCAATGAGATTTTTATTTACCCGGATAGTTGTTTTTTGTCTGGTATTGATTTGCCCTTGGAATGGCAGGTTTTGGTATTGCTTTGGTCTTCCCCATACATTTTTTTGGTATTATTTCATGGTATTTTACCATCTATTATTGGGCAACCAAGGGCACATTTTGGTATGTGTTATAATGCCAAGTAATACCAAAATATGGTATTCCCGTGTTATTTACCCCTGCTCGGGTTCTGCGAACATGGAATGTCAGAAAAAATGTGATTATAGTGTATTATACAGTTAAGACCCGATTATCCGAAGGCCTTAGAAAAAAAATCACTTCGGACAGTTGAATCGCAAATTTTTTCCGTTGTTTATTTTGAATGATTTAGAATTTTTAAATCCAAGAAGGCGTTAATTCAATATGGAGAAATCCATTTGGTAACTCAAAAGGTCATCAACCAATAGAATTTGACTTAAATGGGGTCTGTTTTTATTTTTCGATTATTTGAAGTTCCATCCAACCTTCGGATAATTGTATTTCGGATAATCAAGGCTTCAGATTAGAGTGTCTATCCCGGGAATTCCCCGGACAAAATTCCCGGGATTTTCCCAAAACCTGGCATTCCCGAATCGGGAATTTTTATATTTTGTCTCGTAAAATCCCAAAATATAAAAAAAACAAGTTTTGGTCTACAAATTAAGATAAATTGTAAAAAAGATCAACAATGGAATACTTAGTTATCGATAAGAATCTCGCATTAAATTTTTTACTCAGCATATATCAGCAATGATTGGCTCATAAGGGAAAATTGTTATAATTTTAGTTTACAGATCCGCAAAATGCCTATAGCTTCAAATATTTTCTATTTAATTTTATACATTTTTGAAATTATGTTGTGTTATATACGTTTATTCATGATTTTAATTTTTTTAAATAAATATTAAATTTTTTTCATCAATCACCGGCATCTGTGGCAAATCAGGATTTTTTCATTACTCTAAAATCTCCTGTACTTATGCAGACTGTAGTCCCAATTTTCCCCAGTTGGTGGCGAGACTTGAAGATAATTTTTAAAATATTTTTTATTTAAAACATGAAAGTCTGAACTTATGTAAAATTTTGCATGGACTGGTATCACTTTATTTTTTGTCAATTTCTATTTTTAGTGATCATGCCTTCCATATGATTAGGGCAAATTACTTTTGTAAACAAGAGTGTATTCCTCTCACACTTTATGTTAGCTGTCATTTGAGAGAAAGGGATACACTCTTGTTTACAAAAGTTATGTGCCCTTTTGAAATTTTTGGCTTCACAATTTTTAAGAATTTTTAATCTTTTTTATTCATGTTATACAAAAAAAGGATACTTATAAGAGACTTATTTAATTTGAATCACAAAAAGCAAAGCAATCCACTTTAACGACCCCCGGGTCTTTTGTGGGCTCTGTTGCAAGTTTCTGCTCATTTCTAGGCGTCCAAAGGTTATGTGTGGTGAGTCACTCAAAACCTCTTTTACGCTAATGGACCGACGTTTTACTTCCCCATCCGATAGAAGGCGTGGTCAGGCAAATCTCGTCTCGAAAAATGCCACCGGGTCCGTCTGGGATTGAACCCAGGCCATACTGGGGTTTGAAGGCTACCACGCTAACCACTAAACCACCGGACCCGGCATTGGGTTAGAAACTGTGGTGCATTTAAAATTCAAAGCACAACAAAGAACAAAAAATGTGTTAAAGCTTTATAGAAACTGCTATCCTTGTTTATATTGAAGTGTAGATTATCACCAATTAATTGTATTGAGCTAATTCTATGATTTCAAGCTTAGAAAACATAACATATATATAGAAAACATAGATTTATTTGCATGAAAAAAAAAATCCCAGGATCCCGAGAATACCCGGGATTTCAAAAATATGTTTCCTGTTTCCCGGGAAAATCGGACGCCCTACTTCAGATAGTCGAGTCTTGAATGTACATCAAAAAGCGAGACAATTTTCATTCTAATTTTTGGGTTTCTTAACTTTTTCCACAGAATAAAATTACATCAAATAAGGGATAAATAAAAACTATTAAATTTCACACAATTCAGTTTCTTACTTTTTATACCGAAATTTAAAAAAAAACAATTCGTTCATGATTTATGGCTACCTGATGAGCGTTGAAATTTGCAATAATAGGTACCGTTGGAAAATAAATTGCAGATCTTTCAACGCTGATTTTTTTTGGTTGAAAATTTGCATAGAAATAGAATAGGAAATTTATTGCTAAAAATAAGGAATTTATATTTTTTACGAGTCCATATTTTTTGCGTGGTTTTGTATTTTTAACGGATCAGTTCTTTTGAACAAATTGGGGTTTAAAAATCTTTTTTTTGAGTTCTTGCAATCATATTTTAAAAAAAAGTTATTTTTTTCTTAGCAGCTTTTTTACAACAGAAGAGAGTAAACAAAACCCGTGATTTCTAAAGCATATAAAAATTGTATTTAAAATTTTGTCCTCATCAACATTTCATTGAAATATCAGGTGGAAGTGAGCAAGCATTTTTTTCTTAAATTAGTTTAAAGAATTGGATAAAATTAGGATCGCATCCTTAACCTGCCAAATATGAGAATTTCCCTTAATAATGAAGCATTTTTTTTTTAAACTTTGCTAAAATATTATGAAATTATGGCATGAAATTTGAAATTCAAAAGGGACAACCCTATGACTAGAATCGAGGGCATAAATGTTTAAATAAAATTTTAGCAGCCTCTTTGATTTTTTTTCGCATTTTTAAAACAAACGCAAAAAATTTTTCGAACTCATTTACATTAAATAAAAAGAGTTTTTTTTGTTAACTATTATACTGTTTTAATCCTGACTATTTCGCTTTTATATGAAATTTTGTTTTACAGATTTATGTGCGTTATAATATATTTTAATAACATATTTTAAAATTAAATTCTTTAAGGTTTGGCAGCTATTGAGCGCATTTTTTTTTTGTCATAAAAATAATAAAGAATAAACAAAATGTTTGTCATAAAATGATTTCAATTTGAATGTAGGGATTTAGACAATTTAAAAAATATCTTTAAAATTCAGTAAAAAATCAGACATTTTTAGTTCTAAATTGGGTGACTTATTTGGAATTTTCAATCAATAATCCATGAGCAAATAATTTCGGTATGTTTCAATGAAAAATATAAAATATCTCAGTATTAGGAATTGTCTAGCTCAATTCAAAAACACTTCCAATTAATTTTGTAGAGAAAATAAAAGCATTTGTCGTATTGTCCATTCGCTAGTTTCAAAGTTCACAGTGGTCTCTTGAAAAAAAAATTGTTTGACACAAGATGGTTAGAATTATTGTAATACAATTTCATGACAGTAGAAAAATTTGCCCAAAGTTTAGAAAATATTATCAATATTTTAAATCAACTCAATTTTAAAAAGATTTGGTTATTACGTAATTCTCTACCAACTCACACGAAATCGGGAAAAGTTGCCCCGACCCCTCTTCGATTTGCGTGAAACTTTGTCCAAAAGGGTAACTTTTGTCCCTGATCACGAATCCGAGGTCGTTTTTTTGATATTCCGTGACGGAGGGGCGGTACGACCCCTTCATTTTTTGAACATGCGAAAAAAGAGGTGTTTTTCAATAATTTGCAGTCTGTAACGGTGATGAGATAGAAATTTGGTGTCAAAGGGACTTTTATGTAAAATTAGACGCCCGATTTAATGGCGTACTCAGAATTCCGAAAAAACTTATTTTTCATCGAAAAAAACACAAAAAAAGTTTAAAAATTGTCTCATTTTCCGTTACTCGACTGTAAAAATTTTTGGATTATGTCAGTTTATGGGAAATTTAATGTTCTTTTCGAATCTACATTGACCCAGAAGGGTAATTCTTTCATTTAGAACTAAATTTTTCATTTTAAAATTTCGTTTTTTTTCTAACTTTGCACGGTTACTTTTTAGAGTGTAACAATGTTCTACAAAGATGTAGCGCAGACAATTACAAAAAAAAAATGATTTATAAACATAAGGGGTTTGCTTATAAACATCACGAGTTATTGCGATTTTACGAAAAAAAAGTTTTGAAAAAGTAACTTTTTGCGTTTCTCTTTGTTTCGTCGTCCGTGTCTGTCGCGGGTGACGATGAACGGCCATGATCGACGACGACCAACTTTTTCAAAACTTTTTTTCGTAAAATCGCGATAACTCGTGATGTTTATGTTTATGTATCAAAATTTTTGTAATTGTCTGCTCTACATCTTTGTAGAACATTATTACACTCTAAAAAAAATAACCCTGCAAAGTTAGAAAAAACACGAAATTTGAAAATGAAAATTTTTGCTCTAAATGAAAAATTGACCCTTCTGGGTCAATGTAGATTCGAAAAGAACATTAGATTTCCCTTAAAATTACATGTTCCAAAAAATTTTACAGTCAGGTAACGGAAAATGGGAGAGTTTTAAAACTTTTTTAGAGTTTTTTTTCGAAGAAACATACGTTTTTCAACGTCATTTTTCGATATAAAATCAAATTTGCAATCAAAAAAACTTGAGCAAAATTTTGATAAAGTGCACCGTTTTCAAGTTAAGGGCCATTTTAGGCAACATGTTTTGAAGATAGTCGCAGTTTTACATTTTTTTAAATTAATTAACATGTTTGCCAACTTTTGAAAAAAAAAATATTTTTGAATAGTGAGAAAATTCTCTATGTTTTGCTTTTTGAACTTTGGTAATACGACCCTTAGTTAAAGAGAAATTGCCATGCAAAGGTTTAAAAACAGGAAAATTGATATTTTCTAAGTCTCACCCAAACAACCCATTATTTTCTAACATCGATATCTCAGCAACTAATGGTCCGATTTACAATGTTAAAATATGAAACATTCGTGAAATTTTCCGATCATTTTGAAAACAATATTTTCAAAAGTTTAAATCAAGACTAACATTTCAAAAGGGCCAAAGATTCAATATTTTGCCCTTTTGAAATGTTAGTCTTGATTTAAAAACATTGAAAATATTGCGGGCAATATTTCGATTTTTTGAAAAATTCAGTATTGATTCAAAAATTCATAACTCGGTCAAAGATTTTTTGCACAATCTGGAAATTTCTGAAAAGTTGGCATTTGATGTCCCCTAAAACATAGAAAAAAATGAATAATTTTTTTGCAGATCAAGTTTTTGTGACAATAAGTTAAATCACCAATTTTTTTTTACCGTGTTTCATTTTTTTTCGGTGTAGTCTTTATCGATACCTACAACTTTGCCAAAGACACCAAATCGATCAAAAATTCCTTCAAAAGGTACAGATTTTTGAATGTGGGTAATTCTCCGCCAACTCACACAGCAGTTGCCACGACCCCTCTTCGATTTGCGTGAGACTTTGTCCTAAGGGGTATTTTTTGTCCCTGATCACGAATCCTAGGTCCGTTTTTTGATATCTCGTGACGGAGGGACGGTACGACCCCTTCATTTTTTGAACATGCGAAAAAAGAGGTATTTTTCAATAATTTGCAGCCTGAAACGGTGATGAGATAGAAATTTGGTGTCAAAGGGAATTTTATGTATAACTAGACGCCCAATTTGATGGCGTACTCAGAATTCCGAAAAAACGTATTTTTTTCGAAAAAAATACTAAAAAAGTTTTAAAAATTCTCCCATTTTCCGCTACTTAACTGTAAAAATTTTTGGACCATGTCATTTTATTGGAAATTTAATGTTCTTTTCGAATCTACATTGACCCAGAAGGGTCATTTTTTCATTTAGAACAAAATTTTTCATTTTGAAATTTCGTGTTTTTTCTAACTTTGCAGGGTTATTTTTAAGAGTGTTACAATGTTCTACAAAGTTGTAGAACAGACAATTACAAAAATTTTAAGATATAGGCATAAGGGGTTTGCTTATAAACATCACGAGTTATTGCGATTTTACGAAAAAAAAGTTTTGAAAATGTTGGTCGTCGTTGATCATGGCCGTTCATGGTCACCCGCAACAGACACGGACGACGAAACAAAGAGAAACGCAAAAAGTAACTTTTTCAAAACTTGTTTTTCGTTAAATCGCGATAACTCGTGATGTTTATAAGCAAACCCCTTATGTTTATATATCAACATTTTTGTAATTGTATGCTCTACAACTTTGTAGAACATTGTTACACTCTAAAAAATAACCCTGCAAAGTTAGAAAAAACACGAAATTTTAAAATGAAAATTTTTGTTCTAAATGAAAAAATGACCCTCCTGGGTCAATGTAGATTCGAAAAGTACATTAAATTTCCCTTAAAATGACATGTTCCAAAACTTTTACAGTCGAGTAACGGAAAATGGGAGATAAAAAATACGTTTTTTGGAATTCTAAGTACGCCATCAAATCGGGCGTCTAATTTTACATAAAAGTCTCTTTGACACCAAATTTCTATCTCATCACCGTTTCAGGCTGCAAATTATTGAAAAACACCTCTTTTTCGCATGTTCAAAAAAAGAAGGGGTCGTACCGCCTCTCCGTCACGAGATATCAAAAAACGGACCTCGGATTCGTGATCAGGGACAAAAGTTACCCCTTAGGACAAAGTTTCACGCAAATCGAAGAGGGGTCGGGGCAACTGCTGTGTGAGTTGGCGGAGAATTACCCTTGGGTAAATCTGGAAATCAAAACAACTCAATTTAGGTTGAAGCTTTAAATCATAAATCCAAACAAAAACAGCTAAATAATTTTTAAAAACTAATTTTAAACAAAAAAAAACAAATTTTGACTAAGCAAAATACAAAATTACTCAAATTACATAAATCATAAGATTTTGAATAAATTTTTAAATTATCTCAAAATTGACCCAGCACACAATACATACGACTGCAACTGTTTTTTTTTTAACGGAAATTCCACCCTCTGAACACAGAAAATCTCCCCCTTCGTGGAAAAAACCACGCAACACCCTTTTCCCACGAAAGAGAGCGAGCGCACCAAGTTATTCAAGCTGAGTGAAGGAGGATATTGTTCTATATTTCTTAATTTCCAGCAAACTGGGAGTGCAAAAAAAATTACAGGAAGCCCAACGCATAATCGACATCTTTGAAGAGCGTTTTTTGCTTCAAGAATCCCACTTGCCTGGGGGAGGAGGACGAAGATGGCGACTTTTTTTGCTCACTTTATTTTTCCTTTCTGCTTTCGGAGAAAAGCTTTCCCGGAGGGGGTGTAAAAGCTTTGCGATAATGTTATTATAGACTTGATTTCCATCGTGCTTGCTTTTTTTTTGCTGCTGCTGCTGCTCGTGCATTGTTTCAAGTTTCATAAATTGGGGTAGATCATTGGCAGGAGGAAATTGTGAGTAATGGAGTTTTCGAAACAGAGTTTTGTGTGCAAGATTTGAGAAGAGAAAATTTTTTACATATTTGAAGTTATTTCTTAAATGATAAATCAATGTAAAATAATAATCAGTATTTGAATTTGAATTTTTCAAACATTTTTTGAATGTTTTAAAACAATTTTATTTTTGAAAGGCAGTGTGAAACTGCTTGGAAGATATTTTTTGTTACATCGACAGCATAATCAATGTTTCTAGAAGAGATGAGAGGAAGATGCTCTTAAAAGGTCAGACTTATTATGGTCTGCTGAACGGTCAGACCAGACCGGCTCCGCTAATGCATATTTATGTAAGCAAGACATCAAAAGCGTTTTTGAAGTAAATTTAGGCTTATTTTCTTGTCTGATTTTTTTTAAATGCTGATTTAATTCTTTAAAATAGCCTTCTAAAAGTTTGAGAGTTTGAAGTTCCCCATCTTCTTCAAAATACCAACCTAACTTCGCAAGCTACAATTTCCTCAAATTAACTTAACGGTTGAAAGCGCTTCAAATTTTGCGCGTTGAAAATCCTGACCACAAAGAAGTTTACCTCATTTCTGCGAAGAAAACCCAGCTGGGTAAATACTTGAGGGAACCCCCTTTTTCCAGCTTTTCCCCGTAACAAAAAGGGGTGGGTAAATGTCATTCAAGCTCTCGCTCTGACATGGGGGGACTACCAGCGAAAGAAATCACGCTCCAGTTTCAAAGCGCAACAAGTTGAGGAGGGAAAAAATAAAGCCGAGCAAACATTACGAATTGTTCCTTTGTTGCAACGGTAAGGTACTGCAGTAAGTGAAAAACTCTTTTCTTGTTGCGTTTTTGCAGGATTTTGGATTGATAAGAAAAGAGAGCACATCGTAACCCGTCAGACAGTCATGAGAAATGGGTGGAATCTTACCTTGATCTCAATTCGTCTCAGTTTTGCTTCGCTAACCAGCCATCTGTCAATCCGTCCAGACAGTTTTCTACATTTTCTTGGAATGCTAGAACCTCAGCTAGCACACTGGTCCATAATTAACAAAACGATTGTCTCCCACATTTGAAAACAAAACCTTGAAATAATAATAGATTACATCCAAGAAAGAAAGCTTTTACTTCACAAAGAAAAACAAATTATCGACTCTCTCGACACGAAAAAAAATACAGTAGGTTGCTGCAAAAACGACATTTCGAGGGATTCCGCAACCAGAGTTTTTTTTTATGAAACCATTTTTGTTGAAAAGCTGAGACGATTTCACATAAGAATCGATCGATGTTAAAAAAGCGAGTATGAAAATATGGTATGGTATTTTAAAGATATTTTTTACGAAAAATGTGATGCTTCGCAGATTACACTTAATAATTATGGCAATTTTGTATAATTTTTAGATGCTGAAAAAAGCATAAAAAAAATCCATCAATGAAGAGTTTAAAACATTTGTTGAAATTTCGAATTTTTCATAATCTATCTTTGAAATACTTTGAAAACCTAAGCTAATCTTGTTCGAGCTAAAAAATAATTAACGGCGTTTGGTTGCCATGATTTCATATTTTAACAAACAAATCATGACAAAAATTATTTCGCAAAATAAAACTGGCCAATTCTTAAAAAGGTCTGAAAATGTCGAAAAAAAATAAAATAATTTTAAATTTACTCACCTTTTTTAGAGTGACTTAATCTCAATTTTTTCAAAGATAATATTAAGTTTTGGAGTAATTTAAAATTAGTACAAATTTCATTCAACATTTTTCTTTATATTCTATTCTAAAATTTTAAGCATGAAATTTTGAAATTTTAATTTTTTTACTCAGATTCATAACTCGGCGGCAGAATTTTTGACCATACTTCTCTATGAAAATAGAAAAAAAATACGTATTTTGGGAAATTGAGCAATTGAACAATACCTACAATTTTGCCGAAGACACCAAATGATTAGAAAATTCATTCAAAAGTTACAGATTTTCGAATATTTACGTACCAATTTTGTATGGACAGCTGCCAAAATTGTATAGAGACTTGTATTGGTCACAAAATAGCTACTTTGGTTATAGGGAAGGTCCCCACAAAGTTTGAGTAAAATCAAAAATTACAAAAAATAAAAATGGTCGAAATCGGCTGATTTCGTGGAGAATTGCTCAACAGCATTAAAAATCCATGTTTCCATAGGTGAAATGTTGGGGAATTTCGTGATATAAAATATATAACCTTTTCCAGATGTTAGTATTGATTCTAAAATTTCAAAAATGTTTTTTTTCGAATTCATCAGAAAAATTCACAAATAATTAACTTTTTAACATGTTAAATAGTTAATTATTTGAAAAATATTCTGATCAATTAAAAAAAACATTTTTAAAATGTTGAAATCAAGATTTTATAAATGACGTATTGAAAAAATGACCATTTGTTTCTAAAATATTCGTGCTTAAAAATAAAAGGCTTCACAGAAAGAAAATCATGGTAATATTACATCTGGGAAGGGGTGCATCTTTTATGTCAGAAAAAGGTGTAATTTTACCTCTGGAATTGTGTAATTTTACCACTTTTCTGGTGTAATGCCAATTTTTCAGTCTAACTTGAGGTAAAATTACATCATAAAAGAGGTACCGTAAAACGGGGTGACTTTGATAGCCGGGGTGACTTTGATAGGTTTGCGATTTTTCCGCAAAATGAAGAGAACAATTAAAATACGTAAGGAATGGTTAAGAAACATACTGACCGTGGTAGAGAAGTGTTCAAAGTACCTCAAGCAGAACTTTTCATAAAATTTTGACAGGTTTAAAAAGTTAGTTAACTATAGTTAAGAAAATGCTGATGAAAGTCATTATTTTAAACTTATCAAATTGTCATGATTTTCTCAATGAACATGATTTTGAATCGGAAAACGGAATGCATTTTCGGATTCTTTGGACAATTTTCCATTAGGAGAAGGTTTAATAAGTTTGCAAACAATTAAAAATATGTGTTTTTGAAACACAATTTAAAAAAATCTCCAAATTTATAGGCAATTTCAGTTGAACAAATTTCATGTTAAATGTGAAAACTTGTGATTCGTGCTTTGAATTCAGTATAAAATGCAATATAAATCGATAATTTTACAAACAAAACTAGTTTTAACAAATTTCAGGCAAAATTCCGACTTTTTAACAATTTTACCTAAAATGTACATGTATTTTGCTAAAATGCTTATAGACTTTGTTAACTAAATATAAACATTGATTTTTTTCTTAAAAACTATATCAGCTTCTTTAGTGATTATACATTTAGCGTACAAATAAAGTTTGAACATCTTAAATATGATTTTAACAAGAAAAACTATGACTATCAAAGTCACCCCGGAATTAAAACTAAGAATTTTTAACGTAACTATTTTTCTAAACATTATTGAAAAAACTTTTTTTCCGAAATAGTGCATGGACTTTGTGTAGTCTACCCCAGTACACGTTTTAAAAATAATAATCTTGAGAAAAACCTTACCTGTTGGAAAATATTCTAAAAACAAATTGAAATCCTATCAAAGTCACCCCGGTTTACGGTAATATGCAACCTTCCAAAATTACAGCTTCCAAATTTACATTCAGCAATTCCCCACGAAATAGCATGGAAAAAAAGTGCTTGGATCGGGCTCAAAATTTTGCTGGGGGTTCCCTGGCCGAAATAATAAGACCAAAATTTTTTGTTTTGCCTACGCCGTGGTAGGGTGGTCTGAAAAATGTAAATTTTCGTCGATTTTCGCAAAAACCACTTTTTCAAAAAATCATATCTCCGCGTCATTTCATCCGATTTTAGCTGTCCTTGACGCAAAAGAAAGGTGATAAGTTGGTCTTTCAAAGAAAAATAATAAGAAGTTTTAAAAATCCAGCCTAATATATGAAAAGGGTGTATGAAACATTAAAATGCCATTTTGACGGTGTCTGGACCAAAGAGCCTATGTCTGAAAATATTTTTATCGGAATCCCCGGACATTTTTACATAACATATTAATAAGTGGGAGGAGTTCATTAACAGGATTCCGAGATATGATTTTTTGAAAATAAAATCCGTGTTTTTCGACGCGCCGCGTGCAAAAACCGGAAAATGACGAAATCGGCAAAAAATCAACTTTTTCACTAAAACTGTGATAACTTTAAAATTTCGGCGATGACCTATAGATGTTTGGGTACCAAAAGTTGCGTCTTTTAATTACGAAAAATTGATAGCTAAAATCGGATAAAATGACGCAGAGATATGTTTTTTGAAAAAAAGTGGTTTTTGCGAAAATTAAAAATCAAAATGAGGCATATTTCTTTAAAAAATGTGCAATTGAAAACCACCAGCTCATAAGCCACGTGGCCTTTTTTAAAGCAACAAAAATTGGTTTCATTATCAAAATGATAAGGTAGGTAGTTTGGCAAATTTGATTAGTGGATAATAGGATTCAAATTACCAAATTATAAATTTTTACCAGTATTTTTTTCATATTTTAAATTTGTTAAGATGTATCGTTTGGATTTTTCTTTAATTTTCTAAAAAAAACTCAAACATAGATTATAGGTTCTAAAAGCTTTTAGATTAAGAATTAAAAACTTTCTGTTTTGTGATTACCCAAATTTCAGGTAAAATTGTGGATAATATCCTGCATGCCTTTTCAAAATCGATGAACGTTTGATGTCAAAACAAAAACAAGGTCCAACAATGTATTAAAATCTAAAAAAAATACTATTTACCAATGGAATCAACAAGAGTTTTGGTGTCAACATTTTTATAACACACATTTTAGTATTTTTAAAACTTCATCATCATCATCATCATGTACCATTATCTTTTTTTCGACTAATGAAAATTCCTTGAAAATCTTTGGGAATTTCAATCACCAGAATAATGTATTTCTAGAATAAAACTCTCTGCATTAATCAAATATAAATTTTGCCTTAAGTATTCTGTTTTGAAAAAATGAAACGAGAGGTAACAGTTTTTTTTCCTGAAAATAAACCACTGTGCAACTCTTGCGAAATATCATAAGGTGTCCCTGTCACACAGCATCAGTAATCCCTCACTTTTGGAAAACTTCCGTTATGCTTGGCTCATGTTCAATATTTTCCTTCCGCTCGCACCGGTGATAAAATATGCAACAAAATCAAACTCCACCACAGAAGCAAAACCAAACACAGGGCGAACCATCATGCTGCGTGTTTCTCAAGGGTAAAACACGAATCACTCCTCCCCCGCATGTGCATCGCTCATGAGTGTGAGTGGGATGCACACGTCCCTTAACGTCCTTCAAGATGTTGAAATTGGTGCTCCTGTCACTCTCTTATGACATTGATGCAATCAAGATGATTTTATGAGCTGTTTTTGACTTGATTTTTGGGTAGTCTTTTTTTGCATGTTTTTTTTTTCATTTTTAAAATTATGATTTTCAATAATCGTTTGTTACTATGAAGAATTTTAAACATTTAATTTTAATGTTTTTTTCACCATACATTTTCAGATGCTGGAAGCCTCGCTGTACATCACCGAAAATCTGCCTGAGGAAGCCGACGGTCTGTGGGCGGTTGTCCACTGCGACATGTGGTGTGCCCTTGGCGAGCTGGAGTGGATTCCGTTCCCGGTGATGCGAAAATCCTTCGACATTAACGTTCTTGGTAAGGAGGAATTTTGAAAAAGTTTAATAAATTTATAATTTACAAAAAAATATTTTCGACAGGTGCCTCCCGTCTGACCCAGATCATGCTGCCGTTGATCCGCCGTGCCAACGGTCGGGTGGTGTTCCTGTCGTCGGCCATTGCGCACATTCCGGCACCGGTTCGGGGCATTCAGTGTGCTACGCAGGCCGCCGTCGAGGGACTAGCCCAGTGTTTGCGTCACGAGTTGAAGCAGCGCACGGTGGACGTTTCGATTGTGTGTGCCAGCGAGTTCGCTTCCGGAAGTATGTGGCTGGACGACAAGGCGATGCTGGAACAGGCCAAGGTCATGTGGGACTCGTTGAGCGATGAGCAAAAGTCGGTGTACGGGGAGGATTACTTCGAGCAGGCCATCCGTTCGCTGGAGAAGTACACCAATACTGTGAGTATATAAAAAATCATAATATTGATTATAATTTAAAAAAAATCAAGAAACAAAATTTCATCTCAATCAACCTTCTTTCACCCCTTCCCCAGGACGGCGACTTCCACTCGACCGTGCGCGCCCTCACCGATGCCATCATCCGCTCGTTCCCGCTGTTCCGTTACACGCCGCTGTCCCGTTACGAGAAGCTCCAGACCATCGTCGCCGAACATCTGCCCAGACCCGTCTACGAGCTGTTCTACTCCAACTAACTTCAACTTTTCTGAAAAAGTTAGAACCAATCGAATGATTTTGAAATTTTGTAATTTTAAAAAGCTACAAATAACACCAAATGTAACGAACGTAACGCAGCGTAACGCTCGCTTGACGAAGCTTTCTTTAGCTCTAATTTAACAACTGTTTAGCTTTCTGTTTAGTTAGTTGCGAATGATGCCAGTAGAGTGCGCTTTTTACTCAAATGGTAGCCCTTAAATGGTAGAAAATAGTTTTTCAGGGGGAAAATATTTAGTATTGGAGTTTCCATAGTATTACTTTGTGTTGCGTTAGTCCCGCGTTTATTAACTGTCAAATCAGTGTTTAGAATGTGAAGAAATCTGTAGTAATTGTATTATTTTGATGTTTAGAATCAATCAAATTAAATGTAAACAAATGAATCGTGCACCCAAAATTACGACTAGCAGCACCAGTGCTGTCATCTATTAAAACCAACGTGCACTTCAAACAAGTAACGTCCAGTAACTCCCGACATCGATCCGGTGCGGAGTTCGCACTCTCACATCAACGCGTCGGTGTAGTTGTAACGCAGTGCAGGTTTGTTGATACCGCTACGGTGATGACGGTCAGTGTCAGAGAAGCATACAGAGGAGAGGAAATAAATAACAACAGTTGTCTGACGGGTTCGGTGGTGAAGTACCGCTCTCTCCCCTTGGCCGTGAAAATATTTTCGAAAAGTGTGTAATTTTCAATAAAGATCGAATAAAATTGTAGTTGCGCGCGCACAATTTTACTGATCACAATCCCTACCTTATCGGTAAGTAACAGTTTTCAAAACATAAACAAACCCTGTGAAGAATCACATAACACCAAGTTTGACACATGACACGATGCGAACGTCATCCAGGTCCAACGCAGCATGCTGCGCATGCTTCACGTGGCTTTCTCTCTCGCGAGAGAGAGAGAGAGCGCGTAACGGAACAAGAAGTGAGAGAGTTTTCATTCATACTGGGGCATTGCGAACATTCCGCAAAACGGGGTCGTCTTCTTTGGGGTTTTGAGGTTCAATTTTGTGAATGAAATGTTAAGGTGAAGGTGTGGGTGGGTAGTGGATTAGGGAAGGACATTTTTGCCGTAATTAACCTGTGGATTGATTGCCTCACGGTAAGGTGTTACGCAAGGTGTGAGGTTGAAAGCAAATGTTACGAGGAGAGGTGTTACGGGTGTCTTGGAAACAGTTTTTATGTTTGGAATGTATTGAGTATTATTTGTTTTTATTGGTTGAGACTCCTCTTAATTTTTTAGAATTTCCGATGAACCAGTCTTGACTTTTTGGAGTTTTCTTGCTTTACGGAAAAAAAATCAACAATCTAAAATCAAAAAAATTGGTTTATCAAACTTGAAAAAAAAAACATTTATTATGAACAAACATTAGAAACAGTTGAGCTCATCCTTGGTTGCAAACTTGTTGAACAGAAGTTCTTATAACCGTAACCGTTGTGACAATCTTCAGTCAGAAAGTCAGTTGTCTGTATCTTTTTGTTCGTCTTGGGATAGGACTTTTTGAATAAAAAACTTTAGAATTGTCTTCCTTCTTTTACATTTTCGCCGAGAATTTTTCACCAGAAAAGAGAGAAAGATTATGGATACATTGCAAATTAAATTTGGGGGCGCTTTTTAAATTAATTTTGTTCAGCTTCATCTAAATACAACTTGATTTGTATTGGTAATATGTTTCAGAGAGAAGCGTAACGGAATTAATGAACACTCGCTTTTATGTTTTTGTCCTCAGGCTCTGATTGGAATGAGGGAGGGAGGCAAAAATTACATTCTGAATTGCAAAACAGATTCATGATAACATTTTTACTTGTTTAGTAAAATTCATATTTTGTTCTGACGCGATTTTTTTTAATCAAAGGAGCTAAAAAATCTTGAATATATTTTAAAAAGCAAAATAAACGCCTCAAAAAACTCTTCGATCACTTTTAAATCTTATGTTAATGTTTAAAAAATGCAATTTTTTGGCAACATTTTTTTGTCCGATACTTTCTTTAAATTTTACCAAAGATTTTTTTTTCCTTTTTCAAACTATACATGTGTTTAAGTGTCATTCAGTTACATGCGATCTAATTGTATCATGAACCCGTAGATTTTAGTTTGAGCTGGCAGTTAACTAATCAATATTTGCTTTATTTTTGATCAGGCTATTGCAAATTTTATTTAAAGTTTTTGTCCTTAGGTTGATGGCGAGGAGATGCAAAAAATAATAATGTTTAGACCCATTTAAAAAAGTTTAGAAAAAACTGCAAATTTAGAAAATTTCCTTGAAATTTTGAATAAAAGTCAAATCAAATCTAGAGATTTATTCAAAAAGACAATAGCTTAATACTCTAGAAATAGAAACTAGAAACAATGATGATTTCAACATAATCGTAGCTATTGGAATAATCAGACTGGATTATCTGAAGCCTCGATTATCTAAAGTTTTGACTTTCCGGAGGTTTGTTTGGAATTTCGGATAATCCAATCATGAGCAAAAAGTTTCAATTAATTTAATTTTAATTTTCTTACGCAAAACAATAATGATTCACAAACAATAAAAAAGTTTTCTTTTATTTATACATTTAAGAAAATGTTTTCTCCACTTAAACCGAAATTAGATTTTGTTTATATTTTTTGATTTGGTCCATTTTGTGTCAATATTGACAGCTGTCCATACAAAAATAGAACGTAAATATTCGAAAATCTGTAACTATTGAAGGAATTTTCTTAACGATTGAAGAATAAAGATACATGGAGTCTTTTTTGCTCATTTTAAATACACTTTTTTTTCACAAAAGAATCTCTTTCTCAAAATCCGTATGTTTTAACTTTAAATTTTTTTTTTTAATCTTTTAAGGGACAAAAACCGCAACTTGTGAGCCATAGAGAAGTTTGGACAAAAAATTTGCCACCTGGTTATGATTTTTCTTTAAAAAATTGTGTTTCTTTTGGAAAAAAATAAAATTAGTTCAAAATAAATTTGCATGTTAAAATGCATTTGCATTTTTAATGTGGTGCTCCGTTTTTAAGATAAAGCTATACAAAAATTAATTTTAACTGAATAATTTCCATTTTCAGATTTTTAAAAAATGTGTAAATTATTGTCCATTCCTGAAAATATTTTTTTCGGGAAGTTCAGGAAATTTCCAATTAATCGCCTGAGAGACAATGAGGATTGGACCTCTGGTTGCTGAAATACAGCGAAAAAAGAAAAATAAACAAGAAAATAAAAAAATGTACAACTTTATGATCATACCGAAAAAAATATTTCTGGAATCAAGCATTTAATTTCAAAAAGACCAAACATTCAATATTGATTCCAAAATTTTCAAATTTTTTTTTGAAAAATATCATAAAATTTCAAAATTTTTATTTTTAAGCTTTTGAAGTTGGACCTTTAGTCGCTGAAATATTGGCATTAGAAAATGTAGGAATGTTTGGATGGGACTTAGAAAACTTAAATTTGCTTGTTTCTTTTTCTTTTGTTCGCTGTATTCCAGCAACCAGAGGTCCAATCTTTAATGTCTTTTTGGAAATTCTGAACTAAAAAAAAAAAAACAATATAGGAATCATGGACACTGTTTTGAAAATCAAAAACACAGACTTTTTATTAAGGTTATATTAAACTTTAAGTGAATATATCTTGAAAACGGTGCACTTTATCAGAAAATCTGTATAGTACTTTTCGATAGGAAATTTGATTTTACATTAAAAACTGAAGTTAAAAAAAATTACATACATTTCTATTTTCTTCAAAAAACTCATTTAAAAAAATATAATTTGGCGGCAAAATTTGTTTAATACTTTTCTATGGCTCAAACGTTACGGTATTTTTGTCCCCTTAAACATATAAATAAAAAAAAAAACAAAAAAAATTAACAAGCGGATTTTGGGAAAATGATTTTTTATGAAAAAAAAGTTAATTTAAAAATTGAAAAAACAAATTCGTGAACCTATTTTTCCTGGATAGTCCTCACCAAACCCGAGCAGACGGAAATAACTTGGGAATAACATTTTTTGATATTTAAAAATACTAGGCCAATAACATTTTATGTTATTTATAACAAGATTTGTTATTCGTCGTTATGATTTTTTTGTTATTGGATTGTTATTGTAATAACAGACTTATAACATTTTTAGTTATTCTTCGAACAAATCTTTGTTATTATTTTTTTGTTATTTTAACAACTAATCCGATCATCCCAATAACAGTTGGCGGTACTCTTCCATAGCAAAAAGTGTTATTCCAAAGTTGTTTTGGCTTTCAACCAATATCAGACCAATAACAAATTTTGTTATGATAACATAAGTTGTTATTAAACCCTTATGCAAAAATTTATTTTTCAAGAAGATTACATAACACTTTCTGTTATTTTAACAGTATTTGTTATTGAAATGGCATGAATTTTGTTATTACCGTCTGCCCGGGAAACCTATAACTTTACCGAAGACATCAAATCGATCAGAAAATTCCGTCAAAAGTTATATATTTTCGCATATTTGACACAAAATGGCTTCTTTGGTCATAGGGAAGACCACCACACAGTTTGAGCCAAATTTTTTTTTTATAAAAATGGTCACAATCAGCTGTTTTCATAGAAATTTGCTCTTCTATAAGGTTTATGTATATAAACTTTAAACTGTATATTTTTGTTTGAAGCACAATTTAAAGTAATTAATGAACCAAAATCAATGTAAAAAATCTCTTTATGTTATCTGACCTTCTGATGCAATCAAGTTTTCAAATGAATTAGAAAGTTTTATATTTTTATTACAATAAAAAAAAAATCAAAAACTATTTGTAAGAACTGTTTTACATGAAAAAAAGGATCAATAAATGCTGAACCATCTGTGTTTAAGACTTGTCGTAATTTCAGTTGCTCTCAGAAAACTTTCATAATGTGAGTATTTATTTCAGAAACTCTGCAAGTATTGATTATAAAATTTGGATTTTTATTCCTTTATTATTTTTTCGGAAAAGTTCTCCTTACAACAATTCAAACTAGTTTGCATGAAACATGTTTAGAAAAATCCCAAATGACGTAATGAATTCCTAGACCTTTACCTTCCCAAAATCCATTTCCCTTGTCTTCTTAAAAAAAGATCATGAACAAGGAAATAATCTTTTTTTTTCTAAATTGTTAAATGCTCATGAATTTGGATACAAACAAAATGCAAAAAATACTTGAAAATAGTATTTTAAGCCTAAATCTAGATCATTCTTTGGATTATGCAATTAACAATAACCTTAATATGGCACACGCAGTAAGATTGTTGATTGGAGGCAAAACCTAATTACGGATCGGATGGCCATTGCTGATAGAATCGAGCCGTCGATCGATACACCAGCAAGCTTATTGACTGTCCAGATTTACACCGGCAGCCATGGCAAACAATCACTTCGCCACTCAATTATACCGTTCTCAAGAGTGAAAGGGCACCGTTGAAAATTTTAAGTAGTATATTATTTCAAATTTAAGGTTTTTATTCGATTTTCCAAATTATTTTTCCACGGTGTATATTCTTCAAGTTCAACTTGCCGGCGCCGCCAAGACTTTTTGTGCATTAACCTTCACTATTTGCTTGCTCCAAAGTTAGCCTAATCGAATCGTACCGTGCGGCGATGGCGATTGATCATCATCATCATCTTCACCATCACCGCAGTCTACCTGCTTGACGTAAATGCCCCTCAACAACTTTTTTTTTTGCTTTGTTTTGACTGAATCCCCCTCTTACGAACCAAGTTCAATTATTGTCGAAATTGTTCACCTTGGTGAACAGCGCCGAATTACTCTTCCATGAAGATTTGGACACAGCTTGTGCTGGTTTGAAGACGTGGTCTTGCAGACTTTTAGCAGAATTTATTTCATGCTTGACGGAATTTGTTGGTTGTCTAGCGATTTTTCGAATTTCAAGTTGAAAAGTTAACTTTCCCTCACTTTTAACCAAAAATAGAACGAAAAAGCTAGTTTTAGCGCTATCTCTGCTCTATATGCGCATATAGTGCACATATAGTGCTGACTGTCTCCAATTTAATGCTTGACCAGTTCAGCTCGTGCCACTAGACTTCATGGTTCGCTCCGTCGTAAGTACAGTCTCACACGTGAAGCTGAGCCACAACAACAAAAAAGAGCTCTTTCTGAACGATCACTTCAAGGTTAACGAATTGCGCAAATCATCGGCTGGAGGCAGCTCCTTCTCTCGAGCTGGGGATCCAACGCTGTGATGATGACTACGACGAGGGGTACACGCGTTCGTGTTGGCAAACAATACGCCAAGTGTACCAACCTTCTGCTGTAAACAGAAGGGTAACCGAGTCATAAAATAGACAAAAAAGATCATTCAGTAAGGTGGCAAAAAGAGTACCGAGTTAACCCTCATTGCCTTTATTTGGACAAATTCGAAGGTTTGTTTTTAGAAAATCACCTTTTACAAAATTCTGTTTTGCTTTGAAATATTTATTTTGGGACTTTTTGTTCGAAGCAAAAAAAAAAATATTGATAATCTCGATAATTTGTTGAATTGAGGGTTAACAGAACCTTTATGGGTAGTTTCCCTACCCATAAAGAGGATGGTGAGCTTGAAAAATTGTCTTCTACCCTCCTGTGGACAAAATGATAAATAATGACTGATACGATGTGCGATGGATATTACCGTCAGAAAAAGTGCAAATTGAAGCTATTTTTAGCATTTCCGGCATAGAAATCCCAAGTTGAAGTTTGATTTTAAGACTGATGTGCTGTTATGAGGAATAATCTTTTGATGCTAATTTTGTTTAGTTTCAATATTTCTTTAAATTTCTTGAAAAGCTTGTCATGATTTCTTTAAAAAAAATGATTCGGCAATGCAATTAATTACTTTATCTATTCGAGATTTTTTGCAATTTTTCAAACAGAAGGCTGGAATAATGAGGCATAATAAAGATAATTCCTTTTCTTTTTTTTGAGGACGTCATAAAACAACTTGTCATGCCTATTTTGCAATTCACTCATCAAAAGTGTATTGTAGTTCTCAATGGTTAATCAAACGTGTTGCCATAATTATTAATGTATGAACAAAAAAAAACATTCTATTTTTGCTGCAAAATGTTGATTCAGTTTGAAGTTTTTACTTTAAACCATGAATAATCACTTTTGAGCCTTATGAAGTTCCCAGTGCAGATATCAGGTTGTGCGATATAAACCCAATTCTTTTGTGCTCACACTGGCATGCTACATTGAGAATTGCAGGTAAAGCTTCAGATTTTTTTTGTAGACAGATAATTCATTAAATTGACATAACAGCTCCATGAAAGCTTTAAATGGATAATATTTGTATTTTTTGAATTAACTGATGAAAATTATCTTTTTGATAATAAAACCCCAAAATTTCATTTAAAAAAAATCAAAAATTAAATTGTTGCATCATTGATTAGTCAATTAAAGTCTCCATGAAATTCAAACAGCTTTCCTCACAAAAATGGTCGATAAATACTCAATAATCTGTAACTTGGGAAGTGATTTCCCGAGCAGACACTGTGCAAAATTGTATTTTGTGATAAGGAAAATTAAAAAAAAATACACTTTGAAAAGAAAATTGCAAAACTTCCAAAACGTTAATAGTTTTTTTTGTATATTTTAACCAAAGTTGATAAAATTTTCAAGTGATTTAAAAGAACCAATGCAAGCAAACATTCCCTTCAAGCCTTCTTCAAAAGCTTAAATAGTATTTAAAGAAAGTTTTATCTTGCCAAACTGCTATTCTGTAGCTATCTTCAAGAGATCTTGTAGAGCTCATGATAATTTTTGCTACTTGTCAATGAATCAAAAAAAAAGCATTTAAAAAACATAATTATTGAATACTTCAAAATTATTCTTAAATAATTTATAATAAGACGTAATCTAAAAATGTTCATAAATTCATCTGCCGCTTTAACTCGATTTGCAAATGGGAGTCAAATGAATAACCACCATATATCTTAAGAACCTTTGATGCGAATACCTTTTTCTGGCTAAAAATTTCTTCTGAAATTGTACAGACATAGATCGGTAATGCAGACGACTCGGGCCAGGCTCCCTCGTCTAGTTAATGAGTATAAGACACGGCCCTGGGCTATTTTGAGACGGTAATGGTTTGATATGTTACATTATTTCGCCAATACGGGTCAATTTAGTTCTAGAGCATTAACTCCATGATGGTCGACTGGTCAGCGTCCCAGACCATCAATCCAAAGGGTGTTATTTTGAATCCCGCCTGATTCTTAAAGGTTTTTTGTTCATATTCAAAGTTCAATTCCTGATTCCAAATTTCAAGGAAACCGACCGGGATTTGATCCCTGAACCTTTTGCTTTCGAGGCAGAAGCGGCAACCATTAACCACGGAGCCGTTTTAAAGACAAATGAGTATTTTTCTAGAGTTTCACTATTTGTTGGATGATATGTATAATGTTTCTCATTTGCATGCATTTTCTATTACAAAAAAGCCATTTTGACCCTTTTTTTGTGAAACTTTTGTGAATCTTCCTACTCTTACGTTTAAAAATATTTTCTCTCAAAATTTTATAGAGAAACTAATGATTCACAATTACTTCTTTTGACATAGGGAATGAATGGACTAGTGCATCCATCCCGGGAATTCCCGGGATTTTTCCAAAACCGGGAATTCCCGAATCCCGGGATTATTTTTTTATTTTTTCTCGGGAATTCCCGAAATTGGAAAAAAATAAAAAAAAATGTCTGGAAATTCAGGTTTTGTTGTGGAAATAGATGAACAACGATAAAAAAAATATTAAACATATATCCAAGTTCTTTTTTGAAATGGTCCTATAAGCTTTTGTGTTTTCATATGTTTGTAGGACCTATTCAAACTTGGTATCAGCATTAATTTGACTTATCATGGAAATTTGTGCCCAGCGCTTTAAATAATTTTTATTAAATTTTATACATTTTTGAAAAGACTACGTATATTAATGATTTTAAATTTAAAAAAATATACAATTTTAAAATATTTTCGTGAAACACTTTTGGCAAATCAAGATGTATCGAATTAAGACTGTCTTTGTATTTTTTTTTTGCTTTTTTTTAGATTGAAGTGTAGATTACCTCCAATGAATAGTATTGAGCTTATTCTATGTTTTTAAGCTTGAAAAACATGCAAATATAATGAAAACATAGATTTTATTACTGTTTTAAAAATTTCCTGGGAATTCCCGAGATTCCTAAAATATTTCCCGGGAAAATTGGACGCCTAGATTGGACAAAATTTGACAAAGTCACCATATCGATCATTTTTTTTATAATCAGATAATTGTTGTTGCTTGAAAGTTAATTTTGACTATGTGGATAGTAAAGCTGTTGACTTTTTTACATTTAATATGGATAAAAAGGTTTTTTTTCAATTTATTTTTATGTAAGAATCAAAAAATTTTTTTTTTTACTGTGAAGTCTTTTAAGAAATATTGCAATTTTTTGTTACATGTAATTATTTGAATATTTTAAAAAAAATTTATAACAGATATGAAAAAAATCCATGATTTTTTTTTTACATTAGTCAGTTTGAAAAGGAGTCTAATTTTTAATATTTTTTATAATTTTACAAATTGTTATAGACCGCTTGGAAAGCGAATGGAATATTTGAAATTTGTATTGTTGTTGATTTTTCGTTCAAAGATATAAATTTTGCGTCGCTATCAATATTTTAACAAAATTCCTTCTACAAATTGTTTAGAATAGTGCCCTACACATGCTGATTCCTTTTGGTAACGATTATCCCATTCCTTGCAAAGTTATGGAAATCGTCATTAATCAATGATTGCCAACTAGGGCGTCAATGATTGTATCACAAAATTATATAAATTTTGAATCACTTTTGATTTAAACCAAAAATTCTGTCAGTGGCTTCAAGAAGGCATCAATCGGAACATGCTGATTCATTTTGGTGCAGAAATTCGTTAAATTGAATTCAATACAGATAATTTTAGAGTAATGATCAATTTTCTTCGAAAATGATCAACGGCTTCAATTTAAAGGAAGCAGCAACCAAGGAAGTTGTTGTCTTCTTATTTCAAAGTTTTCAAACCTGTGGTCCTTATCCAGCAACAATCTGATTGTAAAAGTTGTCAAATTTTGTTGTAAAAATACATTAAAATAATATCTATAGTTCCCGTAGTTTTGCAAATACTTAGATATCTGTAATAAAAAAATTGCAGCAAAAAGCTCTGGTTGATCAAATGCTTAGTTGGGGGAAGAATATTTTTATTTTTTTGAATGAGCAGATTTTTAACGTTGTTTGAAAAATAATAAAATGTTTAACATTTAATTTCTGTGGGCAAACGTACATTTTGTATGCAAACTAAACTCTTAAATGAAGTGCATGCAACAAGTTGCATAAATCAGATTATTTCAGCTCGAGTCGTACATTTATCCACCGTGATTTACAGAGTTTATTTGAAATTATTAAGTTTTGCAACGAGTTTAACTCACGATTTTTCGAAATTTCGGAAAACATTCTTTGATATTTTTTTTCAGACAAACGTTTGTTTCTCAAAAGAAAATATCGAAATTTATTAGTTCTTTATACAAGTGCCGAAAAGATGAACTTTTTAGCGCATTTAAGTGCTTTTCAGTATTCTTATTTTTGAGGATAAAAAGTAAGCCGTATCGTCAATCGTGAATGTCTAGAAAAGAACGTTTCGTAGCGAAATGGTATAAATAACATGTTTAACTTAAATAAACCTAAATTTGTGATTAAACTTACTTAATTAATCTCTTCATTGTATTCTTAAGTTTGAAGCCTCGATGTTTTTTAAACAAAATAAAACTTTAATGAAAAAGAATTAAGAAGTCTTATATTATTATTTAATTTTATTCAAAAATATGTTAATTGTTTCATTTCGTTTATTTCGATGTTTTAGCATTACTTGTGTGACGCCACTATCTTATACTGATCTGCGATTTGCGATTTACTGAAAAATGGACTGTTTCCATAAAAAACATCATATTTTGTTCTAAAACCTTGAAAAATGCGTTCAAATTGCCCCGTATTCAACTTTAAATCAGAGTTAGGAGTCCTACTAACTATATTCTGTATTTATATTGATCAAGGAAGTCTTCACTTTTCATTGTCAGCATGTTGAATTTGGAATAAAGTTGAGTTTCCATAGGGAAATAAAAATATGCCATTTTTGTTTTACTAATATGGCTGTATCTTGGCACTGAAGTGACAAAAACCAATTGTTAAAAAAGCAAAATTTTTCAGAAAATGGTTACCTACAAAATGACGATAATGCTTTTGGGGCCAAATTGTTTTTAGACGGATATTTTTGAAAATATTTTTCGAAGATTATTTTTCGAGAGTTCAATTTTGCAGTTTGAGCAGCATAGTTGTGATCTTTAAAAACTTCGTCTGTTTAGCAACTTTCTCTAGATTGCATTGTTCCCAAAAAAAAAATTAACAGCCTTAACATCATCAAACTATTAAAGCTAACAAAGTGCCCCACATTTTCACCTTCCCAACCACACCTAAACCTCACCGGTGACATCGGTGCTCAACAAAACTCCGAAAAACAGCCATTACATCACTTCTGCGTTAGTTTTGGAAGGGCCGCCAGTCCCCCAAACAGTTTGACCACAAACCACAACGCAACGCATTATAACATCACTAACGTCTTGTGCCTCTCCGTTTGATGCTCTCTTTAGGTTGCCAAAAAACTGTCTCACAAAGCTGCACTGAAGACTCGAACACGCCGGAGAGACTTCACCAAAAAGCGACGAACCTAGCGTTTGAAACGATCGATCTTTCTTGTAATGGTGGTGATCGAATCTCCGCGGCTACGACGACAACGACTCACACAGACCATCAGAGTCGGAGGCCCAATTCACACGCAGTTTGGTTCGGCTTAGATTCGGCGATTGTCGGAATTTGGTGGAGACCTGTTTGGAGCAGGCTCACCGCGTCCCGTGTCAGATCGTGCTGGATGGTCGCTCGTGACGGTCGTCGTCTTCTTCGCAGATCGTAAGTCGTGCGCGAGTGTAAGTGTGTGAGCGTGAAAAAGGTGAAGTGGGTTATCTAGCTGTGCAATTTTGAGTCACTTCCGGGGTCAACGAAAGGTGACGAAAGAAAAAATAAAAAAGTTCCGGCGATCCTCAGTCTATACCGGGATATTATAGAACTTTGAAGTAGAGATCCACCGTGAAAATGTTGGCAGTGGCGGGTGGAGTGACCGCCCTCGTGGGGCTGTTGATCTTCTTCTTTATGAAGTCATCGAAGGAAATGCCCCGGAACTGGGCCCAGCTGGTGACCGAGCTGAAGATGCAGCAGTGCGGATTTTTGGCCCTGCTGGAGGATGCTTTTTTGCGCCGATCGAACAAAGTTGGTGAGTAAATGGAAACTTTTCCCCAGTAAATTTGGAAAACTATTAGCAATTCACCGGAAACCTACAAAAGGCGACCAAACCTGTTTTGATTTTCTCATTTTTGCCAATGCTGTAACCATTTTGTAATTTGGAACCTTGACCGGTGGGGGAGATGGTGGAATGCCGTGTTAGTTGCAAAAACCGCTGTTTCCACATAGGTTCGCATTGATTAAGCTGGTTGCGGTGGGGAAAATGTATGCAGAATTGCAGGTTTACTATGTTGCGTGAATCGGCAGGACAGGACTGGTGACTCTCCAAGCCGATCAAAAGGTGAAATGTTGTTTTCCGCAAATTAGAGGTTTCGTGCAATTGCAATTTATTCCTAAAAGGTTCCTATCGGTGGCAGATGGTGTTGTGATTGGTTCTTATGGAAGTTGCTAGAATGTTGTGCAATTTGTTTATGTTTTTAAAGCGTTACTCAATCAGCCTGCAATTGACTAAAACTTTTTTGATATTTTGACATGGTTGCCAAACCAGCAGACTATATGGTGTTATGGATTGAACGAGTGGTGGTTTTGAAAATCATTTTTGTCGAATTGAACAAAATACCGGCCTCGAAAGAAGTCATAATTTCACTTCTCATACTTTGACCAGTATTGCCCAATCTGCATTGTTCAATGCTAGTTGAATCGGACAATTTCAAGAACATGGGTGTAAAATTCAAAGTATGACTTGACGTTTTTGTATCTTCCAGCGATAAACAAAAAAGAGTTTAAAACTTTTTTCAAACTTTTCTAAACTTCATAATTTTCAGGTGGGACTTATGTGCTCTCAAAAACTAGGAAGTGCCAGGGTCCAAGACAGTTGAGGTTAAACAAAGCAGTTATTTTTGAAGGATATTTTCTATCCTTTTTTTGTCAGTTGGAAAATTAAAATGTTTTCCAACGTTTGAACCAATAAAATAAATTATATTTGAATTTTAACTGCCTAAGAAGTTTCTGCAATAAAAAACAATAGTTATGATTGTTTTTTTTTGCATTTTTTTTATTTTAAAACTTCGCACTCACGACCTCTAGATTGGAAATCCAGTACGCCGCAAATCGAAAGCCATCCCCTACCGGTTAAGACTCCCAGTGAGCATTATTAACTCTTTGAAGGGATTCTGACTATGCCGAGCCAGACAGGAATCGAACCCATCACCTTCCGCTTACAAGGCGATATCCGTAACGTCACGGCCACGGTAGCTTGGATTTAATTGATGATAACAAATTTATTTTAATTTCAAACTTTCATTTTTGACAATGTAATGTTAAATAATTTATGTAAAAATATACTTTTGTAGGGCTAGGATTTGTTTGTTTTTTCGCAATTGTTTTCAAGTTAAGAATGTTTTGGAAAGCAAATTTAAACTCATTTTCTTTCAAGCACTTGAATTAATATCAAGGGTTCTGATTTTTTGACCCATATTTTCAATTCGACTTTACACAAAAAACATAAATTGCACAAATTAAAACTATTATTCAAAATTTATATTTTGGATATGTTTTAAATGACAAAAACGCCATCAAATTTATTCATTTCAATTTTTAAATTATGATTCCAACGATTTCATCTTTGGAAAAAAAGTTGATTTATTTTAATTTTTTATCAAGTATAAAATCAATTTTTCATTCGTTAAGATTTAACGATTATTTATTTGAACAGTAAGAAAAATTTACGGTTTAGAATTTCACAGAAATTTAGATTTCGTGCACCGTTTTCCAGTTGATTTTTTGCGAAATTTTGTAATATTTTTATTTGTTGAAGTTTAAAAAAATATGATTTTCCAATTTGTGCCGTAGCTTACAAGATTGCATTTTTTGTCAATCACCAATGAGCTTGTTTGAACTTGAAATATTCATATATTCAAACAATTGTCGAATCACCGGATTGTAACTACACTTATGTAATATCAGTACTGTATTGTAATACGGGTAATTCTCTACCAACTCACATGAAATCGTGAAAAATTGCCCCGACCCCTCTTCGATTTGCGATAACTTTTGTCTCTGATCACGAATCCGAGGTACGTTTTTTTATATCTCGTGACGGAGGGGAGGTACGACCCCTTCAATTTTTTAACAAGCGAAAAAAGAGGTGTTTTTCAATAATTTGCAGCCTGAAACGGTGATGAGATAGAAATTTGGTGTCAAAGGGACTTTTTTTGTAAAATCAGACGCCCGATTTGATGGCGTACTCAGAATTCCGAAAAAAACGTATTTTTCATCAAAAAAAAAAACACTAAAAAAGTTTTAAAACTCTGCCATTTTCTGTTACTCGACTGTAAAAAAAATTGGAACATGTCATTTTATGGGAAAGTTAATGTACTTTTCGAATCTACATTGACCCAGAAGATTCATTTTTTTTCATTTAGAACAAAATTTTTCATTTTAAAATTTCGTGTTTTTTCTAACTTTGCAGGGTTTTTTTTAGAATGTAACAATGTTTTACAAAGTTGTAGAGCAGATAATTACAAAAATTTTGATATATAGATATAAGGGGTTTGCTTATAAACATCACGAGTTATCACGATTTTACGAAAAAAAGTTTTGAAAAAGTTGGTCGTCATCGATAATGGCCGTTCATGGTCACCCGCGACAGACACGGACGACGAAACAAAGAGAAACGCAAAAAGTAACTTTTTCAAAACTTTTTTTCGTAAAATCGCGATAACTTGTGATGTTTATAAGCAAACCCCTTATGTCTATATATCAAAATTTTTGTAATTGTCTGCTCTACAACTTTGTAGAACATTGTTACACTCTAAAAAATAACCCTGCAAAGTTAGAAAAAACACGAAATTTTAAAATGAAAAATTTTGTTTTAAATGAAAAAATGACCCTTCTGGGTCAATGTAGATTCGATAAGTACATTAAATTTCCCATAAAATGACATGTTCCAAAATTTTTTACAGTCGAGTTACGGAAAATGGGAGAATTTTTAAAACTATTTTAGTGTTTTTTTCGATGAAAAATACGTTTTTTCGGAATTCTGAGCACGCCATCAAATCGGGCGTCTAATTTTACATAAAAGTCCCTTTGACACCAAATTTCTATCTCATCACCGTTTCAGGCTGCAAATTATTGAAAAACACCTCTTTTTTCGCATGTTCAAAAATTAAAGGGGTCGTACCTCCCCTCCGTCACGAGATATCAAAAAACGGACCTCGGATTCGTGATCAGGGACAAAAGTTACCCCTTAGGACAAAGTTTCACGCAAATCGAAGTGAGGTTGGGGCAACTTTTCCCGATTTCGTGTGAGTTGGTAGAGAGTTAACCACATTTTAAATTATTTTTCTTTGAAATTACTCCAAAAGTAAAGCTGAATGTCACAAATTAAAAAAACTTTCATTGCACAACTGATCGAAAAGATACATAAAAGTTTTGCCAGAATACAAATTTGAGCACTTCGAAAAGCTTAATTTTGAAAATTTCGAAAATTTTGGAGAAGAAAATTAAATCCTATTGCCCGATTATGCTTTGGCATTTATAGACTTTATCGATTAAATCAGAATGTAGAAAGGGTTCACAATATATTTTCTTAAAATAAAATTTGAGCATTTGTTAAATTTTAGCAAAAATATACGCCATTTCGTAAAATTATTAGCAATTTTCTCCCAAATCCTAGATTTAAGTTTGAGTGCTCTCCCCATCCAATTATTCGAACGTTTTGGTTCGAGTAGAAATAGTTACATAAAACACCCCAAAACCTTAATTTTAAAAAGTCTAATAAAGAGGGCATACAATATCACACCATTCTTTAAACATCCTTTTCATCAAAATTTTGAAAAAGAGCGACAGAGCCGTTCAAAAGAGCCGCTCTTATGAACGAGCGAGCGAAAATTTGCGGCTCCTAAAAAGAGCGGTTTTGTCCACCTCTAATTCATATATTCAAACAAATATCGAATCACCGCATTGTAACTACAATTATGTGATATCAGTACTGTATAGTAATACAGTAATTCAACTTATAATCATGACACTACAGTGCTGATCAAAGACCTACTCCTAATTATCTCCAATCACATCATTCCTCGTAAATCCATACCTTTATCAATATTGCTGCACTTTGCCGTTCAAACATCGCATGCATCTCAAATCATCCTCATCCGGGACTCCCGTGCCAACATGGCCATTCCTCCGACCCAAATAAATAATCCATATCATCCATACTCAGCAGCACTGAGTAAAATTAGCCCTTGGCAAACATTGCATTGCTGGGCTCCTCCCGGATTCCGATCACAAATTGAATAACCAACGTGCAGAATTGATGCCATTAGCCCTCACACGCGCTCCTTGATGAATACGCAATCCAGGTCATTAGTGCTGACGCTGCACGCGGAGAGGCCAAGCTCAAGCCCATCAGGGATCTTACCACACCGGAAGAAGCTCGAGTTACGTTGCGTTAGCCGATGAATAATTCCGTTTCGCACTCTGCTCCGCACGCAACTAATTTATTCAACACTCTCTCTGTGATGGCTCCAAAATCCAAAGTTCTTGGCGCGATTTGTACGGCGCAATGTCGAGAAAACGACCGATCGATACTGCATCCATCAATCATGCATTGCTCGCGGTTGAGAATCTGTGGCAAGGGATTTTCCGAATTCCCCGGGGGCAGATTTTGAAGAACCGACCCGCCCCGAAAACATGGACCGGCAAGATTAATTAGCAATTCGGGGTATTAATAGGATGGCGCTGGTGGCTGCTGCTGCTGCTAATGATAATGGTAGCAGAGTCTAGACTGGATTAAGAGATAAACCCCCCGGGGGAGGAGGCTTCAGCAGATTCAGTGGCATTTCGGGAGGGATCAGGTGCAGGCCTCATGAAAATTGGTCTGAAAGTCGGAGCAAGTCGGATCTTTTGAGCGAGGAAAGGATAGGAACGTTGTGGCCACAACCGAAAAGTAGAAACAATAAAAAAGATTTTTTTTTCTGTTTGGCCAACGAGTAGGCACTTCTGGATGGTGAACTTCCTCGTTGGTTTGCGGTTAGGGTGGTCGTTATAGAAAAAAATAAGCAAAAATTATAATATTGAACATAAAAATATCTTAATAATCAAACCAAGTTTTTTTGTTAAAAATTATGTCAGCATTGATTAAAATTTCGATTTAAAAAAAAAGAACACCGATATTTTAATGAAAAACTAACTTAATCCACCTATGTGGTTGGTGCCTTCCTCACTCTTTTCTAAAAATGGGTGATATGAAATATGATGGGTTTGGACACAAATTTCGTCTAATTTCGTTAAGTTCCGGAATACAAAAAACACACATATCATTCAAGGGCTCATTAGTGGCATCATAAGTGGTCATAGCTTGAGACAGGGTTGCAAGATCTTCAATGTTTTTGACTCGTTGGAAAGGTCTTTCGATTACCTAACCAGCGGTGGGTCGGATGATGGATCCGGACATTGTTTACATACATTTAAGTGAGATCCGGCTACAAAAAAAGTACATAAATATCACTAAAGTGGTTAGAACTCGAGACAGGGTTGCCAGATCTTCAATGTTTTAGACTCGTTGGAAAGGTCTTCCAATTACCTAACCAACGATGGGTCGGATGATGGATCCAGACATTGTTTACATACATTTAAGTGAGATCCGGCTACAAAAAAGTACATAAATATCACTAAAGTGGTTAGAACTCGAGACAGGGTTGCCAGATCTTCAATGTTTTAGACTCGTTGGAAAGGTCTTCCAATTACCTAACCAACGATGGGTCGGATGATGGATCCAGACATTGTTTACATACATTTAAGTGAGATCCGGCTACAAAAAAGTACATAAATATCACTAAAGTGGTTAGAACTCGAGACAGGGTTGCCAGATCTTCAATGTTTTAGACTCGTTGGAAAGGTCTTTCGATTACCTAACCAACGATGGGTCGGATGATGGATCCGGACATTGTATACATACATTTAAGTGAGATCCGGCTACAAAAAAGTACATAAATATCACTAAAGTGGTTAGAACTCGAGACAGGGTTGCCAGATCTTCAATGTTTTAGACTCGTTGGAAAGGTCTTCCAATTACCTAACCAACGATGGGTCGGATGATGGATCCAGACATTGTTTACATACATTTAAGTGAGATCCGGCTACAAAAAAAGTACATAAATATCACTAAAGTGGTCAGAACTCGAGACAGGGTTGCCAGATCTTCAATGTTTTAGACTCGTTGGAAAGGTCTTTCGATTACCTAACCAACGATGGGTCGGATGATGGATCCGGACATTGTTTACATACATTTAAGTGAGATCCGGCTACAAAAACAGTACATAAATATCACTAAAGTGGTTAGAACTCGAGACAGGGTTGCCAGATCTTCAATGTTTTAGACTCGTTGGAAAGGTCTTCCAATTACCTAACCAACGAAGGGTCGGATGATAGATCCGGACATTGTTTACATACATTTAAGTGAGATCCGGCTACAAAAAAGTACATAAATATCACTTAAGTGGTTATAACTCGAGACAGGGTTGCCAGATTATCAATATTTTGGACTCGTTGGAAAGGTCTTTCAATTACCTAACTAACGATGTATAACATGATGATGTTTGGTTCAGTTTACTGCCATTTATTCAACTTCCAAAAATATGCGAAAACACATTTTTATACATAACTTTTGAACTACTTATCGAAACTTCAAACAATTCAATAGCACCGTATGGGACCCTAAACCAAGTCGAATGCAACTGGTTTGGTCAAAATCGGTTCAGCCAGTGCTGAGAAAACTGCGTGACATTATTGGTCACATACACACACACATACACACACACATACACACACACATACACACACACATACACACACACATACACACACACATACACACAGACATTTGTTCAGTTTTCGATTCTGAGTCGATATGTATACATCAAGGTGGGTTTTCGAGCTTTAAATAAAAAGTTCAATTTTAGAGCAGGATTATAGCCTTACCTCAGTGAGGAAGGCAAAACAAATTCTATACAATCACTACCAATTTCATAGGATATTCCAACTTATATATATATATATATATATATATATATATATATATATATATATATATATATATATATATATATATATATATATTATATATATATATATATATATATATATATATATATATATATATATATATATATATATATATATATATATATATATATATATATATATATATATATATATATAATATATATATATATATATATATATATATATATATATATATATATATATATATATAACTTAACAATCTGGTAGTTCGGAATGTTTTTTTAAAAAATTTTGAATCCCGGACTGAAGGTCCGCTCACGTCGAGGTAATGAAACTGAGTGATTTATTAGAAGCAAAATGAAATTATACAGAGGCCTGCGCTAGTCCCTAAAGTCCCTACGCAGGCAGGAATGCTGGCTGGGTGCTGAGTTGCTGGTGGTGTCCGATGCCGTTGCTCATGCCGTCGTCGATCAACAGGAAGTGTCGGGTGACACTGTGCTGACCTAGCCTTCTCGAAGAGTCTCCAACGCTGTTGCTAGCTGCTGCTGCTGACGATTGAGCTCTTCCAGTTGCTCAAATATCACAGGTCCAGGTTGTTTCGTAACTGCTCCCTCATGAAGTTCGGAGCGTCCCGATCCGCGATGGTCTAAAAGAATTTTAGCAACTGCGAACACGATGAACAAAATGATGATGTACGTTACTGATAATCCACCAATTACCGTCCAAATCTGTAGCTTGAGGTGATACTGTTCGAGAAAAACGTGGTCTAACTTTTTCCTGTTTCCCAAGGTTTCGTTGTTGATCGAAGAGATGTCCAATCTTTGCTTGTAAGTCCAGTTAGCATTAAAGTTGTGGAATGCTCCGTAGATTATGTTGCTTTCACGGGTGATCTCTTCATTCTGGTATGTTTGATTGTTAAATGTGATTGAACAATTGATGAATTCAATGACGAAGTTTCCACTAAGAGTTCGATTATCTGGTCCGCAGTTCGTTTGAAGCATGCCGTTCCAGGAATTTTGTATCAGAAGTGCTTTTTCGGAGATAAGCATTTGGGTTGTATCATTGAAAAATGTCGCATTACATCTGGACTGTGTTCCAAATATCAGCGGATAAATGCAAGTGTCTTGTATTTTCTCAAGATACGTTAGTTTCTGAACAAACTCGTCTGGATGGTTTGTTGTGTATAGTGTGGAACCGTCTTTGATGAAAAATTCCGGGTATCCAAAGATGATTTGGTTTTTGTGGGCCAACGGGTAGACTTGAATTATTGGAACAGTTTTGCTGAATAGTCGGGGAACGTGAAGGATGTATAGCAACAATTCCTTGTTGACAGCGAATTTCGGGGTCACATGCTGGAGGGCTTCATCTGGAAGATCCGAGTTGACTCCCTCTTCTATCAGTAAGGATCGGATAAATGTTAACTCTTGGGCGTTTAACAGTCTGTTCGCGATTATGGAATTCTTTGATAGAATTATGGCGTCCTGAATGTCCTCCAATACCTTATTCATCATGTCGATATTGGTGATGGTGACGAGGATGGAAATCTCGTTCTGTACTTCGTTTGTTGCCAGTGTATTGATGATTTGGGAGATGCTGGATGTGATTTCAGCAATCTTTTTGTTGAATCGGTTGTTAACGTCGACTTGGTTATTGTTTTCAGTAATCAGCTCGTTCATGGTGCTGTTGATAATGCGAAGATCCTGGGCGTCCGGTGAGCCAGCGAGCCATTTCCATGCCGTACCTAAGCTGTCCCATCTTTTTTGCCTGTGCTTTACTACAGGTTTGATTTGCATTAGGTTGTTATATAATATTTTAAATTTTTGTTTAGCTATTTGCCCTAAAGGGTTCTTGCTAGCTGAACTGCTATAAAATGTTGTAGCCAAATAATCCACTGATTCTTGGATAGCTGAGAGATTGATGGGGTGTATAATTTTCAAAGTGCCACTTTGTAATTTACAATTTCTGAGTTCCGTTAAGAGAATTGGATCCTCATTCAAATTTCGTATCGTCAAATGAGAAGTAGTGACAAAAACCATGATGAGAGTTAAGTTGATGAAAATCGAGATTGGGTAGTACATCTGCAAAAAAGAGTATTATTAGAGTTTTCGTTTCCGTTTTAATTTGGATTTATGAAGTTTTATGTTTCTGCAATCTATGAAAGTTTTTCTCCTGTTCTCTCTAACTTTCTGTTTTTTGTATTTTTGGCGTTTTTTGTTTCTAATCCCTTGAAGTTTGTTGTACACTGATTCATTTGTGTCTAAATGTGGTTCATGCTCTCTACTTTTATTGCGATAATCGTTAGTTTTCTTTTGTTGTTGTTCTAGTTTCAAAATCAACTCGTCAAAAATTGCGTTTCTATTTTCTAATATTGTTTCTAAATTCAAGGGTCTCTCTTCCCCTTCTTTAATTCCGAAAAAAACCTCTATCGGTTTAAGTTTGGTTACGGAATGAATCGTTGTGTTGTATAATGATGTTGCTAATTTGTAGATCTCTTTATCTGAGAGATCTTCAAATTTCTGCTTCATGCAGAGGAATATTTCCGAAAGTGTTCTATGGAAAATTTCGACAATCCCATTGACTTGGCTAGTGTCACTGGGTGTGTAGTAAGTTTCACAATTTAACCGATGCAGAAGGCCTCGGATCTCCGTAGATCTCAATGCAGGTTCGTTATCGCTAACTAACATGCATGGAGTTCCGTACGATGTGATAAGCTTCAAAATGGCTTTTTTAAGATCTGGTATTGACCGGGATTTTATTGGGATGATGATAGCAAATCTGGATAGTTTATCTACGGCGGATAGGAAAAGGTTTGGTCTAGATTCAAAAACATCGATATGAACTATATCGAGAGGTTTTTTTGGGATGGGAGTATCTGCGAATTTGATCTTGTATGGGTTTCGCTCATATTTGTTTTCAAGACATGTTTCACAAAGGTTTATGTGAGACGTAATCTTTTTCTTCATTTGAGGAAAATAGAATTTTCGGATGATGCTGGTATGGTTCTCATCAATGCCTCGATGAGCCCTTTCATGGGTTGTCTTGATTACCAACTCTTGTTCCTCTATTGTTTTTAAGTCCTGTAAAAGAGATTGTGTTAGCTTTATTTTGAATGTTTTAGCCCTTGAAAAGTAATTTTTAAATGTAACCTGCAGAGTATTTATGATACTCTCAGGGCATAGTATACCATTTATTCTTGTGGGGTGCATTTTTTCTCGAAACAATCTTATGCAGAAGGGAACTCCAAAATTAATTCTCGTAACAGTTCTTCGATGTATACCGGGGAATATTTCTTCATAAATCTCTTCGTCTTGCTCCCCTATTTTAAGAATGATCTGAGATTTGAAATAATTTAGAGGCAATTCAGTCATGGGGATGTAGTCTCCATCGTCTGAATCCGCAGAATGTACCGTCGCGTCATCTGATGTTGAATCGCTCTGATCGTTAACATTTACTTCCAGTTCTCTACTGTTACTTGGAATTCTGGAAAGTCCGTCGGCAACGACATTTTGGTTACCAGGGCGATATTTTACATGTGCTTCATATTCTTTCATGCGAACTGCCATGCGGCTGAGCCTGCCAGTTTTATCCTTGAGGTCGATGGCATACGTTAGTGGTTTATGGTCCGTGAAAAGTGTGAATTGTCTGCCGAATAAATATGGTCGGAAGTATTTGCAACCCCATTCCATAGCAAGTAGTTCTTTTTCAATAGTAGAATAGTTTTCTTCAGTTTTAGAGAGTGTGCGGGAAGCAAATGCGATCGGTCTATCTTGACCAACCGGACCTTGAGATAAAACTGCTCCTATAGCGTAATTCGACGCGTCTGTCGTAAGAATAAACGGTTTTTCGAAATCTGGGTAAATCAGTACCTGGCTGCTGGTCAGTATTGATTTACACTTTTCAAATGCTTCAAGAAAAGGCTTGGTGTAAGTAATAGATTCTCCTTTTCTGAGACAGCTTGTCAGAGGTTTTGCTATTTTAGCAAAATCTTTGATGAACTTTCTGTAGTAACCCATCACTCCCAAAAATCCTTTTAATTCTTTTTCGTTTTTGGGTATAGGCCAATTAGAAATAGTTGCAATTTTTTCGGGATTTGGTTTTACACCCTCAGGCGTTACCACATGTCCCAGAAATGCCACCTCTTTACGAAGAAATTCGCTCTTATCGAGCTGAATTTTCATATTGGCTTTCGCAAGCGACTCAAAAACGCTTTTAAGGTTCTGAATTTGTTCTTGAAGGCTCGTTGAGAAAACTATGATGTCGTCCATATAGACGAGACATCTTTTCCCAATATGTTCACGTAGAATGTTATCCATAACACGTTGGAACGTGGAAGGCGCATTTTTTAAGCCAAATGGCATTCTGACGAACTCGTAATGTCCGCTATCTACGTTGAACGCAGTTTTTTGTATGTCTCTTTCGTTCACCTCGATTTGGTGAAATCCAGAGGCCAAATCTAGGGTTGAAAAATACATACATCGCCCTAGCTTGTCAAGTATATCCGTAATGTTAGGAATTGGATAGCGGTCACCTACGGTTTTTTCGTTGAGCTTTCTATAATCCACAACTAGTCGCCATTTCTTTTGGCCTGAAGCGTCAATCTTTTTTGGGACAATCCAAATGGGTGACGACCATGGGCTAATTGAGGGACGAATAATTCCTTGATTTAACATGGAGTCGATTTGTTTACGTACTTCTTCTTTGTGGAAATAAGGGTATCGGTACGTTTTCGTATATACCGGAAGTTCATCTGATGTGTTAATCTTATGCTTGATTGCATTGGTAAAACTAAGTTTTTGTCCTTCAAGAAAGAAAATGTCTTGGAAGGACTGGATCAATTTCGAAATTTGTTTTTTCTCTTCCTGGTTTAGGTGATCTAGTCTTAATTGCTCAAAAAGTTTATTTTTGTTTGGTTTGAATATTGGACTTTTCATTTCAAAATTGTTTATTCCGAAATCTAGGAGCCCACCAATGTTCAGTTTCTGTTCATTGGTATTACCATTATGAACGAGGATATTAGTTTTTCTATCTTGATATGAATACACCCCAGACAGTATGAAAATGTTAGGTGCTATAGGTAGGTCATTTTCTACTAAAAAATCACCATTTTCTTGAACTGTTGGAACCGAAACTATGTTGGTCTCGTTTGCGTTTAAGATAATGCTATCGGGTAGCTTTTTATTGAGGGGAATGATGGTGTCTCCGATTTTTAGTGAATTCGAACCTGTATCAATTATAGCATTGATTGATCGAAGGGTTTCAAATCCTATAAGTCCATCAAAGAAATTATGAAATTTAAATAAAAAGAATTTTTGTGGTGATAAGTTTTTAAAGAATTTTTCGAAAGGGTTGAAGCGTGTATAATTGCTTACATTGTAACTTCCACTAATATTTTTTATTTTATGGTTTGTTCCTAGAGCAATTGCATGCTTCGGTACAATATCTGGATTAATGTAATTTTTATTCGCACCAGTGTCTATTAATAGCCGAATTTTTCCAAAATTGTTTGATTTTATTTCGTAGTAGGGGAGGAAATTATTAGTTAGGTTTCGTTCTCCAATTCGTCCGTTAAACAAAAATTTAGATCTTCGACTTCCTCAGGTGTTTGTTCTACTTCTTCTTCTGTTTGAATTTCTTCAGGAGCTTCATGATAATTTACGCCACCTTGTCTTTGTGGATAAGGCCACCGATTTTGTCTAGTTTGGGTCGATGGGTCGGCTTTTATTTGAAGAAGCTGGGGTTTCGATTGAGGAAACGATGGTTTGAAAAAAGGTTTGGATGGCCCTGGTTGAGAATACGATTGTAATGGTATTTGTTGATTGTTTGGTGTTGTAGATTGGGAAAATGAATTATATTTGACAACTGGGCCATATTTATGAGATGTAATTTTATGGCTATGGGTCGTCGTTCTCAAGCGTTGTTTTTTTCTTTGATTTGCGTTAAATTGATCAAGTGTATTCTGATAAGCTTCTAGCAATGATTTAGGCTGGGATGTTCTAGTTAATGTTGAATATGGGTCATTAAGCCCATCGATAAATGAGTTCATAATCATGTTCTCATAATTTCCGGTTAGTGTTCTGGCACAACTTTCCAATTCTCGATCTATAGATATTTTGGCGGTAATGTCAGAGAGTAATTCTCTGCATTCTTTGTAAAATTGGACAATGTCTTTTGCTCCTTGCTCCAGGTATGAAATGTTTGTGACGAGAGTGCTCAAGTCTCTCTTGTCTCCTAATTGATCAATGAGCGCGGTTTTTATGGCTTCCCAATCGGTAGGGATGTGGTTCGCCACTAAAACATTGTTTGCTTCATCCAAAATTTTGTCACGAATAACACTGATCCATAGTGGCCATGCCCTTTTTCGGTCTCTCTCGGATGGGCAGTCTTCAGAAGCAAATTTTACTTTTTCTTCTACAGACCGGATCCAAGTAGCAAGTGTTTTTGGGTCCCCATGATAGGGTACGATCATTTTAATAGCATCTGGAATTTTTGAAGCTTTGAAATTATTTTCAGGTATTGGCATTTCTACTGCAGCTTCGAGGTCATCAGAAGGATCCCCGAATAATTCGTTTTCATTACGACCTTGTAACTCGACAATTTCCAATCGTTGCCGCTCTAAATCTTCACGAAGTTTGTCTAAAGCAGCTTGAATCTCTTCCGCCATTTTACGTGTTAGCATAAAATCACGACTGAGAAAATAATTTTGAAAAAGCGATTTAAAAATTAATTTTATAAATACAATTTTGCTCCTCTTCTGATTTCGTTACACTATTTCGTTTTGATTAATTTTTCACTCACTTTTCTTCTGTTTTCGTTAAACACAGATTTTGATTAAATTTTTCTTTAAACACGACCAAGATGATAATTTTTGAAAAAGCAAAAAAAAAAGAAAATCTTGCAGCTAAATTTGACACAGTTTCTTTCTCCTAAAGCGGCTTCACTTCTATTTCCGAAAGAATTTATTATACTATTATATTTTCTCACTCACCGCTAATCCTTGATGTTCCTTCAAAGATGGGTTCCTTCCGGGTGAGTTGTAGGTTCTTCGCTCCGATCGGTGGTGTGTAATCGCGAAATCCAAGTCCGATATCCCCTCGGTTGCGTTCTCCGTTCGCCAGTATTCTGCCGGTGCTGGTCCCGCCGCTGAATTTCACTAATCACTCTTTCCGGGTGAGCTGTAGGTTCTCTGCTCCGATTGGTGGCGTGCAATCACGAAATCTAAGTCCGATATTCTCACGGTTGCGTTCTCCAATCACTAGTATTCTTCCGGTGCTGGTCCCGCTGTTAAATTTCACTAATCACTCGCGCACTCCACGGGCAGACCACGACTGCGCCACTTAACAATCTGGTAGTTCGGAATGTTTTTTTAAAAAATTTTGAATCCCGGACTGAAGGTCCGCTCACGTCGAGGTAATGAAACTGAGTGATTTATTAGAAGCAAAATGAAATTATACAGAGGCCTGCGCTAGTCCCTAAAGTCCCTACGCAGGCAGGAATGCTGGCTGGGTGCTGAGTTGCTGGTGGTGTCCGATGCCGTTGCTCATGCCGTCGTCGATCAACAGGAAGTGTCGGGTGACACTGTGCTGACCTAGCCTTCTCGAAGAGTCTCCAACGCTGTTGCTAGCTGCTGCTGCTGACGATTGAGCTCTTCCAGTTGCTCAAATATCACAGGTCCAGGTTGTTTCGTAACTTATATATATATATATATATAAAATTTCGACGGTTTTGTTCGAACGCGTATCAGTTATACGGAACAACGGATCGGTGCGATTCCGGAAAATCTGCAGATTGTATGGGAAAAGTTACGTAAAATCAAATTTTGATCACAGGAGGCTGAATAAGCCAAAAAGTTAAAATTGTCAACAAACGAAAAAAAAAAGACAGAACGAAGTTTGTCTGGTAAGGCTTGTTTGTTATAATATTTGTAAATTTACTAGAACTATGGGAAAATTTTGACTATTTCACCATAACCCAATTTCGACGGTTTTGTTCGAACGCGAATCAGTTCAATACCGAGCGTCGGATCGAGGTGCTTTTTGTTGCGTTGGGTTCGTATCAGCCCAAGGAAGGTTTTTACGCTAATTAATTGACACGTTGGCCACTCTGGGACCGATTCCGGAGCATCTGCAAGTTGTATGGAGGAAGTTACGTAAAATCATATTTTGATCACAGGAGGCTGAATAGGCATAAAATCAAAAAACGTCAGGAAACCTAAAAAGGGCAGGACGAGGTTTGCCGGGAAGAGCTTGTGTTTGTTATAATTTTTTATTTCGATCAGCTTGAAACTATGGGAAAATTTAGACCAATTTTGTCAAGGACATTATTTAAGCTTAAATGTCTTTTAAAAGATCAAAATTTGAATGTTAATTTTTGCATATTTTTTACATACTCCCCTAGAAAATCAATAAATTGCTCGAAATTTTTCTAAATTTTCAAAACTTACAAAAAAAATTGAAGTTAACTGTTTTGACTATTTGCTCGTTTTGGTAGATTGTCTGCTAGCCCGGGTCAAACAAAATAAAAATGGTCAAATAAAAAATTATATAAGATTGCCCGAAAGAGTACAAATTTCAGCCCATTTGGTTGAAAAATGGCTTGCCTCGAGCTGGAAAAAAATGGGATGGGAATCAACCCTCTACTGCCCAATTTTTTTTTTCGAATATTTTTATTTTTCCCGTGTTCAGGAGGTCTTTTTGAGCAACTTTTGTTCTACGAAAAACTTTACTTCACTTGTTTTATTTTTTTCTTGTTTAATTTTTAGTATTTTAATTAGCATTTATCTTGTTAAGTTTATGTTTGTTTTCGGTAGTATTTGGCCTATTCTACCACCTCCTATCATTACATTTTGCCTATCTAATTTTTTCATGATTTTACAGCAACTTTTTTAATTTTTTGCAAGTTTTTCACATTTTCTGCTATAAACTGGCACCATTATCATTTAAATTTTAGATAAATGCGTAGAGGCGTAGTCTAGGGCACTAGAAAAATTCCTGCATACTTTTTTTTACTTAAAATACAGGAAATGTTAGTAAAAAACACAGCCAAAGTTGATCCCTAAAAAATAACATTTTAAAAACATTGGCAAAGTCACATAAAACAAGTTAAACTTCCAACCTCAGAATTTTCTAAAATTTTAAGAGTTCTTCTTTCCAATGCTTTTTAAAGATCAAAAATTGATTGAAAAATGGAATTTTGGCGATTTTTAAATCGAAGCCCGTCTAAAGGCGGGGTTGGGTTGTAGAGGGTTAACCCGTAAAACTTGAGCATTTAGGTAAATTGCTCTGTACAAGTCAGCCTCTAATAAATGACGATTTTTGCATACCATGGGGGTCCAAGGGGATGGTCTGTGGAACAATTCCTCGGAAGGGTGTAAGATGATCCGAGGCCTCTAGTCTTGTCTAGAAGCAGACTCATTCCGGCGTCACCGAAATTCCCATGCTCCCAGCAATCTTGTATAATTTTTGATTTGAGCATTTTTTTTACCCCGGGCTATTGTCTGTGCAAAACATTTGTCTCACCAATACCAAATTAAGGTATCAGGAACTTTTTTTCCCTCTGTTATTGTATTTTTTTTCTTTTATAATATTTGATATTAGTTTGAGTTTGAGATTTTCAGAACAATTATTTTTTGATATTTAATGATATTGTAACAGCTAATCTGGATTTTCTAAAACAAATCCTGACCTCCTGACAATAACAGAACCAGTAACCAGTAATTTCCACCTGCTTGGGACATCAGGAAAAAAATTATGTATTTACCAATTCGTGAAATCTTTTGTTTAATTATATTTGAGCAGTTCTCTCAGATTTCGGTCATTCGATTTTTTCTGTATTTTTTAATTAAACTGAAACTTTTTTGGTGCCTTCGGTATGCCCAAAGAAGCCATTTTGCATCATTAGTTTGTCCATATAATTTTCCATAAAAATTTGGCAGCTGGCCATACAAAAATGATATATAAAAATTCAAAAATCTGTATCTTTTGAAGGAATGTTTTGATCGATTTGGTGTCTTCGGCAAAGTTGTAGGTATGGATACGGACTACACTGGAAAAAAATGATACACGGTTAAAAAAAATTGGTGATTTTTTCATTAACATTTTGTCACTATAACTTGATTTGCAAAAAAAAAATTTTTTTTTTATTATTTTTTTTATATGTTTTAGAGGACATCGAATGCCAACTTTTCAGAAATTTCCAGGTTGTGCAAAAAATCTTTGAGCGAGTTATGAATTTTTGAATCAATACTGATTTTTTCAAAAAATCGAAAAACTGGTCACTTCATTTTCGATGTAAAATCAAATTTGCAATCAAAAAGTACTCTAGTGAAATTTTGATAAAGTGCACCGTTTTCAAGTAAATTTTTTTAAAGTTAGTGCACATGTTTGCCTACTTTTGAAAAAAATATGTTTGAAAAGCTGAGAAAATGTTTACCGTGTATCATTTTTTTCCAGTGTAGTCCGTATCCATACCTACAACTTTGCCAAAGACACCAAATCGATCAAAAAATTCCTTCAAAAGATACAGATTTTTGAATTTTCATATATCATTTTTGTATGGCCAGCTGCCAAATTTGTATGGAAAATTATATGGACAAACTAATTATGCAAAATGGCTTCTTTGGGCATACCGAAGGCACCAAAAAAGTTTCAGTCGGATTAAAAGATACAAAAATTAAAATTTAAGAAAAAGACCGATTTCGTAGAGAATTGCTCATTTGTAACATTTTTTTGGTTCTCTAAAAAGTATCACAAAATTATATTTTTTGAGAGCTCAACTCTTTCGAAAACGGTTATTTTTGAAAAGAAGCTTTTTTTCTGAAACGTTCTCTTTATATCCTACAACATTGCATTTGAAAAATCTTCGCTAGGGACCATCCACCTGAGGGAAATTTCACCTGAACTATACCTGGTTTGATTAAATAAAGATAAAATAATATAATTATGTAGATATCAAAATTCATTGAATAACTGGATTAATGGTTACTATATGAGGTTATTTTTAATCACTTGAAATTGCTTTTGGCTTGCCTTTACGGTGAAACATGACAAAATAAAAAAAATGGGTCATTGTAGCGGTGAGCAACCTGCTACAGGAATGCGATATATTAAAAACTTAGCAATTTAAATAAATAAAATCAAAAATCTTTTAACGTATAATTATTCTTAGACAGTTTACTAACATTTTCCCACATTATGGTGGATTTTGATGAACTTTACCTTAAATGCCAATCGTTCGAAAATAGAGCCAATCTCACCCCTTAGAGAGGGTGACATTGGTTCAAATGAAAGTAAAATTAAGCTCAAATACAGATCCTCGAAATTCGATTTCAATCCTGAGATATTCAATGAAAACCAAAACAGCAACGAAATTTTTTGTCGCTTTTCATAAGAAAGTAGTTACAATCTTGTCGTGCTATCTTGTCACTCCCTGAAAATCTAGTAAGTGCGACAACTGGCCAAAGGGAGATCAGGTCAGAACGCGTTTGACGCACGTAAAAGTTAGACTTCCGTAAACATTTGTAATTATAACTCGGGACTCCAGCAACCAACTTCAACCAAACTTCGGGGCAAACAAAACGTGTTTGTTATTGTTTACATTGCGTGGTCTAGTTTTTGTTTATTCAAGGTCAAACATTAACACGCGTTTTTCTCGGAACGTCGAAATGGCGGGTGCGACAAAATAGCACGACGACGTCGATTTGCTTTTAAAAAGAAATGTTTCAAATCACTCTTTGAAAATAAATTTTAAAATCATTTAACTCCATACAACATATCGTCGCTTTTGTGCCATTTGGTGACACGTCTGTTGAAAGTGATGAAAATTGCACATTTGTTACCACAAATCTTTTACACAAAGAACTGGTGAAATTTTCATCAGTTTCACACAAAAAAGATGGAATAATCATCCATCAAATTTGCAACCTTCCAAAATAAAACTATTTTTGTTGTGCAACAATTCCACGTCAAACCGGCAGGATCCAGATTACAAGTGCACCGATATGGCTAAAATTTGGCACGGGAGTTTTATGGCCAAAATAATTAAACCCGTATTTTTCATTTTGGCGATTAGGATGTTCCTATAAAAAGAGGGTGGTTCAAAAATTTTAATTTGCAAAGATTTTCGCAATATTTTGAGCTGTGAGCTCTTTGGTCTGGAGATCTTCAAATCAGTAACCAAAGTTTTCATTAGATCTTGAAATGTATTCAGCTGTTTTTGGAATGTCTTCGTATTTTTCATTAAAAGTCCAACTTATCACCTTTCGTTTGAAACGTATATGTTGTTTTTTAAATGTGGGAAACGCTATTTTCTGGACCAATCCAATTCGAATGGTACCACTCTAATCACCTAACAACAAAAAAAAAAAACACGGGTCTAATCATTTTGGTCAGAAAATCCCATGCCAAACTTTAGGCAGCACTTAATCCAAATCTTAAAATAATAATTAATAAATCATTCTCCGACTTATAAGCATTATTAGCGAGAATGGGAAGATGGCGAATGACATAAACTTGAAATGACAGTTTTGCACCATCTTTTTCAAGTACCACCCTGTATTTAGGCTTCCAGAGAACCGATTTAAATTGGTTGGCAAAAAGAAACAAAAAGTTATACAAACGGCTAGTCCAACAGAGAAAAGAATGCCCAACTTTGCACTACCGGTTTCGATCGTAGTCTTGTTATGCACACTGAAAAGTTATGAAGTTGAATGTGAATTGGACCTGGCTAATTTCATTCTTCGCATAATTTAAATTTCAAAATTGTCAATTTGAAAAATAATTGTTCCAAAATGATATTTACTGAAGCTTCCACAAAAAAAAATTCAAGACGGATTTCGAGCAACTCACCCTTGAGCCAGAGAAGCGCCAACACACGTTTGCCGAGAGCAATTGAAATCACCCCCACCATCCCCCAAATTGTAGACCTGGATTTGCCACTTTGCAGCTATTAGTTTCGGCAATGAGTCCGGCTTCAACCTCTAAAGAAACGCAGAAAAGCACAGGTGGGAAAGCAGGTTGCCGAAAATTGACTTGCATTTAAGAAAGTTGGCCGGTCGATTGCACCACGTTTTTGGGGGGAATTTAATTAAGTTTGAAAGTGAGCCGATATCTGCTACCGGAAACAACTTGAGTTGAAATCAATGTCGAATATTATGCACTAAAGCTCTAATCTCCGCAGCTCGTAAACATCGACAGTTTGTCATATCTCTGTGGTCAGTTCGGTTTATGTTTGTGTGAAACGATGTGGTTGCTATTTGTTTAGCGTGTATGTGTGTGTGTGTGTGTGAATGTGTGTCACGCAAAAGTTTATTCGTGTGGTTTGGTCGGCTTCGGTGATAAATAGATGCTAAAACAAACAATTCAGTTGGAGTGGCTGGCGTGTGTGTATGTGTGTGTGTGATGGGTTTGGGTTGGATTGTGGACAAAGTGTCCAGATATATCCATGTGCAACTTTCAGGTTCCAGTGCCAACGTCATTGGAACATGCCTGTTGGATAACGTGATGAGTGGTTTAGGTAGATATTTAATAATCTCATGCACGATTTCAAACCCTGAATGGATGGCCGCGTATCATCAGGTGAAATGATGAAGTTTTACTTGAATATTTTCAAGGTTTCCTAGAAATTGAATCTAAAAATTAAGTTTGTTCACAATAAAATAATCGAGGCTCGATAACGATAACGATAGATCCATCGTTTTCGTCGGGACGAAGCGAAATTTTTTATTCTTTTTCACTTTATTACAGTTTTTTTTGAAAATACTAAAATTTTCACAAATTACAGTTTTTTTTGGAAAATACTAAAATTTTCAAAATATGCAATATATCGGTATCAAACTAGGCGAAACTTTGTTTCATTTTATCAGTTTAAAAGAGTTTTTTTTTGAAAATACTAACATTTTCACAAATTACCGTATTTTTTCGAAAATACTCAAATTTTCAAAATTTGAAATTTGGGTTTCAAACGAAGCGAAATTTTGAATGAAGCGTTCACAATTTGAATTCGTTTGATACCCATATTGCAAATTTGAAAAATTAGTGTATTTTCGAAAAGATACGGTATTTTGTGAAAATTTTAGTATTTTCCAAAAAAACGCTACTAAAGAGAAAAATCATTCAATATTTCGCTTCGTTAGAAACCCATATTACATTTTTTGAAATTTGAGTGTTTTCGAAAAAATACGGTTGTGAAAATTTTGGTATTTTCGAAAAAGAGCTCTAATAAGGTAAAAAAGCATAATTAATTTCGTTTCGTTCGATACCCATAATACACATTTTTAAAATTTGAGTATTTTCGAATAAGTACGATATTTTGTGAACAATTTTGAATGAATATTTTGACTTCAAAACTTACTACATTTCAAAAATTATATACTTAAAAAAGCATTTAAAATTTATAATGACATTCAACCATCGATTTTACAAAGATTGGGAAAATGAGTTATTGTCCATTATCGTTAGGGGACATCCATAAACCACGTTAACGCTTTAGGGTGTGAGGGGGGGATTGGGGTATGGTGATTGTCCACGCTCCATAAAAAAAGATTTTTTTGTATGGACAATTGTCAAAGGAAGGAACAAATCTAAAAATCTAAAAATCTAAAATTTCAAAAATCTAAAAATCTGAAAATCTAAAAATCTAAAAATCTAAAAATCTAAAAATCTAAAAATCTAAAAATCTAAAAATCTAAAAATCTAAAAATCTAAAAATCTAAAAATCTAAAAATCTAAAAATCTAAAAATCTAAAAATCTAAAAATCTAAAAATCTAAAAATCTAAAAATCTAAAAATCTAAAAATCTAAAAATCTAAAAATCTAAAAATCTAAAAATCTAAAAATCTAAAAATCTAAAAATCTAAAAATCTAAAAATCTAAAAATCTAAAAATCTAAAAATCTAAAAATCTAAAAATCTAAAAATCTAAAAATCTAAAAATCTAAAAATCTAAAAATCTAAAAATCTAAAAATCTAAAAATCTAAAAATCTAAAAATCTAAAAATCTAAAAATCTAAAAATCTAAAAATCTGAAAATCTAAAAATCTAAAAATCTAAAAATCTAAAAATCTAAAAATCTAAAAATCTAAAAATCTAAAAATCTAAAAATCTAAAAATCTAAAAATCTAAAAATCTAAAAATCTAAAAATCTAAAAATCTAAAAATCTAAAAATCTAAAAATCTAAAAATCTAAAAATCTAAAAATCTAAAAATCTAAAAATCTAAAAATCTAAAAATCTAAAAATCTAAAAATCTAAAAATCTAAAAATCTAAAAATCTAAAATCTAAAAATCTAGAAATCTAAAAATCTAAAAATCTAAAAATCTTAAAATTTAAAAATCTAAAAATCTATAAATCTAAAAATCTAAAAATCTAAACATCTAAAAATCTAAAAATCTAAAAATCTAAAAATCTAAAAATCTAAAAATCTAAAAATCTAAAAATCTAAAAATCTAAAAATCTAAAAATCTAAAAATCTAAAAATCTAAAAATCTAAAAATCTAAAAATCTAAAAATCTAAAAATCTAAAATATAAAAATCTAAAAATCTAAAAATCTAAAAATCTAAAAATCTAAAAATCTAAAAATCTAAAAATCTAAAAATCTAAAAATCTAAAAATCTAAAAATCTAAAAATCTAAAAATCTAAAAATCTAAAAATCTAAAAATCTAAAAATCTAAAAATCTAAAAATCTAAAAATCTAAAAATCTAAAAATCTAAAAATCTAAAAATCTAAAAATCTAAAAATCTAAAAATCTAAAAATCTAAAAATCTAAAAATCTAAAAATCTAAAAATCTAAAAATCTAAAAATCTAAAAATCTAAAAATCTAAAAATCTAAAAATCTAAAAATCTAAAAATCTAAAAATCTAAAAATCTAAAAATCTAAAAATCTAAAAATCTTAAAATCTAAAAATCTAAAAATCTAAAAATCTAAAAATCTAAAAATCTAAAAATCTAAAAATCTAAAAATCTAAAAATCTAAAAATCTAAAAATCTAAAAATCTAAAAATCTAAAAATCTAAAAATCTAAAAATCTAAAAATCTAAAAATCTATAAATCTAAAAATCTAAAAATCTAAAAATCTAAAAATCTAAAAATCTAAAAATCTAAAAATCTAAAAATCTAAAAATCTAAAAATCTAAAAATTTAAAAATCTAAAAATCTAAAATCTAAAAATCTAAAAATCTAAAAAATCTAAAAATCTAAAAATCTAAAAATCTAAAAATCTGAAAATCTAAAAATCTAAAAATCTAAAAATCTAAAAATCTAAAAATCTAAAAATCTAAAAATCTAAAAATCTAAAAATCTAAAAATCTAAAAATCTAAAAATCTAAAAATCTAAAAATCTAAAAATCTAAAAATCTAAAAATCTAAAAATCTAAAAATCTAAAAATCTAAAAATCTAAAAATCTAAAAATCTAAAAATCTAAAAATCTAAAAATCTAAAAATCTAAAAAATCTAAAAATCTAAAAATCTAAAAATCTAAAAATCTAAAAATCTAAAAATCTAAAAATCTAAAAATCTAAAAATCTAAAAATCTAAAAATCTAAAAATCTAAAAATCTAAAAATCTAAAAATCTAAAAATCTAAAAATCTAAAAATCTAAAAATCTAAAAATCTAAAAATCTAAAAATCTAAAAATCTAAAAATCTAAAAATCTAAAAATCTAAAAATCTAAAAATCTAAAAATCTAATAATCTAAAAATCTAAAAATCTAAAGATCTAAAAATCTAAAAATCTTAAAATCTAGAAGAAAGTTTGTTTTTAAAATGGTTATATTTTTTGAGTGTAACTATTTTTTTCTGAATTATAGGAGATTCGAATGATGCAAATTTGCTTATTGGAAGTATGGATCGATAAATAAAGTTTCAAACAAATAAAAAAAAAACACCGAAAAGTCGATTTAGGAAATTCTACAGAATTGATCTGGTTTTAAAATGAGCATTTTAACTAGAGGTGGGCAAAAAAAGAGCGAGCCGCTGAAAGAGCCGGTTCACTGAAAAGAGCAAAAGAACCGTGGCTCACAAAAAAAGAACCGCGGTTCTTTTTCAAACTTCGGTCTTTTGAAAGAACTGGCTCAAGATTGCATGATTTTTGTTATAAATATTATTTATTGAATTTCCAAAAAAAAAAGTAGTATTTAATTTGTTTTTGGGAACTGAAAATGTAATTTCAAATATTTCAATGCTATTTAAACATGAAAAAACTTTTCACTTAACAACTGATTGTACATTAAAGTATTACCGGAATGCAAATTTGAGCATTTCAAATTGCATTTGTAAAATATTACCAAAAACTACTGAATAGTTTAGAAATTTTGGAAAAAAAAATCCTCTTGTCCGATTAAACTTCAACGTTTATAGACTTTATCGATTAAATCAGAATGTAGAAAAGAGTTCACAGAATGTTTTCTCCAAATAAAATATCAGTATTAGTTCAATTCTTGTAGAAATAAACGCAATTTTAAAATAAATAGCAATTTTTCCAATCCTAGATTTAAGTTTAGATGCCATTCAATTACTCTAATGTTTAGGTTCGAGTACAAATCTTGATAAGAGACCGCCAAGACCTATGGTTTTCAAAGGCATCTTCTCGTTTTCAGTTTTAATTTTTTTATCAGATAATTTGTATAAGTCTAATGTGAAATAACTTATAAAATTACACGATTCTTTAAAAAAAACCTTTTCATCCAGATTTTGAAAAAGAGCAAAAGAGCCGTTCAAAAGAGCGGCTCTTTTTAATGAGCGAACGAAAATGAGCGGCTCCTGTAAAAGAGCGGTTTTGCCCATCTCTAATTTTAACTATAAACCTAATGAATTTTAAGAGTTCCATTAAAAATTAATTATTATGAGTCCAAAAACAAACAACCCCCAAACCAAATGGCAAAATAAATCAACTCCAGTCCACCAGCTCGTAATCGATTTCATGAATTTATAAACTCAAATTGCTTTCCCACGTTTATTGTTTTTCAAGAACAAAAAAAAAGTCACCAAACTCCATTGCCAACCTGGCGCTTGGCTCTTAAAATTTACGATCGCACCCGATATAAACAATGATTTCGCGAGGGTGAAAAATAAATATCACCCCCATTCAGCGGAGATAATTTCATCAGTCGAACAAAATATATGGTTGTGAAATGTGTAAAATTTCGCCTTTCGCCACCACCAGCCCGCCACTATTATATGATGAAGGGACACAAACGCATGAATTGCAATAAATTAATAACGACAAAGGCTCACACGTGGCTCAGTACGCACCTGATTTGCAGCAGGTTAAAATTGGTGGGTGTTTTTGAAATTGGCTGAAAAATTAATTTTGACATAAAACAATAATTTTGAAATTTGTTAGAAAATCAACAAGATTATTCTAAAAAGAAATAAAATTGAATTAACGCTAATCCCTTTCACAATATTACCCCCGATTTCATTTCGTTCCAATTTCTCTCATCACATTAACGCTTTTTAATGCAAAAGTGTTGTCCAATCGCGCTCCCAACGGTCAAAGCCTGCACTCTTGTGCACACAATATTGCATTCATTGTTTGGACGGAAAATTTCATTTTTTTTTCACACTGATTTCGCTTTTTTTCCCCCACGTACATGTGCTAAACGATTTTCCCCCGAAGTGGCACGAAATGCAATAAAGATGCACTATTGCCAGGGGGGCCAACATTGGCAGCAGCAGCAGCAGGTTGTCGTGAATTGGAATTGGACATTGTCCCGGAATGCGTGATGGTCTGTAGTGGGTACCAGTACCTGCTGTCTGCCCAAATAATAATAAACGCAATCGGAAACCTGGAAATTGCAACCGGGGGGATGCGTTCCATTGTCAGAGTGCACTTTTGAAGTTCGAGGATGAAGTCATGTTTGGTAACATCGAATTATATTGTGAAACCGCAGTTTTAAGCTTTTTCAAGTTTTAAAAAATTGGTTAGCACGATGATGAAATCTTGAAACAATTTTTAAGCGATGGACTGATTTTGAGGAGGGTAGTTCTCTTGAATGTCACATTCTTTTCGATATTTTTAATTTATACTTTTTAAATCTCGATGAAATTTTGTCCAGGGAGGGAAAGTCTAAAGAAACCATTTTGCATTATTTGTTTTCAAAAACAATATAATAGAAAAAAATTATTTTTGGAAGTTTCATTTATTTTAGTTTGTTTGGAAATTTAAAAAAAAAACAAACAAAAATGTTTTTTTTATGCATGTTATGGTTTCGACATTCGAATGAAACAAGTGTTCTAGCCTGTCCAGTTGTTTTGCCCGCATTTTTTTTTGCGGGCCTTTCCTATGACCAAAGAAGCAATTTTGTCTCATTGGTTCACCATTACAAGGCTCCATACAATTTGGCAGTAGTCCATACAAAAATGGATCGTCTATATTCGAAAATATGTATATTTTTTTAAAAGGATTTTTCTGATCGGTTTGGTGTCTTCGGCAAAGTTTGGTATTGGTTAGAACTATTTAGATGAAAAAAAATATTAATAATTTTTTTGCAAATTGAATTTTTCCAAATTAAATTTCCCAAAATCCGTATTTTGATGTTTTTACTCAATTTTTTTACTTCAATGATTTAGTTGTTGGTGTACTTGACAATAAAATTAAAATTTTGTGAAATTTTCTGACCCTTTCAACTTTTTTTAAATTTTGAAATCAGGATTTTGGAATCAGGAATAAAAAAAAAATTACATTGTAAAAATCAATTATTAAATATTACGCTCTTTTGAAACGTTAGAATTCATTCCAACATTGCAAAAATACTGGTTTAGAAGAGTTCAAAAAATTTCACGAATGTTTAATTTTTGACATTGAAAATAGGACCATCAGTTTCTGAGATATGTGTTCTAGAAAATAAAAGCCAACATTTTTTTCGGAATAAAATTTCTGTCATAGTTTTTAGTTTATACTTTGCATTATTTGTAGTTTTTCGTCCCCTAAAACAAACAAATAAAATAAAAAAATTAAAAAAATATTTTTGGAAGTAAAATTGTGTCTCTGAATAGTCTTTATCAACTGCCTACAACTTTGCTGAAGAAACCAAACCGGTCAGAAATCCTTTCAAAATTTACAGTTTTCGAAAATCGAATATCTTGCACATTGAAAAATATTAGCAACGGCCTAATTATTGCCAAACCATTTGAATCATCCTAATTTTTGTAAGATTTGGAAATCGACCATTTGTAATTTTAAATTTAAAAAAAAAACGCCAAGGTTGATGAAGCCTATTTTTGCTGAAACTTGAATTCTACATTTTTCAATAATTTAACAACACATTTATTATACAGTCCAGACTCGATTACCCGAAGGCCTTGGCAAAATTTCACTTTGGATAATCGAATCACAAAAAAAACATTTTTTTTTTCGTTGTCTTATTTTTGATTGTTGAGCTTTAGTATGACCCTAGAACTACTCTAAAGTGACTTAAAAATTCTAAATCCAAGATGGCGGCCAAAATGGCGGTGATGAAATATTGTTAAAAAATATGCATTTTTTAGTTTTACAGGCAATCGACTAATCAAATTTGACTTTAGCAGAACTCGAATTGGATATTAAAAGTAAGAAAATAAAAAAAACCAAAACTATTTTTTTGCAATTCCGTCGTGAAACTACTTACTTTTCCTAACATTCTTGAACGACAAAATGGCCTACTTTTCTGTACCAAAAAAAACAGAATCGAATAGCAACATTTTTCAAAATAAATGCTGAAAAGTTCTACTTTTCAGCACTGAAATGGGAGCTGAAAAGTTGAAATTTTTCATTTTTTTGATTTAAACGATTTATTGACAAAATACATGAAAATTCGACTTTCACTCAATGGGTGTTTTTTGAAATTGCAAAAAATGTTGTATGGAACTCGTTGCAAAACTTGATTTTTTCAGCACTCGTCGTATTTATCCAACTCGGTGAACCTCGTTGGATAAATGTTCGACTCGTGCTGAAAAAATCCTTTTTTGCAAGTTATTGCATAAACTACTATTTTGTTCGTGATTTGATTATCCGAAGTCCCATACAAACCTTCGGATAATCGAGGCTTCGGATAATCGAGTCTGGACTGTATATATCTTCAAAAAATAACATTGCAGTTCGTCTTCTTGAAATCGAAAAGCTGACATAAGTTCTGCAAGAAATCAAATAAGTTTTCCTAGAGTTTTGTAAAACAAACAGTTATTCCTTATTTTTAATTATTTAAAAAAAATATTTCTCTTTGGCATTTTCTTAAGTCAATTTAGAACTACACAGATGTCTGATATAAAATTATGCTTGTACCTAGAATTTCTTAAAATCAAACTTAATATTTCTACAAATGTTTCTGTCTAGTCGTAACTTACTGTTGTTTTAGACTGGTCCCAGACTTTTTTTTAGCAAGGCATTCAAAATTTAGTTGTTATACAAAGAAGCCTTTTTTGAGTTCCAACTTTCTTTATTTTTGTTTTTGAAAATAAAGAATGAAAGAATGAAGTGAAATTTAATCATATCTGGTATGGAGAGTTGAAAAAATATTCGAAATTTATAAAAAATTTAAATCGAACAGTTTGAAAAGATGTCAATTTATTATCTATGTAAAATAAGTTAAGATGTTTTGTCTAGCCTGGTGTCAAGATGTTTTAACTAAACTAGTTGTTAAAAATAGGCATTTGATATCTTAATATTATTTTTTACGGATTTGCAATCCAGCATTGGGTAAACAATGCAGAAATGAGTCTGAGATTCTAATATAGGCAAGAGTCCTGATAGCTCCAAAAATACTCACTTCACTCGCGATCACAAACCGAAAGTGGCCAAAAACTGCTCTGACCGTTTCCCACCGTTTGTCACTTCTACACTAATCGCTACTGAATACTCACTCTTTCCTCTCCCTCTCACTCCAATCGGGTAGTACAGCGCATGGCTCAGAGATACCGATTGCGTTCTATCGCTCAAAGTTGACTCGAAATAGTCGGCGATCGGCTTTGTTTAGATCATATTTTTAACTGCTTAAAATCAATGTTATCAAAAATGTTTGCAATTTTGTTGATAACATAACATCCAAGACACATTTGACAGCAATTTCCACCATGCCAAACATAAATTGACGGCAAACTGTGGTAGTGCAGGTCAAGTGAGCGCCTCGCAGGTATTTTGGTAAATTCTCTCCTCTCTAAACATATTCGTTTGAGACTCGGGTCGACGGACGGAGTAGGCAGAGTAATTCACGAAGTATTTGTTTCGCGGTGTGGGATCGATTGGCCAAGGCGCTGGCAGCTAGCGTGTCATGTTCACTTGCGAATGGTTGCGCGCTCCAGTCGGCAAAGATTCGTTCGGCGATGAGTGAGTGATTTCTGATCTTTGAGCTGAAAATCAGGATGCCTGAGTATAGGAGTTGCGTTTCAAAAACTGTGGTTTTTATAACGTTACTTTCACAGAGAAATTGATCAAGGCAAATGATTTTCTTCTAAGTCAAATCTAGATTTTGATTTAAAAAATTTCTGTTATTTTTAAAGATGATGTTTTATCCATTTTATTTTCAAAAATTTCTAATATTCGTTGTTTTTCCATAATCAAATACTTTTTATCATACATAATCTAAACATTTTGCTGTCATAAATTTAGTGATATTTTTCATTTTACTATATCAATCAGCATCTTTTGACTGTTTCGAGTTTTCATGTTTTTCTACATACTTTAAAGATTTATGCTGATTTTTTTTTGTAGAGCCATTCAAATTGCTTTTGCGTTCTAAATTGTCTTAAAAAAATACAAAATAACAGTTACAATCCAAACTGAATTAAAATTTATTTATGAAATTAAAGCTTATACCATTATTTTTCATCTGAAGTTTCAAAACCGCTGAATCCATCAAATTCATCCCTGAACCCACCCCATCATTTCCCATCAGGCAGTGAAATTTAATTCTACCCAGTTTGCACACCTTTCGCTTAAATTCAGTTGCACGAGAGGGGCCCAGGCCAGCAGTGATTGCATCGGCTGCCGTTGGCAACCCCCACGTTTTCAGGTCGCATCGCCGCGAGGACTCACCCGACGATATCCGACGCAGTCTCGCGGGATTTTTTGTCCGATTTTTGACCAGTTATTTTTTTCTCGTTTTTGCTTGCCGCTGCCCTGAATGCGTCAAACGGAAACATATCTCGGATGTGGTTGATTTTAATTTCACAAACGTGAATTGCCGCGTCCGTTTGCTGGGGCTGTCGATTTCGATTTTAATTTTTAAAAATTTAATTTTGGAGGTTTGGGCGTCGCTTTTTACGGGTCGATGAACAAGGTGCAAATGGGTTTGTTTAAAGAATTGAAGCGAACTTTTCCTTAATTTCAGTTTTTTAAATTTTTCTCGTTGATATAGACTAAAAAACTGTTTTATATTTTTTATTGAAAATCCTATTTTTTTAAACCCTCCGGCTTTTTTTCTGGATCAACCAAAATAACCAATAACAAGCCAGCCGTCAACCAGATGGCACTGATATGTCGCAAGAATTGAAATCTCTTTTTTCCACCCATAAAACCACTAGCAATTTTCGAGAAATAAAAAAATGGACCCATTTTCGAGGGGTCACGCGGAAAACCAGGTTGATAATGTTCCATTTACACAAACGTCCACACACACATACGCGCGTACACGTGGCACCAGGATGGTTCTCATTTAAAATTAATTTCCTCCGGAGTGGCATGTAGTCACTTGCACTTGGTCCACTGAACTCTCTCACCCCGTTTGGCTTGGGGCTGGCTTTTCGGGGCTGATTCTGGGTTGGTAAGGATTGTTGTTGGCTCCGGATTAATGTTTTGAGCAGTCTACTATCAGAAATTTAACATATTTTTAAAGATGTTTCAACTTTTTTTAAGAAGTGCAATTATTTTTGAAAAATTATGAATCTCTTTTAAAAAATAATAGTTGTTCCCAACATTTTGAAATTTTAAATTATTTTTAAAATAAATTTGTTAGTTTAATTTATATTTTTAGCTTTCCATTTTTTGCGGGCTGATTCATACATAAAAATGTTGCTTTGGATATTTGACTCTTTGTCACTAAAAGTCGAATTCCCAAAATAAGTTTATTTTTTTCTCGATTTTTCTAAATTTTATAATATGTTTGTGGGAACTAAAAAAGGAATTTCTGTGCCAAAAATTAATAAATTGCAAAATCTTATACAGAAAATATGAATTGTCAAACAGAATTTAAAAAATCATTTTTGAGGCAAAATCAAATAAATAGTTGAAATGACGTGTACAATGACAATTATTATTATTATTATTATGTTTTTATAAGGCTGGTACAAATATTTTGATAAGTTTTTGTCACCCTCCCCATCAAAATTAGCTCGACAAATCAGAGGCCAAAAAATTGGGTTTTTTTTTCAAAAAACTTCAAAATTTCAATGGAATTACTGGTACAATCAGCTTAAATCAATTAAAAATGCATTCCCCTGCGTTTAAAATAATTTTTAGCATGTTTGGTTTAATTCAAAAATCTTTTTAATTTTTGAAATTTTTCGATGAAAGTTTTTTATCAAGATACAGATATTTGGATCACATGCCTATTAGACTTTAATGACCAATCCACAAAGTTTGTATCATTTAAAAACATATTTTTTCAAGTTATTACTATATACGAACTCTTTCTATTTTATTCTTACTCTTGTGAAAAGTTCTTTTTGAAAATTGTGGCACTTTACACAATTTTTTCTCAGTTCCACAAAATTGCTCATCGATCAACTATGCATTGTTATGAGCAAATAGTTAATATAAACTTGTTTGAAAATTGATTGTCCGGTGCCACATCTTTTTTGATTATTTAGTCAACCATTTTTAAAGTTAATTTTCTATCCAAAATGAGAAACTTAAAGTTTTAAATTATTATTTACACATAGATCGATACAAAAAGTTTATTTGAAAAAAATCAAAATATTTTAATGAATTCTTCAAGTAGCCGCATCTGAAGAAATTTCTTTAATTCTGTAATAAATCAGAAGATACAAATTTGAAAATTTTCAGCAAGAAATATTTTACTTCAAAGATAAAAAGTGATTTAAAAATCATTCGAATGTAAATAATTTACTTCAAAACTATACAAGTTAATTTAATAAATAAATAAATAATTAGTAAATAATTAATAAGAATGAATAAATAATGAATAAATAATGAATAAATAATGAATAAATAATGAATAAATAATGAATAAATAATGAAAAAATGATGAATGAATAATAAATAAGGAATAAATAAGGCTGGTATAAATTTTATTTAAAGTTTTTGTCTCAGCCCCCCTTCAAAGTTGTTTTTTTGAAAATTGTCGATGTTTATTATTGCAAAATGTTTTTTTTTTTTCGCTAAAATTTTTGTTTCCGTCAAATCTTACATTTTTTTAAAACTTATGATTGCAAAACAACTAAACTAGCAAAAAAAATGCATTTTAAACACTTTTTCCATGCAAATGTAGAAACTATGGCTTGTTATTTCAATATTTTTTATAAATTTTTTGCCAAAAATAAAAGAATCGATTTAAAACACTTTTCAAAACAAGTGCTGAAAAGTTCAACTATTTATATTAATTTTTAAAAATCAAAGATATTTACTTTTTTGTACGATACTGTATAGTTCCGAAAATCCATTCCCAAAATTCTCCCCCAAAAGGCAAAAAAAAACAATATAAATGGTGCAGATTTCCCGTTCGTTCGTTCCATAAATAATTAATTCATAATAAATAAATTATAAATGAATAATAAATAAATAAAAAATAAATTAAAAAATAAATAATAAATAAATAATAAATAAATAATAAATAAATAATAAATAAATAAATAATAAATAAATAATAAATAAATAATAAATAAATAATAAATAAATAATAAATAAATAATAAATAAATAATAAATAAATAATAAATAAATAATAAATAAATAATAAATAAATAATAAATAAATAATAAATAAATAATAAATAAATAATAAATAAATAATAAATAAATAATAAATAAATAATAAATAAATAATAAATAAATAATAAATAAATAATAAATAAATAATAAATAAATAAATAAATAAATAAATAAATAATAAATAAATAATAAATAAATAATAAATAAATAATAAATAAATAATAAATAAATAATAAATAAATAATAAATAAATAATAAATAAATAATAAATAAATAATAAATAAATAATAAATAAATAATAAATAATTAAATAAATAATAAATAAATAAATAAATAATAAATAAATAATAAATAAATAATAAATAAATAATAAATAATTAATAAATAAATAATAAATAAATAATAAATAAATAATAAATAAATAATAAATAAATAATAAATAAATAATAAATAAATAATAAATAAATAATAAATAAATAATAAATAAATAATAAATAAATAATAAATAAATAATAAATAAATAATAAATAAATAATAAATAAATAATAAATAAATAAAAAATAAATAATAAATAAATAATAAATAAACAATAAATAAATAATAAAAAAAACAATAAATAATAAATAAATAAATAAATAATAAATAAATAAATAAATAATAAATAAATAATAAATAAATAATAAATAAATAATAAAAAAAAAATAAATAAATAATAAATAAATAATAAATAAATAATAAATAAATAATAAATAAATAATAAATAAATAATAAATAAATAAATAATAAATAATAAATAAATAATAAATAAATAATAAATAAATAATAAATAATAAATAAATAAATAATATATAAATAATAAATGAATAATTAAAAAAATAATAAATAAATAATAAATGAATAATTAAAAAAATAATAAATAAATAATAAATAAATAATAAATAAATAAAAAATAAATAATAAATAAATAATAAATAAATAATAAATAAATAATAAATAAATAATAAATAAATAATAAATAAATAATAAATAAATAATAAATAAATAATAAATAAATAATAAATAAATAATAAATAAATAATAAAATAAATAATAAATAAATAATAAATAAATAAAAATAAATAATAAATAAATAATAAATAAATAATAAATAAATAATAAATGAATAATAAATAAATAATAAATAAATAATAAATAAATAAATAATAAATAAATAATAAATAAATAATAAATAAATCATAAATAAATAATAAATAAATAATAAATAAATTATAAATAAATTATAAATAAATTATAAATGAATAATAAATAAATAATGAATAAATAATAAATAAATAATAAATAAATAATAAATAAATAATAAATAAATAATAAATAAATAATAAATAAATAATAAATAAATAATAAAAAAAAAATAAATAAATAATAAATAAATAATAAATAAATAATAAATAAATAATAAATAAAAAATAAATAAATAATAAATAAATAATAAATAAATAATAAATAAATAATAAATAAATAATAAATAATTAATAAATAATAAAAAATAATAAATAAATAATAAATAAATAATAAATAAATAATAAATAAATAATAAATAAATAATAAATAGATAATAAATAAATAATAAATAAATAATAAATAAATAATAAATAAATAATAAATAAATAATAAATAAATAATAAATAATAAATAAATAATAAATAAATAATAAATAATAAATAATAAATAACTATTAAAAAAATCAAATAAATAATAAATAAATAATAAATAAATAATAAATAAATAATAAATAAATAATAAATAAATAATAAATAAATAATAAATAAATAATAAATAAATAATAAATAAATAATAAATAAATAATAAATAAATAATAAATAAATAATAAATAAATAATAAATAAATAATAAATAAAATAATAAATAAATAATAAATTAATAATAAATTAATAATAAATTAATAATAAATTAATAATAAATTAATAATAAATTAATAATAAATATAAAATAAATATATAATAAATATATAATAAATAATTAATTAATAAATAATAAATAAATAATAAATAAATAATAAATAAATAATAAATAAATAATAAATAAATAATAAATAATAAATAAATAATAAATAAATAATAAATAAATAATAAATAAATAATAAATAAATAAATAATAAATAATAAATAATAAATAATAAATAATAAATAATAAATAATAAATAAATAATAAATAATAAATAAAAAATAAATAAATAATAAATAAATAATAAATAAATAATAAATAAATAATAAATAAATAATAAATAAATAATAAATAAATAATAAATAAATAATAAATAAATAATAAATAAATAATAAATAAATAATAAATAAATAATAAATAAATAATAAATAAATAATAAATAAATAATAAATAAATAATAAATAAATAATAAATAAATAATAAATAAATAATAAATAAATAATAAATAAAAAATAAAAAAAATAATAATTAAATAATTAATAAATAATAAATAAATAATTAATAAATAAAAAATAAATAATAAACAATAAATAAATAATAAATCAATCATTAATAAATAATAAATAAATAATTATTTAATAATTAATAAATAATAAATAAATAATTGATATATAATTAATAAATAAATAATAAATAATAAATAAATGATAAACAAATAAATTATTGAAAAATAAATAATAAATAACTATTAAAAAAATTAAACAAATAATAAAAAAAAATTAGATAAATAATAAATAAAAAAATATTTAATAATAAATAAATAATGAATTATTAATAAATAAATAGTTGATAATCAATCATAAGTTTAAAAACCCGATTTAATCCCACCTGGGGTGAGATAGAGCCTTTCTTACTAAAGAATATAACGATGGTAGAACTTCTTTCAATTCATAACATTGACTTTGTTTAGAAGAAGAAGAAAGTCTTATGATGAAAGCAAAGTATTATAAATGATAAGATTTCCAAAAGAAACATAAAACGCCATTTTCACCAAAAGAATATTTTTAATCGTACATATTCTTAATCAAACAAGCGTTTATGACAAACGCGAGCATAGCAAGCTTCACATGCGCCAGTGACAACGCACACCGCGGTAGGCGCAAAGAAAAACCGAGGTATAAGTGAACCACGTGTGCCGCACGGTGCAGGGAAGATAGCCATTCAGCTCTTACGAATGTGACAGAGTCAGAGATAGCTATTTTTACAACCGCACCACTACACACTCAATCACGAGAACCTAGGTAGAAAGCCATTGGCGTCGCCAGCATTGAAAACTTTGAAAACGATATAAACGATGAAAAGCTTAGAAAGCTCCTATTGGAATCCAATGAACCCTGTTAAATAAACTTACGAAATCACGAAAAAAATTAAGTCTACTTTTAGGCGATTTTCGGAGCACACGGAAAACAAATAGATTGTAGCCGGATGAATGTCCTATGTCACAAAAGTTTTTAAATAAACATTGGACAGTTATGCAAAAACAAACAGGGCAAAAGAAACCGAAAAGCTACGATATCTTACATGTTGTAGGAAACATCGGTAGACAAGCTACTACAAACGAGTATAAGTCGCCAGCATTCTCGTGCCAGTATTCGAAGCTCAACTTGACAACTTGTCGACTTGGCGTCAAAAATCGATGCAGTGTGATTTTTTGACGATTTTTCCGATTAAAATTCATGCTGAATCGACATATTTACGAAGATGGAAATGACGTCCTGGCTTAAAGTAAAACCTATACCTTTCTTTAGTAAGAAAGGCAAAAAAATGAAAGATCTGACGAAGACTTTTTTTTGCAAAAATAAACTTTTAGTATCAAACATTAAACGAACGATTTTAGCTCAAAATATTTTGAATTGGGTGCTAAAGCCCTATGTCAATTTTTATGTACAACGGTAAAAACACGATTAAAAACCATTTCTGATCACTTTTTTTCATTTTAATGCAAAAATTTTGTTTTGACAAGACAACATTTTTTCGATGGATCAACTATGGTCCCCTTTGAACGAGCTGTCAAGTAGGAGCTTTTCTGTCAAGAAGGAACGCGAGGTTAATTTTTCAAAATTGATTTAAAAATCCATTTTGAACTCTTTGTGGTCGTACAAAGGGTCATTGTACTCAGAAAAATAAGCTTTATCGCTGTAAACAATAATATCAGCAATCTAAGCTTCATTTTAGGACCCAATAAATGAAAACATGCTAAAAATGATTCTTAATGCAGGGAATGCATTTTAAATTGATTTTTAGTTGATTATATTAAAATTTTTATGGGAAATTTGAACATTTCTGATTTTTTCCCCTTGATTTTTTGGGCCTACTTTAATGGTTAGGAAGGCGGGCCCCCAAAAACTTTAAATAAATTTTTTATTGATACAAATAATTTATAAATAACTAAATTAGGTGGTACAATAAAATAAATATAAATTGGCATGAATCGATTGTCCTTTTTTTCGAATCATAGTTAACTCTGAAGATCTGGCAACCCTTCAGTACGAATAATTAAGTTGAAATTTGCAGCCATTTTATATAGTACAAGGAACGCAAAAAAACTCAGTTTAATTTAATAAACAATCAAAGTGGGAGATCAAATATTTGAAACTCTTATCCAATTTTCAAAGAAGAGGGGTATGGCGAAAAAAAAAGGGTATGGCATCACCCTAAAAATCATGAAATATCCAGCCATATGTTTTTCGATTCTGCACCCAGAATTTAAACAATATCTCAAAATATTTATTTTTGCAATTCCAGCATGAAATTACTTACTTTTCCCGTCATTCTCGAACGACGGAACAGCCTACTTTTCTCAACCAAAAATAAAAGAATCGATTAAAAACACTTTTCAAAACAAGTGCTGAAAAGTTCAACTGTGAATATTAATTTTTATGAATTAATGATATTTACTTTTTTGTACGATACTGTATAGTTCCGAAAATCCATTCCCAAAATTCTCCCCCAAAAGACAGGAAAACAATATAAATGGTGCAGATTTCCCGTTCGTTCATTCCATTTTGTCATTTTATCCCTGCTGCCGCTGCTGCCTACCTTCAGGGGCTTGGGGCTCGGCTTCGCGGAAATGTCCGCGGATTTTGTTAATATTTACGAAACGTTAATTAATGAGTGGGTCAATGTTTTTCGGTGTATGTGTGCGGGAAAGTGGGGGCGTGGGTTTGTTGCACTCGGTAATTAAGATTTAATGGATCTGGTCAATACGTGCATTGTGGGTGTGAGTTGATGTCAGTTTTGCAACGACGAGGGAGCGAACACGGATGAATTTTTGGACCAAATTAAATTGAATTGTTTTCAATGCTGTCGTCAATATAGACAATATCCGTGGCAGTTTGACGCGTAATGGATCGGGCTCATTATGAATTGTTATTGGGCTATTCAGCGAGCGAGCTTCGTCAATAGTGCTCCTAATTAGGGGTAATTTCTGGTGATGATTATGGCCGGACGGTTGCCTTGAGCGATAGCGTTTGAGTTGGACAATTGTGTTTTGTGTGATTTTGTTTTTTTGCTCGAAGTTGATTAATTTGATAGAAAGTATTTTATTGGACAATGACAAAACGATTCGCATTGTATTTGGTAATTGATTATTACGAACGATTTGCATTATTTTCAAGATTTTTTAATCAACTTTTCATTAATCCTAAAGAAATATATTTTCTATCAACAAATACTAAATTAAATCCAGATTAGCAAAGAATCCAATTGAAAAGCCATTTTTCTCTGTCACCAAGCTTATTCCACACTCCAAAAACTGGATCAATTCCAGCAATCCAATCTAAATCTCGTCCCGAATCGAAAAATAAAAACTTTTACTCCATCTGTATATTTCAAACAAAACTCCAATCTATGATGTATGACCAACACCAGCCAGCGAAATCAATCATTTCTAACCTGGATTTTTTCTTCTTTTCATTTCCAGAACTCTACAAACAGCCCGGAAAAATTGCCCTCCTCACCGGTGGAAACCGTGGCATCGGGCTGCGGATCGTCAAAAAACTCGTCGAATGTGACATCGAGGTGATATTGGGTAAGTTTTGAGGGGGAGGTTTTATCCATCCAATTTTGTAGGAGTATCTTTCGTTAAGAGCAAAATAAAAAAAAACTTAAATTAAGACAACTTTTACATTTTCCGCCCTTTTCAACTCTTACTCTCGATCCCAAAAATTAAAAAGCAACAATCTCTAACGTTTATTTTTCACTTTTTCTCCCTCCCCAACTGGAAAATCCTGAAAATACAAAAACAAACCAAAAAAACCCTCGATGAAAAACAACAGGTGTCCGCAATCCGGTCGAGTCGAAAAAAGCCGTCGAAAAGTATCTGGAGCACGGCAAGGTGACGGGGGCGAAGCTGCACTTTGAGCAGCTGGACATTGGCAGCATGAAGTCGGTGCGGGCGTTCGCCGCCCGGGTGCAGGCCAAATTCGACAAAATTCACATTCTCTTCAATAATGGTGAGTATGGTTGTGTGTGTAAGAGAGAGGGAAAGAGGAATAAAAATGATAATTTTATGGGATTCTGGTGGATTTTCCAGCTTGAAATTCTTCCTTTTGATATTTTTTAGCAATATTTGATGATTAACATCTACATTTCCAAAATAACGAAAGTTGAAAATTATGATAGATGAATTGGCTGTTTCCAAATTCTCACAGATTTTCATTAAATTGAAAAAATGCAATCCGTTTTGAATGTTTATGTGTTCAGAAACTCATGATGTTTTAATCTATCCAGGCCCATAAAATTCACGATATTTCAATATGATTCCTTGTCTAAGCACACACTTTGTATTTTACAAATTGGTCAAACTTGGGCTCTTCAAAACACAGAATGTTTACAAATGCTTCAGAGTTGATAAACTCAAATTTTATTATTTTTTTGTCCTGAGAGTAATGTTTAGAAAACATATTAAATTCGTGTTAATTTACATTGAATAAGATTTGGGATGGACTTCAAGATTTTTTTTTAAACTTGCATGATTTAAAATTTTAAGATAATTGTTACTAGAAAGTGCAGAAAATTTCACTAAAGTTTCATACATTGGAGTTTGAACCAATAGTTTTTGTGATATTCCTAGATGAAAAGTAGTATCTCAGCAATTTGCAAGCCGATCAACAATGTAATAAAAAAAAAAACAAAAATTGTTAATAATTTTTCAGCTTCGAAACATTTTCAGGGGTGCTTTTATTACACAAAGTTTTTTTTTTAATTTGTGAGAAACTGTGAAATACCTTCAAATTGGAAACGTTTTTTATTTTGCATAAAAAATGAGCTTTTAAATTTTATTTGACAATATTTTCGATGTTGTCTGAAACTCCTTATTTTTTGCAAAAAAATATAGCTCTTTCACCTGATTTTGCGGCATTCTTAACATTAGCGCAATGATGTTTTTTTAATCCCCTTCAACAATAAAAAATCAAAATTCAAAAATACAAATTTTGGGATTCTAACTTTTAAAGATGAAAAATCAAATAAAGAATCGGGAATTATGTTTCCCGACTATCATTTTTTTTAAATAGTCCTTGAATTAAAATTGCAATTTTTTAAATACTTTTTAACTCCAAAATTACTATTTTTTCCTTTTTTATCTTTGCATGGTAATACACGGAGAAAAATGAGTTCTTAAAATCGTGATCAAGCGTTCATGGAATTTGAACACTTTGTTCGTGGTTCCGAATTTCATGAACGCTTGTCAACAAAGTTATAGAAAAAGGCAGGAACATTTTTCACTCATAAGATTTTCTCAAAATGGGGCATGGGTACAAAGAAAAAAAAAGTTGAATTTTGGAATGTTGAAAATTTGGTGGGTTGAATATTACCTCTTATTTTGAGTAATATTACATGAGAAATGTTTAAAAATGTGAACCTGATGAATATTCATCAAAAACTGATGAAAATTCATGATTTTTTGGGGTAAAATTAATCATTTTTTTTACACAAAATCTGTCACCATTTCCTGATGAATATTACCATCATTTTTTTTCAGTGTAGGGTTAGTGAATTTTCACGATTTCGCGGATAGCGTGATATTCGTGAAATTTGTGTATTTCCATGAAAACCCGTGAAATTTGACAATACTTAAAAATAACAAAATTGAACAAATAGTATATCCAAAAACCATGTTTATGTAAATTATATTAATTTTCTTTTGAAAATTGTGATCCATATAGTAGAAAGATTACAGTTATTCTTCTAGAAAATTTAATTAAATTTTTTATAAATTTTGTCATTTTGTTTGTTAATTTTTCCATTTTTTTTATTGACTTAACAAATGTATTGAGAAAGTTTTCAAAGATTGCCCAGATTTATTAAAATGAATAAATATTTTTCATGAACAAATAATAGCAAACATTCCAGTAAAAGTAACATTTAATAAAAACAGTAGACTTTCTCTGAGTTGATATTGCAGAGACCGTGGTTAAAGGCAGCGATCAGGATATAGAATAAAATAATTGAAGTAAGCTATTAGAAATGTCTGAAAATTCCATTTGAGACTTTTCATAAAATACCGATATAATTATTTAATCAAATTTTTCTTGCCTGCAATAATAATAAGAATTTGATAATGATTTTTACTTCATATTATATTTTTTTATTTTTGATAATTTGGCCATTTAGATTTTTCTGAGTTTCGTGTAGTTTATAAGAATTTTTTTATTTCATCCTTGTGAATATTGAAAATTTCAAAGATATTTTTTTTTTTATTTTTAAGACTTTGTTTCAGATTTTATTTTTGCTTCTTGATTTTTTTATAACGTTTTTGAAGAGGGAGATGAAAAGTTTCAAACAAATTATTATTTGGCTTTAAAAATCTTTTAAAATGTCGAAAAAATATGAAGAAGTTGTTTCAATCATGTTGGCTAGACAAAATTGTTAAATCTTGTTTTTATTTGGAATTCAATAAAATGTAAAATAGATTAAAAAGAAGCGAATAAGAAAACACTTTCTAGCTTCATAAATCTATTATGTGGAAAAATTCAATCAACAAGATCCAAAGAACAAAGAAATTTAGAAAATATTTTTTTTTTCAGCATCACTTATACACTTGGTGAAAAAACTATAGTTAATTGAAGAATAACATAAAGTGAAGGTTATTTAGTACTTCCTGAAATTTTAACATAATACTTTCAAAGTTAATATTTGCTATTTTTAACTTGAAAAATCACTAAGCTTCCTCCCGTGTAGATTCTGTGAAATGTGATTCGTTCTTAGAATCCTCTCTGCGGTAAACACAACGCAGTAGGGCTGGCCGCCTTAATTTTTCCAGTACAGTTTCGTTTTTTCGGATGTACTGCAATTGAAACTATTGGCACTACGCCCCCCGGGGCATGGCCTTCCTCTAACGTGGGATTTCTGCTCCAGCGCCTCTGACGAGACAGGAGAAACCGGGACCGACGTTTTACTTCACCATCCGATAGAAGCTCAGTGGATAAGGCGGGAATCGAACCCGCGTCTCATAGCATCATCGGGATCGGCAGCCGAAGCCGCTACCCCTGCGCCACGAGACCCACGAGATGTACTGCAATTATTGGGGCGTAATCTAATCACAAGACTTTCCAGCATGCTTTCATCAGACTGGCTGCGTTTGTGTTAGATTAGTGGAACTATTTTTTTTTTTTGAGTAGTCCTCAAAAAGGCTGCCCCGACCCTCTTTGATTTGAAATTTTGGAATCACGGATGATATTTCAAAAATGTCAAACATTTAATATTACGCCCATTTGAAATGTTATTTTTGATTCCAAAAATTTCAAAATATTTTTTTCAGAAAGATCATAAAATTTCACAAATAATTATTTTTTTAGTTTTGGAAATAGGACTGAGATGGAAAATAAAATGCTGTTTGGATAAGGCTTGAAAAACTTAAACTTTTTTGTTTCTTTTTTTTTCACTGTATTTCAGCAATCAGAAGTCCAATCTTCAATGTCTCTTAGGAAATTTTATTGGATATTTTCTGGAGCTATCTAAAAAAATATTTTCTTGAATGAATAGTCAAATTTTTCAGAAAAATTAAACTAAATCTGTAAAACGTTGCACTTTATCAAAAAATTTGCAAAGTACTTTTCGATTGAGAATTTTATTTTATATTTTAAAGTGAACACAAAAAAATGGAATTAATTTTTTTTTCCAAAAAAAAAACATAAAACATTTTATCAAAATATACAAAAATTAAAAAATGCGGATTTTCGTGAAAAAAGTGTATCTATTATAATCCTTTTATTATTGTTTCCTTTTTTTCTGAATAGTCCTAATTAATACCTAAAACTTTGCCGAAGACACCAAAGCGATCAGAAAATTCCTTCAAAAATTTTAGATTTTCGAATATTTACGTATAATTTTGATATGAATAACTGTCCAAATTGTTTCGAGACTTGTATGGATGAAGGAATAACAAAAAATGGCTAATATGGCCATAGATCCAAATAAAAAAATACAAGAATTGAAAATGGTCGAAATCGGCCGATTTCGTAGAGAATTGCTCAAATGGTTAGCATTTTCCGAAATATTATTTGATGAATCTAAATGGTCAACATATCACCCTAGTACTTCCGAGAGGGAAGCACAATTTGAATCTTATAACGAAAAATAATAACAGTGATGGATGTTTCTGAAATCTTATTTTATTTTGTAGAAATCAAACTTTGACAAATTTGTTTGCCAAAAAGTTGTGCAGGCTTGCTAGTCTAAACTCGGTCCTGAAATTAAAACACAACCCAACTACAAACGACTTGCAAACAACATGTTCCTGATCCTGATCCACCCTTCTTCTAAAACTTCCCCCTCCTATTCTTTCAGCCGGTGTGATGTGCGTCCCGTACAAGCTGACCGACGACGGCTTCGAGTCGCACATGGCCATCAACTACTACGGCCACTTTCTGCTGACCCACCTGCTGCTGCCCCAGCTGCGTGCCGCCGGAACGCCCGAAGCCCGGTCCCGCATCGTGAACGTGTCCTCCTGCGTCAACAAGGTCGGCGAGATCGACTACGCCGACATCAATCGAAGGTAGGTGGTTCAATTCTTCTAAAATTCAACAACTTTTTCATTTTGTTTTTTAAATGAATTTCCCAAAGTTCAAAACATTTGAAAATTTCAGAATTTTGTTAAATATTTTTTCACAAAGAATAATGTCAAGCCTGATTGGTTGTTAAACTTCAAACCCCCAAAAATGCCAGTGACCGGAACAAGCCCCTTCCGGGAGTGTCCCCCCCACTCGTGTCGCATACTATCTTGTTAACAAATTTATTTAAATTTAAATTAGTTTGTTATTGCAATCCTCCCTCCCTCTGGGAAGGTGTGTCGAACACAGCAAATGGTGTCCGATTTGAGGTTTCGGGTTGACGCGGGAAATGACGCGCGGTCAGATTGCGAAAACGACCTGGTCATTTGTGGGACCTGTCTGCTATAGGAAAGTTCTGCTGCAGGTCGTCCGCGCCCAAAGTGCCAGTAGCGGAACTGTTAATGACATCATCCTCGTCGGTGGTGGGGACTAGGTTGGTAGGCTAGGTTGTGTCACCATTGCCAGTGTGTGTGAGTGGAGAGTGTGATATCAGATGCGCGATACTGTCATCAGTTAGAATGTGTGTTCCTAAGGGCGTTGGGAGAACAGGGATGGTCGCATTTCAAAACATAACAAAATCCTATTCATTTTAAAATTAGAAACAAAAATATTTAAGGGATTGAGAAACATTACGTGTGAATGGTTGGCTACACCCTTTTGAAATTTTGATTATTTTTTTATGAGAATGATCTTTAGTCAAATTGTTTAATTTTTTAATTGTTTGGAAAAGTGTCGTCAACAATAAGGGCACGCTACTTAATAATTTGTTTAATTAATAATAGTAGTTTATGCAACAAGTTGCAAAAAGAGGATTTTTTCAGCACGAGTCGTACATTTATCCAACGAGGTTCACCGAGTTGGATAAATACGACGAGTGCTGAAAAAATCCTCTTTTTGCAACGAGCTCAATACAATTTTTTTTGCAATTTCGAAAAACACCCATTGAGTGAAATTTTAAGTCGAATTTTCATGTATTTTGTCAATAAAACGTTTAAATCAAAAAATGTTGAAAAGTGTTACTTTTCGAAACAAGTGCTGAAATGTTCAACTTTTCAGCACCCATTTCAGTGCTGAAAAGTTGAACATTTCAGCACTTGTTTCGAAAAGTAACACTTTTCAACATTTTTTGATTTAAACGTTTTATTGACAAAATACATGAAAATTCGACTTAAAATTTCATCTTCATCTTCTTTTTGCAACTTGTTGCATAAACTACTATTTCATGCTTGGGATAAAAATTTTACGACCGTTTTGTTTTGAAGGTTTTTTTTTAAAAACATAACTTAATTTATTTGGTTCTTTCAGGTGCTATTTTTTAACTTAAAATTTAGTGTTTTTAAAATATTAAATGTTTTTTCCAAGTCTTGTGAACTTTACATAACAATTTATTTTTTGGTTTGATGATATTTATGGAAATTGAAAATTTCAAAGTGAAAAGTAATATAAATATTTTAAAAACCGTGTTTCATGTTATATTTGCTTCATGTTTTTTTTTAATATACTTTTGAAAAGGGTGTTGTAAACTTTGAAGAATATTTTATTTGTAGAAGTGAATTAAAAAAAACAGTTTAACAAAAATTTTGGTTACATTTATATTATCATTAAATAAGATCAAACTTTTTTTACAGTGCCCTTTATGAGTCAGGCTCAAATATTTAACTCTAAATCTTTGTTTAAATTTTATGTTAAGAACAATCTTAGGTAAGTTAAAAGAAAAAAGAAATTCATGAAAGATTCTCATGAAGTGCCACGTTAAAATTTAATGAAGAAAATTTAAACTTGATTGAAGTATTAAAAGTACTTTCTGTTATTTTTAACATGCGATTTATAAGTTATTTTAAAGTTTTCCCCGTTCCGTGAAATTTCCATCAAATTTTGTGTTTTGGAATTATGGTTCAAGTGAAAATTTAAATTTTTGAGCATGATAAATAACTTAGCCTAATTATTGGGAAATATCAGTTTTTTCAGTTTTGTTATTGTTATAAAATGTTAATGGTTAACGCCATGTATCGAATGTTAAAAATAAGCAATTCTGCATGAATGCCGGAAGAGGATTTCACACGTTTTTTTTTTTTTATTTGGTGGATAAAATTTGGAAGTTGAGCCAAAATCATTTTTGCAATCAAAAAGTGCTTGACATTTTATTCGATCAAGAGCACCGTTTTAAATTTTAGCTATTGGGAGGTAAATTTCTTGTGAAATTTAAATATTTTTGTTTTATTCCAAATTGTGTGTTTTTTAAATGGCTAAGAAGATTTTCAAGAATTTTCCCTTTTCGACCTTAAAAATCCAACAAATAGTTTCTGAGAATTGGAAAGAATTAAAATTGATAAAACAGCAATTCCACGTCTTAAAACCAAAATGCTCACAGCTGAAAACATTGTTCTATGATTTTTTAAGATTTTTAACGTAGCATATCCAAAAATGATTAATATCCGGATATATCCATTAGCAGGTTTCTGAGACGTGTTTTTTGCAAACAAAATAATCAAATTTTGGTACATTAATTGAACATAAAGCACCATGCGTCTCCAGCAAAATGCGCTAGGAACTCATTATGATGGAGAATCATGGTACTTTTTGTTCGATAATACACCGAAACCCGATAATTAAAAAAAATCATATCTCAGAATCCCATTAATGGATATTCACCATTTTTGGATATGTTGTGCACATCTTTAAAAAAAAAACAAGAACATAATTTCGTTGGTCTCGAAACCTTCAAATAAAATCAATGATTTTTTTTACACTGAAAATCAGACCACAAGTTGCCAAGATATCGTCAGTTAGAAAATTAAGACTGGTTGGACAACATTTAAAAAAAAATTTGTTTGAAAAATCATGATTACAAAAAAATCATTTATTCGTACGAAAATTTATCTACATACTTTTCTGTGGCTCAAATGTTGTTGGAAATTGATAATTCCGCTCAAACATAAAAAAGGAAATGGTTTATGGGAACTTCTGATGTTGTGAAAAATTGGTGATTTTTCTAGAGTTGAACTTTACTTTCATATTACCATTTTGGAACAAACAGTTGCCGAAATTCTATGCAAACTTCTGTGGAAACCAATTATGCAAAATGCCTCCTTTGGTCATTCGAAAGGTCTCTAAAAAGATTCAGTCAGTCATATAAAAAAAAATCATGAAATTGGCAGATTTTATAGAGATTCCACTATTTTTTTATTATTTTTTTTTGCAATAACCTGCTCATATTGTTTTTAAACGCTGAATTATTCTTAAAATGATTGGAGTCAATTTAAAATTTTACTTAATTATTTAGTATTTTTGGCATGATTTTTTAAAGTTTTTTTTGCTGTTGGGCCGTTGCAATTGTTTTGAAGTTCATGTCACTTGACACTGACCAAAGTTTGATTGTTTTCATGTCTACTTCTACTCTACTTTTTAGAAGATCTAATTGAACGTAAAATTGGTGATATGATTTCTATTTGTATCTTAAAACTGTTGCTGTCAATGATAATTGTCATTTTTAAAACATGGGCAGAAGCACTTAACCATTTCAGGCCTAATGATCATAATATAACCCAAAATCAAAATTTTGAGAACTAGCCTATAATTTTAGAATTATCATTTAAGTCATTTTCCCATCACTCGATTTTTTTTCAATTCAGGCCTGAAAGGGTTAAGCAAGTTTAATCTAGAAATCAAGTTATTTTTTCAAAAGTTTTTTCAAATCAAAAATTGACTGATAATTTTACTGTTGCTTTGATTTTTGGCATTATTTTTATCTAAATCGCATAAGAATCTAATGCTTCAAAAATAAGGTCTTTTGCTGATTTATATCCGTTTCCTCCATTCACTTAGTGATTTAAAATTTTTTGAAGCATGGTTTATTTTACCAAATTAAATTTCGAAGTAAATAGGTTTTAATTGCACTTCAAACCTGGTGAGCTTCTGTTGCACAGATTCATCCACTTTCGATGGGATGCTCTGACACTCTCCTCACCTGCGTTGTCACTGCGATAAGGGAAGAAGAGAACATTCCACGTTGTGACACGACCCTTTTTGTCAGACAAGCCTGTTGCGACCTTCGAAACCGAGTCAGACCCACCACCGCCTCTGGCCGCCTCGCGAGGACATCATAATTTTAACGATGCAATTTAAGTCCCTGGCAATAACCACCCCCTCTTTTTTGATTGCAGCAAAAATTACTACCCCGCGGACGCGTACAACCAGAGCAAGCTGGCCCAGGTCCTGTTCGCCAAGCACATCAACTTGCAGTTCGAGATGGACGATGTGCCGGTGCAGGCCCACTCGCTGCACCCGGGCGTCGTCAACACGGACCTGTTTGAGCATTCCAGCACCAACTACGTCCCGTGGGTGAGGCAGCTGCTGTTTAAGGTGAGGATGTTTTTTTGTGATTTCTTTGATTAAAAGTGACATTTAAATTGAACGATTTTCCCATTTTTTTTAAGAAATTTATTTCATTGGGCCATTACAAATGTATTTTCATTCCTACAAAAAATTACAATATTTGTCCTTTTTAAATTCAGCTTGATTTGTTTTTGATTCAACTGAATTCCAAATGAGCAATTCTCTCAGATTTCGGTCATTCGATTTTTTTTGTATATTTTAATCTGGTTGAAACTTTTTTGGTGCCTTCGGTATGCTCAAAGAAGCCATTTTGCATCATCAGTTTGTCCATATAATTTCCATACAAATTTGGTAGCTGTCCATACAAAAATGATGTACGGAAATTCAAAAATCTGTATCTTTTGTAGGATTTGGTGTCTTCGGCAAAGTTGTAGGTTGGTTGATAAGGACTACCGTGTATCATTTTTTTTTCAGTGTAGTCCTTAACAACCAACCAAAATTTGGTTATTTTTTATTTAACTTTTTGTAAATAAAACTTGATTTGCAAAAAAACAAAATTTTTATTTTTTAAATATTTTATTATATGTTTTAGGGGACATCAAATGCCAACTTTTCAGAAATTTCCAGGTAGTGCAAAAAATCTTTTACCGAGTTATGAATTTTTTAATCAATACAGATTTAAAAATAAATCGAGCATTGGTCCCAAAAAATTTTCAACTTCATTTTTCGATGTGAAATCAAATTTGAAATCAAAAATTACTTTAGTGAAATTTTGATAAAGTATACAGTCTTTCGAGAAACTTATTGAAACAAAATCTTCTCAGACTTTGAAAGTTATTTTTTGAAAATTCAGTTGATCAAAAAGAGTATGTACTCAAAAACTATCAGAAAATATCATTAATATTTTCAATAGAATTGAGTTCTGATTGTATAATATTTTTGATAACTCGAACAATCCGTTTTTGAAAATACTCTAATTTTCGCATATTTTGTTTAAATTTTATCTTAAAGGTGCACAGCAACCAAAGAAATTGTTGTCTTTTTATTCCAAAATTTTCAAACTTACGGACCCAAATCTGCAACAATCTGATTGTAAAAATGTTCAAACTTTGTTGTAAATTTTTTGTAGACGTTACTTTAGGGGATGAATTATAAACCATATCGATTGTTCCCGTAGTTTTGAAGATACTAAAATGTCTGTATCAAAAATCATGGTAAAAAAGTTCTGTTTTTGCCCGTCGAGGGACATAAACTTCAAAAAATATTTGCAATGGCCTATAAAATACTATAAAACACTCAAATCTTCTTTGGAAACCGTAGTTTTGTTATTAGTCTAATGTTAATAATATTTATAAATTGATAATTTGAAAATAAAAACACGGCATTTTGTGAAGATTTGAGTATTTTACAATTAAATGTAGTGAAATTATACACAAAACTTTAAATCGATAAAAACATTTTGTTGCAAATCATGAAAATTTGAGAAAAAAATATAAAATATCAAATAAAATATAAAAATTAAAATCATTCTAACATAACCATAATCAAATCATCTCATGTTGAATTTTCAATGCTTTTATCAAGAATATAATTTTTGATAATGTAGTTACTTTCAAAGTATAAATACTCAACAAATTCACAAACAAACCGTATATTATGAAAATACTATAAGGCCGTTTCAAATATTTTTTAAAGTTTATGTCGCCCCCCCCCTTCAAAGTTGGCCTGAAAAATCAGGGGGCAAAAAAAATATTTTTCCAAAAAACTTCAAAATTTCCATGAAAATAGAAGTCTAATCAACTGAAAACAATCTAAAATGCATATTTCTGCATTGATAATCATATTTAGCATGTTTGGGCTTGTTTAAAAATGTTTTGAATTTTTATGAAATTCCAAAGTACAGCACCGCAAAAATTTTATTTTTTGCAAAAAATAAAATTTTTGTCAATACTCAGATATTTTGGAACTGATGATGGCAAAACAACTGGACAGGTGAATAATGCATTTTAAAACACTTTTTTCATTAAAATGTTGAAACCATGGCTCGTTATTTCAATTTTTATATTTTTTTATTTTTTTGCCCCCCCCCCTCGACTTTGGCCAGACTCGAGGGACATAAACTTCAAAAAATATTAGCAACGGCCTAATTTTTTAAAAATGGAGCGAAGTAGAGTTTATTTTTAAATCCTTTAATTTTCACAAATTACCGTATTTTTACGAAATTATTCAAATTGTCATAATTTAAAGTATGGAATTATTACGAATCGACATTTTGTACGCATTTTAACTTCATTATAGTTTTTATTTAACTCAATACCAAAAATTTTACAACTCGCCGTATTTATTTGAAAAAACTTTTTTTTTATCGCAATACGGGTATTGCCAAATTTTGTGTGCAGTTTCCCTTTATATATTTTTTTTGTAAAATACAAATATTATATAAACTACTGATTTTTTTTTGTGAAAAACCAAAATTTTTACAATTTAAAATATGGTATTAAATGAAGCGAAATTTTGAGGGCACTTTTGATTTATTCAATTTTTTTTGTAAAATACTACAATTTTTAGTACTACAATTTTCACACATAACCGTATTTTTTTCGAAAACTCTTTTTTTTTATTTGCAATGTGGGTATCAAAGCTAAATTGTACATGTATTTTCAATTTGCAATCATTAGTTTTCAAAACATCAAAGTTTTTAAGGATTTTTTTTTTTTCGTGAAAAATAAGCTTACATCGGAATTCCACAAAAAATCCAAATATTTTTAATCGAGCCCATGCTAAATATTATTACAAACGCAGTAAATTGCCTTTAAAATTGTTAATTCACATAATTACACATTAATTTTTTTCGCCCTCTCCGAGATTAGAATCGGCGCCCTCTATATAGTGAGTTCACAGCAAAAATGTGGCAAAATCTTAAAAGAATGGGATTTATCGATCGATCGTCGATCAAACTGATTTCAAAGATTTTTGTTGTGTCTAACTTGAAAAATTGTTTCATGTTCTAATTTTTTAAAGTTTGTAAAGGAGCTGTAACTATTTCTAATTCTTCCCACCCTTTTTCTCCCCCAGAACCCCGAGGAGGGCGCCCGCACCGTCGTGTACGCCGCCATCGCGCCCCAGCTGGAGGGCAAGGGCGGCACCTACCTGAGCAACTGCCGCGTGATGACCTGCCACCGCCACTGGAAGAACTCCGTTCAGTGCGAGAAGCTGTTCCGCTTCACCTGTGATACGCTAGGCATTAAGAACTTTTACGGCAGCAGTGAGCAGTGAGTTTGAGGGGGGGGATGTAGATTTCTCGAATAAGTTTAGTTTGGGAGCCGATACAATTGTAGCATGAAAAGTATTAAGGGGGAGGGGAAGTTCAATAAAAAAACTGTCTCAAAATAAACATCACATTGAAAAGCGATTTGAAAGCTTCCTTTTTTGCGACTTAAATAGAATCAGAATCCATTCCATATCGATAAGAGAGATGAAATCGACCAGCCAAGTGGAAACGACGAAGACCAGCAGATAGTCGACAAGACTTGGAGCGATCATTATAATGCATTTCAGTTTTTTTTTTTCTCTTCTGAAGTACTTATTTTCAATCCGGTTCAGATTCTCTTCGTCCTGCTTGATAAATAAACCACAGTGGAAAAATGGACAAGAAATAAAGCTAGCAGAAACTTGGAATCTACTCTTTTATTCATGAAATAATCCGAAATCGTCCTACGACCACAGTCACTGCTAGGTGAATCTTCAATGCCATTTCGGTTCTCTTCACTATTTTTTGTTGTGCACATTTTCAATCAGTAGAATGCAGAATCAAACGGATTCATCCATCGGATGGCGAATGCACTTGGAAAGTGATTTAATAAAATTGTTATCCTCTTTTGCTGCACTTCGAAGAGTGGAATGAAAGTCGGCTAGAAAAGTTATCAATTTGCACAGCCAACAATTGCATCAGCCAGAAACCACTTGTTGCGTTCGTAGAACGCTCTTATCAGATATAGTTCGCTTTCCAAACTATCAATATAACTGTAATATTACAAAGATAACAGCGTCGTTGCACTTTCAGGAAGCTCGTCAGTTGTCATTAGGCATTCGAATCGCGTATCAAGCTGACATCGTTTTGATCTTCTGAACTATTTGAAAGTTTTTAAATAACGGCTGGAGAGCAAAACATTAATATTTTGAGGAAAAGTTAATGGTAAGTATTGTTCAATCTTATATTAAATTATTTAAGTGATGAGAAAAATAAGAAAGAATTGACTCAAGTGCTCATTAAAAAAGTGGAAAAAAAGATTAATTTCTGGAAATTTCTGAAAATCCATTTTAAGAGCACATTCAGTTGGAAACCCGCGCCGAAAAAACGACTAAGTCCTCCTTGCGCGAAACAAGTGGGAGAAGAGGAGCGAAAACATCAACAAAGAAAAAAAAATAATTTTAGATCTGCCACTGCACACTTGTAAAACCATTTTTGAGTTAGATTCAAAGCTCCGTATTCGGTTGTTTTTATTTAATTTCTAAGTATTATGATGTCATTTATGATAACCAGAACCGTTTTGGGCCAATATGACCACATTGGGACCGGTTCCAGGTACGGCGGTGGATTCCGGATTACGGTCAATTTCGAAAATATTACTGAGTTATTTTTTACAAGGCAAAATAGGTGTCAACGTACAGGATTTTCCAAATCAAGCTCTCTCATGATCTACAGAACCATTTTTTGACCGAAATGGCCAATTTGGGACCGGTTTCAGGTACCGGCGCAAATCATAATTTTACAAGAAAAAAACTGTAAATTATGTAATTTGTTGCTTTATGGATACGATAACTTGTAGTGTGTACTTTTCGTCAACTCAAGGAGGAACTGTAGGATTTTTCAATAGAGCTAAAATAAAGAAAAACAAATTTTCCAAACAAAGTTAATTAAAAAGTTTAAAACTAATTTAGAAATGAGCCTCTGATTGCACTTTTAAAAGCCGACCATGTAGGTTTTGTTTTCAGCTCCAGAGGGAGGTTGTTCCAGCACTTTACCCCGGAAATAAGAATCGTGTTGCTGCAAACCAAATAGCCGCCTATCAAAAGTTTTTAAATAAATTAATCAGAATTTAAAATTTTCAGCAAAAAAAGTTTGGTGAGGATTGTCAAAATGGTAAAAAACACATTTAAAGACGGACATTTTGCCGAGTTTTTCTATAAATGAGTTTTGCGCTTGTTGTGCCATTTTCCATCCTCGTTATTTCACAATATTTTGAAAGAAAGTGTGATATTGGGAGGAAGGTTGAACAAGAAAAAAACATAAAAAATACAACATAAAAATATTTTCGAGACGAAATGTAATTTGAATGATTTTTTTTATTCTTTCTGAATCAAACGCTTTTTTTTTTAACGTTTGCCCAATTTTGATTTCTAACAAATTGAAAATTAAAGTTTAATAAACTGAAAACCAGTAAAATGCATTTTCCTGCATTTGTACTCCTTTGGAAACAAAATTTTTTCGCAAAAAAACAAATTCCGTCAATACATCGATATTTTGAAAACTTATGATTGGAAATCAACTGGACGTGTGTAAAATGCATTTTAAAACACTTTTTTCATCCAAATGTTGAAACCTAGGCTTGTGATTTCTATTTTTATATATTTTTTAATTTTTTTTTGCCTAAAGTTTTGTAAAATTAGTTGTTTAAATAGTGAAAATCAACAAATTGGATGAAGTTAGGAGCAATGCTCTCCACTTTACCGTGGAGCCATTAGTAGCTTTAGTAGGACTTAGACTGATATAGTTGAATCCAAGAAACGGACGAGAATAAAGTTGAATGCAAGTTGAATATCAGAACATACAAGAATGCATTGCATTGCATGCATGCAGGCGCATTTGAAATGAACCTACATTACCTCGCTATAAATAGCCTGGGCGACTGCTAGAATTCATCCAATAAGAGATGAGAAGAATTGAAAGCATTCCCATTAGAAATGAGAACACACGAAGAATTCGAACAACAATGCCAATGGTCGTTACCACTCGCCTAGGGTGGCTCCTCAGACCATTCACCTTCCCAAAAACCGTCCAACTCCAAGCGAAACTTACTTGAGAATACCGTGGAGATTTTCCCTTAATACTCTTAAAAAAGTGGAGCATCAACACTTCCCGTCTTCCAAATCCCTTTCCTTGTCCCTGGTGCGCGGTGGAGATGGGAGCGGCCGGCAATGGACGGCTGTCTTGGTGTTGAGAAATCTGGTTCAGGTGAAGTTGGTTCTATTCCCAATTATCAATTCCTAGGCAACCTGGGCTAACACAATCATCACATCACATGGCAAAATCCAGTCTGCAATCCGCTAAAATCACCGTCTCCTAGCGAAGCGAAGCGAAGCGAAATTGGATGGAGTTAGGAGCGAGTGCTTAACCTGCCAAACATACGAGAATTTCCCCTACCATTTATTTTAGTGTTACAATTTTGAAATAAATTTTCTTATGTACCTGAGCAGTTCTCTAGGATTTCGGTCATTTGATTTTTTTTGTATTTTTCAATCCGACTAAAACTTTTTTGGTGCCTTCGGTATGCCCAAAGAAGCCATTTTGCATCATAAGTTTGTCCATATAATTTTCCATACAAATTTGGCAGCTGTCCATACAAAAATGATGTATGAAAATTCAAAAATCTGTATCTTTTGAAGGAATTTTTTGATCGATTTGGTGTCTTGGGCAAAGTTGTAGGTATGGATACGGACTATACTGAAAAAAAGATTATACACGGTAATAAAAATTTGGTGATTTTTTTATTTAACTTTTTATCACTAAAACTCAATTTGCAAAAAAAAACACTATTTTTATTTTTTTTTATTTTTTGATATGTTTTAGAGGACATAAAATACCAACTTTTCAGAAATTTCCAGGCTGTGCAAAAAATCTTTGACCGAGTTATGAATTTTTGGATCAATACTGATTTTTTCAAAAAATCGAAATATTGGTTGCAAAAATTTTTCAACTTAATTTTTAGATGTAAAATCAAATTTGCAATCAAAAAGTACTTTAGTGAAATTTTGATAAAGTGCACCGTTTTCAGGTTAAATCCATATTAGGTGACTTTTTTGAAAATAGTCGCAGTTTTTCATTTTTTGAAATTTGTGCACATGTTTGCCCACCTTTGAAAAAAATATTTTTGAAAAGCTGAGAAAATTCTCTATATTTTGCTTCTTGGGACTTTGTTGATACGACCCTTAGTTGCTGAGATATTGCAATGCAAAGGTTTAAAAACAGGAAAATTGATGTTTTCTAAGTCTCACCCAAACAGCCCACCATTTTCCAATGTTGATATCTTAGCAACCAATGGTCCGATTTTCAATGTTAAAATATGAAACATTTGTGAAATTTTCCGATCTTTTCGAAAACAATATTTTCAAAATTTTCAAATCAAGGCTAACATTTTAAAAGGGCATAATATTGAATGTTTAGCCCTTTTGAAATGTTAGTCTTGATTTGAAAATTTTGAAAATATTGTTTTCGAAAAGATCGGAAAATTTTACAAATGTTTCATATATTAACATTGAAAATCGGACCATTAGTTGCTGAGATATCGACATTGAAAAATGGTGGGCTGTTTGGGTGAGACTTTTTTTTTTTTAATTCTTTGTCCTCTATCTTAACCTATACTCTAACTGGCTCAATCGACCTTGCCATCACGGAGCCGTGCGTCTATTTATAGATCCGAGATCTATTGTTCTTCGTCTTGATGGGTGTTGATGATCTCCTGGGGGTCTTGTTGGAAGAGTCTTCCTTCCTTCCTTCACACGTTGCGGTAAGGTTGGTTGGTCATCTTCCCGTCCATTCCCCACTCACCCACCGCTAGTTGTTGTAGTGGGGGGAGCGGCATGTGTGTTTGTGTGGTAAGTAATATGGATTTAACTGGAAACGGTGCACTTTATCAAAATTTAACTAATGTACTTTTTGATTGCAAATTCAATTTTACATCGAAAAATTAAGTTGAAAAAATTTTGCGTCCGATATTTCGATTTTTTGAAAAAATCAGTATTGATTAAAAAATTCATAACTCGCTCAAAGATTTTTTGCACAACCTGGAAATTTCTGAAAAGTTGGCATTTTATGTCCTCTAAAACATATCAAAAAATAAAAAAAATTAAAAATAGTGTTTTTATGCAAATTGAGTTTTAGTGATAAAAAGTTAAATAAAAAAACCACCAAATTTTTATTACCGTGTATATTTTTTTTTTCAGTATAGTCCTTATCCATACCTACAACTTTGCCGAAGACACCAAATCGATCAAAAAATTCTTTCAAAAGATACAGATTTTTGAATTTTCATACATCATTATTGTATGGACAGCTGCCAAATTTGTATGGAAAATTATATGGACAAACTTATGATGCAAAATGGCATCTTTGGGCATACCGAAGGCGCCAAAAAAGTTTCAGTCGGATAAAAAAATACAAAAATTAAAATTGAAGAAAAAGACCGATTTCGTCGAGAATTGCTCACCTGCATCTGTACAAGGACAACTATTTTGATATTTGTTTTTTTTTTGTAATTTTTAATTTTTTGACAATTTTATTTTAATTTTTTTAAATAAGTTTTTCATTCTGAAAAAGAAAAATAAAAAAACACTACAAAAATCAAATTACAAAAAACAACAAAGTTGAGTTTTTCATGCCCAAAAATTCCCATACAAAAATGAAATACTTTGTGGAAAACCGGGTCTGCAACGATTGTTCCCAAATTTTACGGGTTTTTTTTTAACCTAATTATGATCAAAAAACTGCTGTTCTTATTGAGATGAACATTTTTTCATATTTTTTTCAAGTTTTTGACGATTTAAGCCTCTAAAGCAAAGTATTTTTTTTTTTTTGTAAATTTGCAAGGTGTCATTTTGAAAGGTTGGATACTACCTCTTTTATGATGTAAATTTACCTCAATAGAGACTGAAAAAGCGACATTACACCAGAAAAGTGGTAAAATTACACATTTTCAGAGGGAAAATTACACCCTTTTTCTGAGATAAAAGATCTACCCCTTTCCAGGTGTAATATTACCATGATTTTTTCTGTAAGCGCAATGTTTACCTCGTGTAAGGTCATTTTGAGCACTTTACTTTTCTTGTTTAGTGTTTATTTTTGCTCCAAACCTTATTTAGTTTATGTTTGTATATTATAGTATTTGGCTTATTCTACCATTTCCTGTCATTCTGTCTTTTTAGTTTTTTCATGTTTTTACATTGCAGTTGAGTTCTAACTTGCTTGAACTATTTTTTTAATAATAAAAAAGTCTAACCATTTGAAACGTGAATTGTGTTTTTTGTTCATTTATAGTAAAAGTATTGCTTTAATTGCATTTCGAAAATATTTTTGCAAAAATATGAGAAAATTTCACTACATTGCATGCAATGCAGTTTTGTCACATTGAAAGTAAAAATGATAAATTCCAAAACATCAAAACAATTAACAAAAATCATGATGAGTATATATTTTGTTATGCAAAAAATATATTTCAGCCACAAAATGTTGGAATAAAAATATTTGAATTATAAAATTTTAGAAATTTGAGTCGATTTGCTTAAACGTAGTGAATTGAATACTTTGTGCATTGTTTTGCTTAAAATCGAATCGATTTTATTTATTTGATTCTCTTGCTTGAAGTTCACTGTTTATGCATTATGAAAATTAGTAAATAAAATTCAGCGAATGAGTAAATTTACTAAAAATTTATTTTCAACACGACTTTATTTCATTCACCATTAACATAAATGGTTTACAAAAGAACATTTTAAAATCAAATGATTTCAGGATTGTTTGAGATAAAAGTGTTGTCTCTCAAAAAATTTCCTGTAGTTACCGTGAAAGACAATTTAACGAATTACGAAGTAAAATTTTTACTTTTTGCTGCTATATTAAAATTAGATTGAAAATATCTTGAATATTTTGTAAAAAAATCTGAAAAAATCTTACATGCAAAAATACACCAGTGACGCACGGGGAAGGGGTTGGAAGGTGACAATTTTGTAAGCCTAAATTCAGTCCTGTCATTTTAAATGGTTTAATTTGCACTTTAAAAATATTCATCATAAAATTCCCTATTTTTTACATTGGTATGTTCTGGCAATATGTTTTGAGCAGAGCATGGTCAATTTTAAGTCAGTTTAATGTTAAATATTTAAAAATTAAAGTTAAACGATTTAATGGTTTTGAACTATTATAATTTTAACTTTTATTATTTTGTTATGTCAGGAGAAAAAATTTCACGCATTAATCTATAAAATTAACTCAAGTTCGATGTTGAGATATTGAGGCTAAAAAAGAGACAATAAACAAACGCAAATGGTTGCACTGCACTGACAAATGAATAGTAAACAAACGGCGGAATCTACAAATTGTGAACCACCGATCGAAGCGTCGTCAATCATATCAGAGTTTGTCTTCTTACAGTGATCAGCAATGTTTCGAATTTTGGGCTTTAGTTACATTATTTTAAATTTTATTTAAATTAAATTTGTATTTAAGTGATGTGAAAGAAAAATTTATTGTTAAATAAATAAAATTATCAAACATTTCTTGCTTTTTATGAAGATTTATTTGGTTTGACCCAAAATACTAGTATGTTTTATTTTTTCAGTAATGACTTAACAACTTACAATGGACTTCCAAAAAGCGATCGTAAACTTGCAGCTGCTTGAAGCCATTGCCAAAAAGGATTTGTCTCAGATCGCAGAACTGCTCGACCAAGGAGCAGACGTAAATCACAAAAACCTTCTGGACAAAAACAACACTCCACTTCACTACGCCGCAGACTGCCCGGAAATCAACAAATTACTCGTCGCTCGTGATGCCAACTCGGCGGCCGTAAACGACGCCGGATTAACTCCCCTCGAGCTGGCGCAGCATTCACCTAAAAGTGCTAAAGCATTTCGAGTCGTTGAAGGACGTTCACCGGTTCTGACCTACTTCAAGCGTCCCGGGACGGCCTCAATCCTTGGCCAGTGGTACGAGTCGAAGCTGCTGGCGCTGGTTCTGTTCCGGGCGCTGCACTGGGATCGGATCGCCGAGTTTTACTTGGCAACCAACGTGGACGATGCTGGGGCGTTTGACGACCTGGTGGTTCGGTACCGCACTGTTGGGGGGGTAGATCGGTTGGTGTTTCTGCAGGCGAAGCACAAACCGGGCAAGGGGTTGAACTTGAAGGATGTTTTGGAGAATGTTGGGGATAAGGGAGATTTTAGCTTGGGGAAGTATTTTAGGAGTTTCTTGGATATTAAGTTGAGGTGTTACGAGGGCAATCAGAGTGCAATTTTTGGAGATATTGGTGAGAACACGGTTGTTGAGTTTATAATTTTCACAACTTTAAAGCTTGAGTGCACCATTCCAAAGCAATTTGACTTAATATCTCGTGGTTCTGAAAACGAAGAAGATAGTTTGTTCTACACTTGTCCAACGGGAAGATGTATTCGCTTAGAAGGACTATTAAACAGCTTGATGACAGTTGCTTCAAAGTGGTACAAAGAGATGTTGGTAGCCATTTTGGCGCAAAATTCCATTGCTTCAAACGAGCCTGTAGATTTGACAAACTGTGTTGAACTATTTTTAACCTCTGTGGAAAGTGATGAAAACAGTTTCAAATTTTTGCAACACTGTTACGAAAAAATATCTTCACTTAAACCTTGTGACGATCAGAAAAAACTGAAAGATGTCAAAGCAAAAATCGTCAAACTTTTAGAATCAGAAAAATTCAAACCCTTCAAAATGTCCGACGAAGATTGCATCAACCTGCCCCAAGAATTCTTCAACAAACTCCAATTTCACACGGAACAATCAACCGAAGCCGAGGTGGAGCAGCTCGTCAAAAACGAAATCCCCGACCACTGTCAAACCACCGGCGACCTGAACCTAATCTTCCAGATGTACCACCTGGGCGTCCAGCAGTGGTGGCTCCAGACGGGAGCGGTCCCCTTCCAGACGAAATCGAGCGCTCTTTTCCGCGAAGCAAAAACCGCAATCGAAAAGGGTTCCCTACTCGAAAATCTGCACCTCATTTCGATGGGCAAGCTGCAGGTCTACAAGCAGGAGCTCTGTCCGGAAAAGCTCGGGGAAGCCCTCACAAAGGAGGTTCAGCGGTTTGTGAACGATCGCGACAGCCACACGCTGCCGATTGTGGGCGGACTGATCGAGAGTAGTGCCGCCAGGCTGGTTGAGTATTTGCGGAGCAAGGACGAAGATCAGGTCAGTTTTAAGTTTGTCAACACTGATATGGCCAACCTTGAAGATAAGGTCGGTCAGTTGACGTCAGATGGTGGCGTGAATGACTTTCTGGTGTTTGCGCATAAAGGACAAATTGAGCAAAAAGTAGTGGACAGTTTGAGTCGAAATTTTCGGAAAGTTTTTCTCGTGACTGATAAGGAGATGGCACCTGCAAATGTTATTAGTGAACAAGTTAATGAGGCATGTTGCTTGAGAGAAATTCCACAAGAAGATGTTGGAAATTTACCGGTTGAAGATGATCAAGATTCATACCGGAACAGACGAAAGGCCTTTCTACGTAACTCTAGGAGAAGTTTTAGGGGGCTGCTTGCTACGATGGGTGAGCAATTGATTGATTTGAATGTAAATCGAAAGTAAGTTGTGTTGTAATTTGTGTTCACCATTCAAAGATGTTAACAGCTAAAAGTGTAACTTAATCGACAAAGAAAAACTTTTATAAACATTAACACATATTTTATGCATTAATTATTAGTTTTAAGCTTAGTAATTAAGATAATGGAAATCATAAATAAAATGGCTACAATATATTTCTATAAAACGTATATGAAACATTTTTTAAAGGATAATATCAAATAAAATAATTGAGAAAATTGATTTTTTGCGATTCCGTCATGAAACTACTTTCTTTCCTGTCATTCTTGAACGACGAAATAGCCTACTTTTCTGTACTAAAAATAACAGAATCTAATAGCAACACTTTTCAACATAAATGCTGAAAAGTAACACTTTTCAACATTTTTTTGATTTAAACGATTTATTGACAAAAAACATGAAAATTTGACTTCAAATTTCACTGTGGGTGTTTTTCGGAATTGCAAAAAATGTTGTATGGAACCCGTTGCAAAACTTGATTTTTTCAGCACTCGTCGTATTCATCCAACTCGGTAAACCTCGTTGCTCGTGCTGAAAAAATCCTCTTTTTGCAACTTTTTGCATAAACTACTATTATTTGTGTTTTTTTATTTGGATAATACTTTGTGAAGGTCTTTCCTATGACCAAAAAAGACCATTTTTTTCATTAAAATGGTTACCCAATGATCGATTTTGAATCTTTGGCAAAGATGTTAGTATTGATGAGGATTAATTAGACAATCTAAGTTCAAGGAAAACAATACATTTTAAAATAACTTAACATAAATAAATAAACTTAATTAATTTTAAAAAATATTTGCAATGGCCTTAATTTTACAACTCATTGAAATATTTTTAGGGTAAAAAATCAGATCCATTGAGAAGTACGGCAATTTTGTTGAACTAAATTTTCGGAAAAAATTGATATCTTACTTAAAAACCTGCTTTGAAAAATAGCCAATTTATATTAAAATTAAAATAAAAGAACTCAACATAAATTTTGGTAAAGTGCACTGTCTAAAAATATGATTTTAAAAACGAACACTTATTAACACAATTCGTAAAACATATCTTCTAAATATATAAAAAATTTCAACAGTTTTGTTCGAACGCGAATCAATTCAACACGGAACGTCGGATCGAGGAGCTTTTTGTTGCGTTGGGTTCGTATAAGTCCAAGGAAGGTTCTTACGCCAAAAAGTTACAACAAAAAGTTATATGCAAAAAGTTAAAAACGTCAACAAACGAAAAAAAGGCAGAACGAAGTTTGTCGGGCAAGGATTGTTTTTTATAATTTTCAAGTGGCTACAAGTGGAAATCGAGAAGTTTGACAGCCAAAGAATCGTCTTTACCACCCTTTTACAACCTTTCGGAGTCAACATCGTTTTTTAGCATAACTTTTTAAGTATAGTTGAAATTTATAATTTTCAATACCTGGGCAGGTGGGAATAACAATACCAAGATCAATTCTATAACAAGTACTGTTCAAATATCTAATTTTGTTATCAGAAAATCAAGAAAATCACTTAGTCTAAAAATTGTTATTGAACAGATCTTATGAGAGAGTAATCATTCAATCATTGATCGCGTAATTCATGTGATATTCCAACTTAAAAAAAAAACAATCAGCAGTCATAACCCAATTTATTATATTTTTTTATTTTGCTACACAAGGCCAGAACTTTGGGAAAGTTTTGACCAATTTTATCAAGATCATTATTTTGGCCACGAAATGTAGTCTTTGTATTAATCCTTGCACTGTAACTTGGATTTTGCCCGCACTTTTCTCTCGCACTATTGACAGCAAAAATTCAAAAATCTAGGCAACCACTCGTTGTTTATTTACATTGCCAGTCGGAGTTTCCACCAAACTTAACTATCGCACTTCAAAATTGCGAGTGACAGCTAAAAACATGCGATAAACCTCGGCTCTCTTTGATCATTTTTGAGGAAATTTTTAATTTTCCAAGCCAGTTTGACAAGTCGCAATAATACGATCAATAGCAATAATTTAGTGCGAAGTCCAAGTTAGTGAGAATTGCGCAATATCATAATTTGTTTTAAAAAGTTTTAAATTTTACAGCTATTTTTTAAATTATTTAAATTACCCAATTTGTCATTATTTTTTATTTTGCCAAATATGGCACAGGACTATGGGAAAATTTTATTCAATTTTGTCAAAGACATTAATTTGGCCATGAAATTGTGGTTTTTGTACCATTTTTTTTTAAAGTGAAAAATATTATAGTTGATTCCTTTAATTCTAGATATTGGAACATTCTTTTAATTATATTTGCTTATGAATAATTAAGAAAATCCAAAAGTTTGATCGAAAATGTTTTGCATAGCGAATTTTTTTTTATCGCTGGAACTTTTATTTCGGATATTTGCTCACCTGGATATTTTGTCTGGTCTCTGTTAAATTTTACATTTTTCAAATGTTGAACAAAATTTGTAAGCTGTCAGCCAATGTTTACTGACTTGCGAATGTTGGGAATGTTCAAAGTGAAAACACCGTTTTAATAGCAGCTGGAAATTGAGCAGCTTTAAAGCTGTCGTTTATTATGATTAGTTAGCGGAATTTTATACAACACAATTTAAGTATTAATACACAAGTTGAACCTTAATCGCAATAAATTATAGCCCAATTCGATGGGCTTCGACACCAGAGCTGGTTGTTAAATTATACTCGAGTTTGCTGAACTGTACCGTCAGTGGGGGTGACTATGGGTCAAAAAACGATATACCTCTCGTATTTTCTTAATAACAAAAACAATTAAAATAACATCGGAAATCTTTCAACGTAGATTTGTTCTTAGATAGTTTACTAACATTTTCCCAAAATATGGTGGATTTTGATGAACACTACCTTAAATGCCAATTGTTTGAAAATTGACCCAATCTCATCCCTTAGAGGGGGTGACATTGGGTCAAATGAAACTAAAATGATGCTCAAATACAAAGATATAGTAAAAAAAAGTCATCCAACAGTGTTTCTTGTTCGAGGGAATTGTATTGACACGCTACAATGTTTGAAGTGGAGATTTTCAAACATTTGGGTGGTTTTCGAGCAATTGTAACAAAAATATTAGAAAAATGATTTTTCGAGAGGTCATTTTTGGCCAAAAACGTACCCCAACTTTAGACAGCTGCCAAAATAACAGGATTTGTTCTAGGAACGAGATTTTTTCAGCGAAGTCATCTTAATATGTCCTCTACACAACCCTTTCAACAGAAATCAGTTTCATTGAAAAGAATCTGAGAAATGATAAACTCCGTAAAAAAATCACTTTGACCCACTCTCACCCCCAGACCCAATGTCACCCCCACTGACGGTACTCTACGAATAATGAGATGGATCGATCTGACACTTATTTGAACTTCTCAGAGTATCATATCGAGGGATCAGCTGGTGCTAAACAAAACGCAAAAGTTGCACAGTCGGTGCGGCAACAGGAACCAAGTAATAATATTAAAATTTTATAATTAGCTAACAATTAGACATAATTATCAAAATAACGGAATCGACGTAACACCTTATAATGTGGCCCTCTAAAACCTTGCGGTTTCGTCAACGGATCCACAGGCGTGTATCGTTCTTTTTGCGACAAGATTCCGCCTCCCGGGTCTCCTAAGTGTGAAGGTTTGGCACGGGGAGAGGGCACCGAATACCTATATTAACACTTAGAATTTTTGCGTCTGCCTCGGGATTCGAACCGGCGACCTGTGGATTGTGAGTCCAGTGCGCGGTCCGATTGATCCACACAGGCAGACAAATTTTCAAAATAAGTTATTTAGAATTGGAGATTAAGAGTTATCGGGAACATTTTTTTCTTTGTTATCGAATTTTCTCGAATAATATAATATCATAACAGCTAATCTGGGTGTTTTAATAACAAGTTCTGACCTCCTGACAATAACAGAACTTTTCCAGTTAATATCTGATCTTTCCGTTAAAAATATAATCAATTTTTTTTTAAGAATTAACATTTGAAAAGGGTCAAACTATGAAACTTAGTGTGGTGTTTTTCCCCTAAAATCCCGAAATGAATCTTAAATGACGTTTTTTACATTAATAGTTTTTTTTTATCCCAGTGACAATCTAGGACAAAATTTGCTGAGGTTTCCGAAATAAAGAAAATCTTGAATAACTGTTAAAAATATGTTTTTTTTTTCGTACAATTGTGGAATCTTATGATTGATGCAAGCACCACCTTGAAGATAAACATTTAAAAAAATGTTTTGTTTGCTGTCCAAATTTGTACAACATTGTTCACTTTAGAAATTAACTCTGCAAAATTACAGAAACACGTTATTTATAATTCAAATTAAAATAAAGACTTCTCTCGATTTTGCAAATTCACAAGTACTACAAAAATTTTTTTAAAATGACATATGATTTTTATATATATTGTTTAACGTATTTTGATGAGTTGGCGGAAAATGATCTTTTTGTGAAACGAAATTGAAAGCACAAATGAATCATAATGATACATATTCCTTTCAGCTTTTCCGCAACAAATCTAAATTTCACGAGCTTTCACTTTCACTGAAAAAAATATTCATGCTATTTTTATGACATTTTTTGATTAAAAGGTCCAATGCTCTATATTTTAACCATTTCAGGCCTGAATTAAAACAAATGTGTTAAGATAATGATGAGAAAAAGGATCTAATGACCATACGAAGATTTAAGGCTTGCTTGGAAATTTTGATTTTGTGGTCATATATGACCAATCAGGCCTGATAGGGGGAACTTTTCAAATATCAAAATATAAGGCATGACAAAAAAATTATGATATACCTTTCATGATTTATATTAGATCTAGCGATGGAATAATCATCATCAAAAGAAAATCTTTGGATGTTCATCAAGAGAAAAAAATCCGAAGGGAGCATGGCTCTCCTCTCTCGCGCACGAAAGATCGGTAAAAAGAATCTAAAAAAATCATCATCTTGATTATTCGGCGGAACATCTTTTTCACTACTACACTTGCAAGTGTGACGTCGAAAAATGACCTGTCACATTTTGTAGATAGGCAATGTGTATAAACAAAGTGAAATTTTTTTTTGGGTGGTGCTGGCAAGGAAATTCACAAAAAATCATCAGCAGATTGATTTTCTTGGAGAATTTCGGGAGCGATTTTCTTTTGCGTGATTTGCCTCCTCTCTCTTTCGCGGGTGAAGAAAGTTCGCAAGCGATTACACCATCCCTGAAGATCACATAAAAAAAATTAAGTACAAAAAAACAAATATATACTGTAAACAATAATTTGTTAATTATTGAAAATAAACTGCTAACATATTAAAGAATGTTGAGGACCTTCATCAAGGAATATTAATACAGGCATTCGGACATTGAACAAAACAACCCATCTGATATTGGTTTCAATATTTATTTATTTCTCGAATTTCCCCCCGTTTTCTTCACGCCATATATAATCGTAGCGTAATATTTACATTTTGAGTTAATTCCTAGAGTTATGACACTTTGTTAATCCATTGTCCGTCCCCCATTTTATCTGTCTTGATGTCCGTTCTTAAACGTTCAATAATAATAATTATAATAATTTTCTTATTTGTTCCGAAACAGAGCGCGTCTTAACAGCAAAAAGCCTTGAAGCCACTCGCACACATTTGCCTCTTCGTCTTCTTCTTGCTGATTTTTTTTAAATTTATTTGTTTGCTCTATTTGTTTCTATAGCCAAAGAGCTATACACCCACACATACGCACACACAAGAAGTACAGGCAAAGTGTGTCTCACACCGACATCGAAAAGGACGAGTTTGCTCGAATTTATGCCAATATTTTTATTTTCGTTTACTTTTTTGTTTTATTTTTCTGTTCTCTCTTCTTGTATTATGTCATCAGCGGTTATCACATTTATAAGTCCATTTTTATTCGTTTTCCCTTTTTTTACTATTTTCTGCAGCTGTTGAAAACTTTTTCCTTCTTTTTTGCCGGTGCAGCTCCGGTTGCAAGTCCAACAAGTTTTACTTCAATTTTATTGAAACTTTCGGCGTCCAGACGGGGGAACTTGTCGCAACTTGTTTTCGTCCAACAACATTTTTTGCCCGGTAGTTTTTTTTACTTCTTCTTTTGCAGTTTAGGATCCAGTTTGAATGCAACTCTTCTGCAATAACCGGACTTGCTCACACACTCACACATACGTTCTCTGCCACACATACACAAATACAGCGAAAGCCAAACACTGCTTTTTCCTTGGATTTTCTTCTATTTGCGCCCTACACACTGAAATTCTTGCCGGAAACTTTTTCGTTTCACCTTTTTTTTTTGCTATACTCTGTCATTTTTCCGTATTTATTGTATTTGCTTGAAAGTTTTTCCTTTTTCAGAAAACAGAGTTTTCACTTTTTGGCTTCGGGTTTTTGCTTGAGAGCGCGCGCGCCTCAACACATCTGTACACGTGTATACTGTATATGAGGAGAATTTAATTTATTTATAAAGAATCACTTGCAGCAGCCACAAACACACCAACACACGCAGACAGACACCCACAGCTGTGTTCTTGTTTGCTCTAGTGAAGGCGGAGGACGTGTTCCGTCTGCTACAGATTCGGGGTTTTGTTCGTATTTGTTTTGGTTAGTTTTTAGCAAGTTTTTTTCAGGATGCTCGATCTCGCCTAGTTTTGAAGTTTTTCTCTTTTGAAGAATTTGGCATTTTTTGTATTTTTTGGAACAATTTTTTGAACATAGCTTACAAAACAGTCTGGAAATGAAATTATAACAACTGAAAATGCAAATCCATAGCAATTTCATATGAAAATTAATCTCAAATAAACAAAAATCTCTAAATTTATCAGAAGTTTCCTAGGTTCAAATAATAAGACACGTTTTTTTTAATTAGACATTGGAGAACGGGAAGATAGGGCAGATCAAAAATAAAAAATTTCAGAAAAGAGACAAAAAAATTATTTTTATAAATCATTACTGATCCATGTATTAATTGAGACCAAAAGTCTCTTAGACACAAATGAAAGGTAATAAGACATGGTGTTTTTTTTATTTCGAATAATTTGGTACTCAAAAAGTAAAGGCTATCACTATAGTTTTCAAGCTACGGCCAATTTAAAGGGAAAAAACGTATTTTCCCAAAAAATAGGTTGCTAAAAAAAAATAATACTTAGAAAAATATGTTTTCAAGGAAAATACTTTAACAATTGATTGTAAACTAGAGGAAATTCTCAGATGTTTTCCAAGATATGAATTTGATTCTATGCCCATTCAAAATATGTTAGCAACTCATTTTCAAAACCTTTGAGGGAAACTTGCTGGCTAACTTTCTACTGAGCTATTTTTAACTCAATTAAGAGTGAAAACGCCTTTTAGAAAGCGTATTTGAATTCTAAAAGAGCCAATTTTAATCTTAAATTTTAAATTTTGAAACCAAAATGTCTGTATTATTACTGTTGTTCTATTTTTTTATATCCTCGATCTTGAAAAGAACGTCGAACAAAAACAATAAGTATATTTTGTAATAACTTAACAAAAAATTAAAAATCGAGAATTGAACGTAAAAATATTGCAATAACAAGATAAGTAAAAGAAAATTATTAAAACTTTTATGGGCAGGAATCAGAAAAAAAGAAGAGCACCAACAAATATCAAAATGGGCAAAACACTGAGAATATAAATGGCTTTCAAATTGTAAAGAAAATAATATAAATTCCTTGCATTTTCCTATCATAATAGGAAACCACTTTGTATCTGTACACCAGTTTAAAATAAGAAACGAAATGTTTACAATTCCTTAAAAAAATATTTTTATATTATGAAACTACAGCAAAATTGAAAAGAGAACGGATTGTGTAAAGATTTCGTTTTAACTAAATTTAATACATCATTTTTGTAAATCAATTTAAATCTCAGTAAAGTAAGTAAAAAACTAGAGTTTTATTTAAAAAAAGGTCCGATAAACATAGGGAATCCCACAGCTTAAAAGATCCTTTTAATAAAGATCAATTTTTAAGTAAATTTAAGTGATCAAAAAAACAAATTCTTTTGTTAAGCATGCTTTTTACTCCAAACATAAATGTAAGACAAACTGAAAAAACCAAAATCAAGATCGATTTTTTTTGTAGAAATGGGCAAAGAATTTTATTTGAAACAAACTAAAATTCTGTATTTTTATAAAAAAAAATAGATCCATCAACAGGGGTTGGGTTCTGAGGCGATGATGCCAGATGCACAGATTTGTCGGTGTTTCACAGATATTTGAGCTTATGCCAGACATTTTTTGAGGTGCACAGACTTTTTTTAAACTTTATTAAATTAATATTTTATGAAAATATCAACCGCAACTTATTTCGTGAATCTTCAAATGCTTATAAACGCAATTTCTGATTGTTTTCATGACTGTAAATTGATAAATTTGAAATTTGAAAAAATACACAGACATACACAGACTTTTTCACAGACTTTTCAAAAAAACATGTGGCATCCCTGTTCTGAGGGTTAAATTGGGATAAACAAAATCACAAAAATTAAGATGATCCAATGTCTAACGGTACTTATAAAACAACAAAACGATGATTTTTCGATTTCAAATTAGGCTGGTACAAATTTTATTTAAAGTTTAAATTGTTTCCATTTTCCTGATGAATGCTTAAAATTGCTAGTAGTAGAAGTTTTTCTTTTGATTTGTTGTTCATCTCAATCTTATATTTCTGAAATCATAAAAGTGGAATACATGATAATATTATGTTTCCGTTCGGTTTAAAAATACCCAATTTATATCAATATTAATACTAATAAGAAGTTTTAGTTAATATTTTGGATTAAATGAAAAAAATGCTTTCTGGTTTCAAAATAATCATTAATACTTTTTGAAAAGAAATCAATAAATATAAAACATTTTGGATTAAAATTTTCAAGACATAAAAATATTCAAATAAAATGTAATCACTAAATTTCAAAAATCATAGTTTATACGCGTTTATCATAAGTTTCGAGTAATTTAAACTTTTCAAAGAACTCTTAGAATAAAAATTCTTGTTTTTATTTTAATACAACAAATTTTAGATAACTCCATATTGGAACAATTTTAGTGGTTGATTGCCTATTACATTACCAAATGCATTATCACAATTTATCATCACCGCCATGTTGGGTTACGAATTCTCTGACCACTTAAGATCATTTTTCAGGCTTGTTTATGACATAAATTTCAACTTTTCAAAATGCATTTTGATTTACAAAACTTACATCAGAAAATAGTTTTTAAACTTTGCAAACATTCCATTTGTCAAGGTCAAATTTCAAATATTAAATCTAATTTCAACGTTAAAGGCTTTAGAAAATATGATTAGGATTCTTAATAATTTGAATAAGCTAAAACAGTTTAGCACTTTACGACCTAATGTCGCTCTAGATGGGTTTGTACCTAAAATACCGCTAAAAAAACAGAATTTCAACCAATCATTCCCGAATAAAGTCATTATAAAGATGAATTTATCAATTTTCAGAAAATTTCGTATTTTCATTTATTGGATTGTGTTGGTAAAAACATCAGTGCAGTAATTAGCCTAAGCTGAGATATGGGGTACCTTTCAACAGCTAACTTATTCAAACGGTGTACATGGGAGAGCAAATTGAGCAGGATAAGGAAAAAAGATGAGGGATAGTTTGAGGAAAATTTCGTATTTTGCTGTGTGACTTGCTCATGTTACTTTGCCAATGTCTTAGAAACACACACTTTGTTTAAACACATTTTAATGCAACTTAAACACTAAAGGTTTTAATGTAAAGCGCAAATTCTAGAAAAAGAACCCAATCCTGGAAAAAAAAGGTGAAGGAATACATATATGGTTCATAATAGGCTAATATAATAGGAATAAAACCACAAAACAAAGACATGATTTCTTGCTTCGTGGAACAAAAGTTGTTCAAAATAACTTCCTAAACAACAGATACATTAAAAAACCTATGAAAAAGGGGTTGATAAAATTACACAAGAATTTCAAAATTTCGGAAAAAATAGATACTTTGTGTAAATAAAACTCTCTCCTTCTTGGAACCTCCCACGTGCAATTTCTTAACCCAATTCCGTCTTATTTCCCTCGCGCACTAAAACTCCTCCACTCAAATGAACTGCGAACACCTCCCCTTTCCGAAAGCCGTCAGCCGCCCCGCGAAGGAAACAATGTTTAATCGAGTTTCCTTTGTTATCTACTTAAATTACGACTATGTCGACGAGTTAGACGAGAGAGAGAGACAACCCCAACGAGCATAAAAACCAACCAAACCAACCGAAAGTTGCGAACATAAAACAAAAACCCCGTTTTTCTAACATGAAAAAAAACAGATCGACGTGAAAATGCGCGTATTTCTAACCAAAAATCCCACCGGGCTACGAAATCAAACCTCGTATTTGTAGCGCTTCTCTTCAGCACTTCACTTTTTTTTACTGGCCTTTTTTTTTTGTTTTCGCTGCTTCACCTTCCGTTTCAAGATGTGTGCTCCCCCCCCCCCCCCCCCTCCCAGAAAAGGGGGAAAACGATTCACGATTTATATTACAGCGGCGAACTTTTTCTGTTTCTGCCAAGTTGCGTTCCGAGCCAGCACGACGCGGCCACCACGCCGAGACCGGTGAGCATCCGCAGCCACTGCCAGGGGTGGGCTGGAAAAGAGAGAGGAAAATGAGGGGGGGAGAAAAAAGTGCTAGTGAGTAAAAACGATGGACAAGGTCGCAGAATACTGTGGAAAGAGGAAATTTTGCAACTTTTTTTAAGGCTTGGTTATGACTTCTGACTTCTGACTTCTGACTTCTGACTTCTGACTTCTGACTTCTGACTTCTGACTTCTGACTTCTGACTTCTGACTTCTGACTTCTGACTTCTGACTTCTGACTTCTGACTTCTGACTTCTGACTTCTGAGTTCTGAGTTCTGAGTTCTGAGTTCTGAGTTCTGAGTTCTGAGTTCTGAGTTCTGAGTTCTGAGTTCTGAGTTCTGAGTTCTGAGTTCTGAGTTCTGAGTTCTGAGTTCTGAGTTCTGACTTCTGACTTTTGACTTTATAACTCTGATAAATTTATCTTAAAATTATTGTGAAAATTAAAGTGAAAACATAACTGAAATTGAATTGAAAATAAATGTAAAAATAAAAGTGCAATAGACGCGAAAAAACAATGAAGGAAGTTACAGTTAAAGTGAACTTTAAAAAAAAATTATTGAAATGATGATTAAAGTAAAAATTAAAATGCAAAATAAAGTGGAAACTAATGTGAAAACTTATGTGAACATAAATTTGAACATCAAAACGAAAATTAATGCGAAAACTGAAGTAAAAATGTGCATTAAAAAAGGAAAATTAAATTTAAAGTGAAAATAACATCTTAAATTAAAATGAAATTAAAAGTGAAAATTAAATTAAAAATCAAAGTAAGAATTAAAGTAAAAATTCAAATGCAATTTAAAGTAATAATTCGAGTTAAAATATAAATGGAAAACTTAGTAGTAATACAAGTAAAAATAAAAATTAAAAAATCAAAAAGAAAATGAAAGTGAAAAAAAAATAAAAAATAAATGAAACTAAAAGTAAAAACTTAATCAAAATCAATGTGAAAAATAAAAGTGTAAATTAAAATAAAAACTAAAGTAGAAATCAAAGTAAAAGTTAAAGTGAAAATTAATGTGAACACTTAAGTAAAAACTAAAGTGAAAATTAAAGCAAAAATAAAGTAAAAATTCTAGTGAAAATTAAAGTGGAAAAAAATTAAAATTAAAGTAAAAAATAAATGTAAAAATTAATGTGAAAAATTATAGTTAAAGCTAAAGTGAAAATTTGAATATTTAAGTGAAAATTGAGGTCAGAATTAAAGTGCAACTAAAATTGAAAATTAATGTGAATATTAGCGTGTTAGTTAAAATGAAAATTAAAGTGAAAATTAAAGTGAAAATTAAAGTGAAAATTAAAGTGAAAATTAAAGTGAAAATTAAAGTGAAAATTAAAGTGAAAATTAAAGTGAAAATTAAAGTGAAAATTAAAGTGAAAATTAAAGTGAAAATTAAAGTGAAAATTAAAGTGAAAATTAAAGTGAAAATTAAAGTGAAAATTTAAGTGAAAATTAAAGTGAAAATTATTGTGAAAATTAATGTGAAAATAAAAGTTAAAATTAAAATGAAAATTACAGTGAAAATTACAGTGAAATTAAAGTGAAAATTAAAGTGAAAATTTAAGTGGAAATCAAAGTGAAAAATTTACAGTGAAAATTAAAGTGAAACTTAAAGTGAAAAATAAAGTGAAAAATTTAGTAAAAATTTATGTGAAAATTAAAGGGAAAATTAAGGTGAAAATCAAAGCGAAAACTATAGTGGAAACTATAGTGAACTTAAATGGAAAATAAAAGTTACAGAAAAGTAAAAGTAAAAGTGAAAATAAAGCGATAGTTAAAATAAAAACTAAGTTAAAATTAAGGTTAAAACTAAAATTCTAGTAAAAGTTATAAATGAGTTCAAGTGAATATATTATGTATATAAATTACACTTTATTTTTTTTAAGATTTAAATTTTTTTAAGAGCAAATCAAGTGAAAATTATTGTGAAAATGAAAACTTTAATAAAAAGTTTACTTGAAAATTCAAATTTCAATTTAAGTGACAAAAATCGAAGTGAAAATCAAAATAAAAAAATCAAAATGAAAATTAAAGCGAAAGTTATCAAAGTTATTGTGAAAAACAAACTGCAAATTAAAGCATCAATAACTAAGAAAAATATAAGTTAAGATTTTAATTAAAAAATAAAATTAACTCTAGAGTTTAAAAAAAACCTATAAACATATGAAACACAATAGCTTATAGGACTTATTCAATAAAAAAAACTCTAGAACTGAAAATGAAAATAAATTTAAAATTTTCAATTTAAAATTCAAATGATAATTAAAGTTTTCAAATTAATGTGAAAATTGAATTTAAATTGAACCATAAATAAAATAAAAATAAAATTGAAAATTTGAGTGAATGCGAAGACAAAATTCAAAGTAATTTTTTTAGTGAAATTTTAAATTGAAATTAAATTTTGAATTAAAATGAAAATTATTTTTAAACAACGTAAAAAAGAAACGAAATTAAAGTAAAAATTTAGGTGAATAGTTGAAAATTAAAGATGTAATTCAAGTGATCGTATTAAATGATAGCGAAAATGAAAATTATTGAATTATAAATAAAAGTGTTAATTCAAGTTAAATTTGTTAAAAAAAATAGTGTAATACTTAAAATAAAATTTAAATGAAAACTAAATTGAGAAATAAATGAAAAAATAAGTGTGAATTAAAAAAATGGATTTATTGGACGTTTTTCAAGAAAAAAAAATCCAGCTTTGTTCACAAAGCCACCCCCTTGTTACGGTACCCAAATCCAAGTAGGCTGAGCTGCCAACGGGTGGGCTCGAAAAAAAAACAAATCTGTCCTTTGGGAGAATGGATTATACACTCCGTTTCTGACACATGTGTGTGTGTGCGCGTGCTAGAAGACTAGCAGGGGGCATATCGTTGCAGCAACATTATCATACTGAACCTCAGCAACGCCTACTTGGACTCATAAAAAGAAGGATAGATACAAAAAAAAGAGTAACAGACAACACAAATCCTAACCTTAACTGAGCTGTCAGTGAGTTGATGGGTTAATATGTTTATCGTTGTAACCCTTGAATTCTTTGTACCATTTTAAAGCTCAGAGTAATGTAGTAAGTAATTTTTATATTAATTCAAATTCAGTTGTTTTTAAAACAATGTCAACTAATAAAATAAATTGTACTAAAGTTGTTAATTTTTATCATTTTCCCCAGAATTAAATACCCTCAAAGGGGAAAATTCCACTCCGACTTTGCCCACCTTTGGCTGTCATAATTCACGCCCCCCAAGACACAGAACACAGCAAACTTTTCGACCTGGTTATGGCAAACTGTTTCCGCCTACTTTGCTCGAGCAGAACTACGTCAGCATGTCAGCATGTCAGTACAATAGACTCGGGGGAGGAAAAAATAAAGAGTGCTGAGGATTGTAGTCGACTCTATTTTTCCTGTTGGTAGGTATTTCCTGTTTTTTTTTTCTGCACACACATTATTGTTAGGAAAGATGATGAGGACGATGGGGAGGAAAAAGTTTTTATTATAATCATGATGATAATGGGGAGGGGAAAAAAGATTTTCAACCTTGACGTGCAAGCGTTTTGTTGAAGGTTGCGTGGAAGCAATTTGTTTTCAATGAAAAATATAGAAAAATGTTTTTAAACTTCCAATGAGGTGTGAATTTATAAAAAAATAAGTAGTTTTAACTGTTATTTCAAATACATTATAAACATTGAAATGTTTCCACAATCGTCAACAATTTTCGAATTTCAAAAACAAGTGTTATCAGGTTACCAAACTTTCTACAGTTATGGCCAGTAATTAAAGGGGAAAAATCCCACAACTCCTCTTCAAGAAACTAGAAACCTCAGAACAGAGGAGAACAAAAACGAGTAACCCACGCAACCAGAACCACTCGTATCTGTCGAAGTCGAGCCAAAGCTTTTCCTTTTTTGAGCCCGGAATGATTCGTGACTTCCGCAAATTAATAGCCCATAATCGCTGCTGGTAGATGTGTGCGTGACTGTGCTGCCAAGTTCTACCGTTTTTTACACTCTTTCTCTTTGGTCAAAGTTGGGTTCTCCAAGAAGTCGGAACTTTTTTTTCTTTCCCTTCCAGATAAAGTGCTTCCTCCCCAGAGGACGCGCTCGCCGGGGAGAGGTTATCTGGTGTCCGGTTTCAAGTTTTGCCAAAGTTGTCCGATTTAATTGCAGTCATTCTCAAGAGGAAGAGAAAAGAAACTTACCTCTGGCAACGCTGCCCCCCGCTCCGCTGGTACTGCTGTACAGTTGGTTCTCGTTGAACGAGAAAATCTCCTTAAAGTCCAGTACGTTGGTGATCTCGTCGGAATCGCCGCCGCCGGGAGGGTTCGCCTGCTGGACGGTCAGCACGTGGGACGAGGTTGGCCGCAGCCGCTTAACCGGAAACAGATTCTGGTGGAACGTTGGCCTCCCGGATGGCATCGCTGGCGGGTGCTGCTCAACGGGCGGTGGAGATGGGGAAGAAGTGCTGGAGGCTGCTGGCCTGAGCGCCGGCGAGGGAGTTGTGGGTTCCGGGGAGGTCGAGGAATCTCTACTGGGGTAGCTGGAGCTGCTAGCGGTGGAAGTGCTGCCAGCTTCGGTGGTTGAGGGTAACACCGGATCTAGCACGGAGTTGTGATCCAAAAGTGGTCGACTGTTGATATCTATTGGAAAGAAATCGAAAAGACCTCAATATTTCCAAACAACTCTTCACCAAAACCTCAAAACTCACCAACAAACACCGTTTCCTTCGTCTTCCCATATTCGGTCCCGTTGATGGCAACACTGCACCGGATGACATCGTCAGGCTGGATGCTTTCGTACAGCACCAGCTGGATGCTGATCGAGCTGTCGTACAGTTCGGCCGAAGTGTACAACATGTTGCCCGTGACGTCGTCCAGCTGGTGCTCGTTGATCCACAGGGTAAGCGTTGGGACGGGGAAGATGCCGTACACGCTGCAAACCACGGTGACCAGGTTGTCGATCTGGTGGTTGTAGTACTTGAGCACAAAGTTGGACTCGGGGACTAGAAAGTAAAAAAAAGGCAAATATTAATACAACAGTCCATACTTGATTATACGAAGCCTTGATTATCCGAAGTTTCGATTATCCGAAGGTTTGTATGGGACTTCAGATAATCAAATCACGAACCGATTTTTTTTCCTATTTTTAAATTTTCTTGTTTTTAACACAAAATTTGAATTCTTTTCCCATTTTAGTCAAATTTGAGTTGTTGGTTGTCAATTAAAAATTAAAATGCATTTAATTACATCACCGCCATTTTGGCCGCCATCATGGATTTAAAAATCTAAATCATTTTAGCGTAGTTTAGGTGTCATACTTAAGCTCGACAAACAAAAAATTATACAACAAGAAAAAAAATCGTGATTATCCGAAGTGAAATTTTTCCGAGGCCTTCGGATAATCGAGCCTGGACTGTATTTGTGTAGAAATAATCAAAATCCCGAAAAGAAAAACGATAAAGAATAAAAAAAAATCTTGACATAGCGTCTTTAAAATCATTAATAAACTTTTAAGATATTGAAAAAAATCCAACTCGTTAGCCTTTGCTTTTCGAAAATAATATTTAGTCAATGTCTAATTTAGTATGACAATTTTCAAAATCTATATCTGGAATTTTCTGATCGATTTGGTCGCTTGCACAGTAAAACAAATCATAATATTACATCTGGGAAGGGGTACATCTTTTATGTCAGAAAAAATGTGTAATTTTACCTCTGAAAATGTGTTATTTTTAAAAGTGTAATGTCCCTTTTTTCAGTCTGAATTGAGGTTAAATTACCTTCCGAAATTACACCTTCAAAATTAACACAATTTTTCACTGTGTGGGCATTGTTGTAGGTAATGCCGAAAATTAGAAAAAAAGTTACTTATTGCGAAATAAAGTATCATGTTTTAAAATAATCTTTATTTTCACAAAAAAATTAATTTCCAGAAACAAACTTTTATTTATTGATTTTGGACTCAAACTGAAACACAAAGAAAATAAAATCAAGTTATTAATTGAATTGATTTTGCAATCGAAAACTACTGCAGAGTTTGTTAGAAAATTTTAAAATAATTCAATTAAAGCCTTTTGGAAATATTAATCATATTAATCAACCTCAACATATTTTTTTAAGTTTGAGAAAATTTATCACGTTTTCAAACTATCACCGATTGAAAATTTATGACCGAATATGTAGCGCTAAAAAAACTCATTTTTCGAAATTTTAGTTCTTTGCAAGGCTATATATCTAAGCAACCAAAGGTCGGAACAACAATATCCATAAATGAAACTAAGACTTGACTTTTTTTTGATAAGGTCCTATAAACAAAAGTAAACATTGAGTGTATCCTGCTTACTCCGATGGACTTTGACATAAGGTGTGAAAGGGATACACTCAATGTTTACATTTGTTTATAGGACCTTATCAAAAAAAAGTCAAGAAGTCTTGTAGAAAATTTGTGTCCATAGATGGACGACAATGAACACATTTAAAAAATAGGCAATTTTCCTGCAACTTTTAGCGTAAAAATGTCTATCTCCAGAAAAATTGTCATTTTATCAAAAAATCGAAAAAATGTTTCCACAAAATTTAAAATGATTAAAATGAAATTTGGATACATTTTCAAAAATAATTTCAAATCTCTCTAAAAATTAAATTGAAATAAAATTGAAGCTTTATGAAAAACTAAGCTTCCATCACACCCTGCATCTCAAAACTTTTTGTCGACTTAAAAATAAAGACAAATTATTTGATCTATATTAAAAATTCGAATAACCCAAATCACAATAAACATTGCCGAGGACATCAAATCAATCAATGGTGCAAATTGGCTAATTGGGCCTAAGGAACAATGGACAGAGTTTCATCCAAATGAAAAAAAAATAAAAACAAAATATTTTTTTGCGAAATTTATAGAACTGCTTAGTATTTATGCATGGTTACCTCTATTTTTTAAATATTAAAAAAAAATCTAATATTTGAAATTTTCGACATGAAACCGGACAATAAGTTGCCTTGCAATTAATTGAAATGTAGAAAAATAGTGTTTCTTGGTGATTTCCAATATGGATACATTTTTAAACTGACAATAACTATTTAATTTTCAATATCTAAAAATGAAGCCTCAGTAAAATTTTACAATCTTTCAAGTACTTTTTTAAAATGTTTCAAAGTATTCCGTGGCAATTGTAACACAGATTTTGACCCTTATCATACGTTGAAGATTTTCTTAAATTTTTCTAGCCTCGAAAAAGGCGATAATTTTTAAAATTCAAAAAGTACAGAGCTCAGAAATTTTGATTTTGTGCATCGTTCCCAAGATTGCCCCCGTTGTAAAAAAATATTTCGAAATTTGTGTTTTTTGTGAGGGGCACATTTTGAGCAACATTTGTTCGACGGAAAACAAAAATTAGCTTGTTATATGTTTTTATTTATTTATTTTGCCTATTTACTTTTGTCATCATTTTCCAGACACTTTTTGGGTGATTTTTTGAATGTTTTCATTTTTAATTTGCCATTACCTTAACCAGTAGCTATTGATTTGCAACAACCTGCATATCCTGGGACGCTAAAAAACTTGTTTTTACATAAAAAGTAGGAAAAATAAGTTTAAAATACTACCACAGAAAAGCACACTTTTTTTTTTCAAACATTGGCAAAATCACATGAACAATTAATTCTTCAGACCCAAGATATTACGAAAATTGAAGAAATCTCCTCCCAAATCCTTTTCGAGGGTTCGAAATCGGTTTAAAGTTGATTTTTCATTTAGAGCTGATCAGTTTTTTTTTGTTTTGTTCCAAGAGGACTTTTTTTTGTAAAATTATGAGGAGAAGTAGAAGTCATTATCCAGTATGACCATTTCTTTAAAAAAAACTTTTAAAATATCTAAAACTTCCTATAAATATGCTTCAAAGAAATAAAGATTCTAGAGTAAAACAAACAGAAATAGTGTCCAATATTCAAAAAATAATATCTCGCATTTATTTAATCTTAACGAAAATTAAAAAAAGGTGTGTAATAAGTTGTTTATGGCTTTGTTTTAAAAAAATTGCGGAGGTTTCACAAATTTTACTTCTTTTGACATTGAAAAGAAGTCCTTAAGCGGTTTTTATTATCTTAATATTGGTGGCAGTGCGTGGCCGAATGGTTACGCTGTCCGCTTTGTAAGCGGATGATTCTGGGTTCGATTCCCATCTGCTCCAACCTTCCATCGGATGAGGAAGTAAAATGTCGGTCCCGGCCTTGGTTGTTAGGCCGTTAAGTCATTCCAGGTGTAGGAGTCGTCTCCATGCCATAAGTACAAACAACACACCAAACCAAGCCTACTCCGGTGGAATCGCTGGCGGCGGTTGGACTCGCAATCCAAAGGTCGTCAGTTCAAACACTGGGGTGGAAAGGTCCTTGGAGTAGAAAGAGGTTTGGGTGCTCTCTCCATTCAAGCCTTCGGACTCCTAGGTTCGAGCAGAAACTTGCAATAGAGACCACAAAAGACCCGGGGGTCGTTAATGTGGATGGTTTGATTTTGGATGTTGATTTTTGACCCTCAGAAATTAGATCAGATTCCAGAAATTAAAAATAATGGGCATTTTGCTAAGTATTCCAAAACTATAAATAAATTCAATGATTTCAGTGCCAATATTTTAAAAGTTTAAATTCATTCTGTCATTCTGCATAAAACAGAAATAATCTGAATTTTAGATATTGTGTCAAATTACAAGTTTTTCGAATAAAAAAATGAACATGATCAAATATACATAACTTTTTTTGAAATTGATGCAAAATAATTTGAGAAAAATTGCAAAAAATAATTGTAGTTCAACAGTGTCCAACACAAACCGAAAATGATAAAATAAATAGAAAATATCTCAAATTAGTTTTATCTTCTTTTTTAATTTTTTTTTCAACAGTCACAGTTTTGAAAGCTGTATACTGCCCATGTTCGCATAAATGTCCCATATGCAAAAACAGCAAGCTGAGAAAAACGCTAAACAAGTTTGTCCCACACATAAGGCTACGTGTTAAGTTTTCACGAAAAACTGGATTTCCTCCTGATTTCTAGAACAAAGTACTGGATGTTATAGGCTCTTTTGAAAGAGCACACGATTTTGAACCAAACTGCATCAATAACTCAAAAGTGATGAAAATGCATATGGAACATTTATGCGATCATGGGCAGTATAGTTTTTTGCAAAACACCAAAATAAACAGTTTAAAACATTGAACTTCAAGTGAACATGTGCCAGAGTCAGAGTGTTATAATATTACTTCAACAGTGTAGAATAATCAATATTTACATATTTTTCTATGATTTTGGTACATGTTAATTCATTTTAAAACATTGTTTTACCAAAAAATAACATCAACAACAAACCAATATTTTTCACAAACTGTAAAAACTCCTAAAAAATAACTCACCAATGACCACCATCGTCGCCGACCGGATGTCCTCGGTCTCAAAGGTAGACACCACACACGAGTACTCGCCGGTAAAGTTCCTCAACGGCTGCACCAGTGCCAGCGCCCTGTGCTTGTGCATTTCCCTGTCACTCACGGTGTAGCTCCGGTTGACCTGGTTCTTCATAAAGTTCATCCCGGACGGAGCCCTCCCCGGGGGGATCCACTGGTAGATCGGCTTCGAATTGAAGTACCACTTCAGCACGAAGCCCTTCTCGTCTGGGTCGATCTCGTACTCGCAGTCCATGACCAGATGCTCGCCGGAGTGGCCACCGGAAGCCGAGCTCGAAGCGGATCTTACCGGCTGCTGCTGGGGGTCTTCGTCTTCGTCCGGGGATTCGCCGTACCGGCCGTACAGGGCGCGACCCCGGCCATCACCGTACAGCTCGTTGCTGGCAACACTGTGCTCGCGGTGGTAATTCGTCAGGACGTACGCTCGTGGTACGGAGAGGTGGGTGATTTTGACTCCGTTGCAATCTGTAAGGGAATGAAAATTGAGGGAAACCATGTTATTATTGTTTTATAGAGTCTTCAAATTTCAAATAAGAATTATACGCTCCCGTGGAGACGCTCTGTACTTCAGTCTCCATCGATTTAGAACGAGTCGTCAAGCACGTATAAAGGCTCGACCTCGACAATCGTAAACAATGAACCATTCGCAATTAAACTCGGGGGTTGTGGGCCGCTCTACCGTACGCATCATTCCATTTGAAGTCGAACAATCAAATTTCGCCTATGGCCATACCTTGTAGTGGGTTCCAAAGCCTAACCCAACCCCACGGCAGTGACATCGAGCAATAAACAGCTTCACACAGAGAGAGAAGTTGCTCTCCGCGCACATTCATTGTCCTTGTTATCGGTTGATAGCTTAATTACATCCATTAAACCGTTGCTGCTGTTTCTCTACTCTCGTACTTTATCCCCGGCCAAGGACTTCCGACTACGAACAGGATACCATGACGAGTACCGACGAGCTATTCATCATCTCCGCGAACAGGCGAAGCCGGTGGAATTTTCCATGCGAAAGCAGGGTGTTGACTCGATACTTGGAATTTTGAAATGATAATTGATTAAAAAGCTACAGTTTTTGTAATACTTTGAAATTTTTGAAAAAGAAAAAAATATTATGATATGATAGTAAGATTTTTGAATTAGCTTGGCTTGATTTGAGAGCAAAAATTCAATAAAAAGCTACATATAGATCCAAGAATTTCCTAAAAAAAATATTACGAAATTTATGTTTATGTCAAAGTTTGGGGAAAATAATCAATTAGGTAATGAACATTTTTGTAAAGTGACATGAAGCTAAAATACTTTTAGTTTAAACTGTTATTTTATAAAACTTATCTCACAACTCACAACTGAGTCAGTTTTGGTACAGAGGATGCAGTTTTTAACATTTATTTATAGAAACGGAATTTTAGCAATTAAATTTTGTTTGATCGTATTTTTTGTTTGTTTTGAAAACCCCATTTGGTTTTGCTTTTAAAAATTTCAAGACATATTTTAATAAAATTGAGACGGAATTTATAACTATATTTAATTATTAAATTTTATTTTTTTAAATAAAACTCGAAGATACTGCTTAAATCAAATCCAACAATCGATTTGACCCTGACTGAAATCTAAGTTGAGTTTGATAAATTATGTTTAGTTTTCTGCAATCTTGGAAGAATTTCTGTACTTTTTAGTTAAATTTACTTTTGAATTGACTGCAACTAGTACCTTTCGTGAAAGGAACAAATTTCAGGTGAATTTTCTGTCTGTTTATGTTATAAATACTTGACAGTGGACTAATCTAATCACATCCTGTAAGAAAGTTGTTCGCTGAAGCACGAACCTTAAAAAAAATCAAAATAGCAAAGAAATAAAAAAAACCGATTAAATCTCTTTAAAAGCTTTTTGATTTTTCCCTTTGAATTCTTAAAAAAAATATGAAAATCTAATTAGAATTCTTTTTAATAAATTTTCCAGATAGTCTCAACTAATATTGGCCAGATTTTCAAAATCTCGTAATGAAACATGTATGAAACTTGAGAATATTTTAAAACACATTTTTATTGTTTTAATAAAGCATTACATTATTGTGATATTCTGATATCTATATTAATTAAAACAATCACTATTTGGTTTCACCATCTTGACGACCACGTCTATCTTTATTCACAAGCACCAACAAACCCTCGACCATCACACACATAACCTAGAATACCACAATTATGAGAGGGCTCTACCACATGTATTGAAATTTATTAATGTTTTAATGATTTGTAAAAAAAATCATTTTTTATAATCCTACAAGCTTTTTCCGGCAAACTTCGTCCCGCCCTTTTTTGGTTTCCTGACGTTTCTCGCTTGTTTGCTTATTCAGCCTCCTGTGATCAAAATTTGATTTACGAAGCTTTTCCCATACAATCTGCAGGTTTTCTGGAATCGGTTCCAGAGTGGCCAAAGTTGTAACTTTTTGGCGTAAGAACCTTCCTTGGGCTTATACGAACCCAACGCAACAAAAAGCACCTCAATCCGACGCTCCGTATTGAACTGATTCGCGTTCGAACAAAACCGTCGAAAATTTTTATGTATATAAGAAGATTTATTCCAATTTAGTTTAAAATATTTTTATTCAAATGATCATTTCGTAAATCATTTTTTACTCTCAATTTCAATTTTTTACAATACTTTTTAGCTTCTCAAAACACAAATATTTCAAATTGTTAGGAATTTTATTAGCTATTATTTTCACATATTTTCGGAAATTGAATTAAAATGAAAATTTTCCAAAAATCAATGATATTTTTATTATTTTTATGACTTTGATAAGATTTTGATTCTCATTTGGAATATTATTTTTATAGTTTTTAGGGGTTTTTTTGCATTAAAAAAAAGATATATTTTAAATATCTTCGTGAAAAATAATTTTGTTCATACTACTACTGCCTTTTTTGGTCTCTAAAGCATATACAATTAAGTTCCAGTTTTCAGCCAAATGTAAAGAAGTACGAATTAAAACTTCATGAAATCGGCTGATTTTGATTTTATTGAAATCATAAAATTTAATTATTATCATTCTTTTGATTTGACTTATGATTTTTTTTTTAATTTGTATGACATGGTCAATGCATAATTTTTAGATCTATTTGGTGCCTTCGGCAAAGTCGTTTGTTAAAAATAGGATTTTTCAGATTAAAATCAGAAATCCCAGAACAGGTATTTTTCATATGTGTTAGAGGACTACAAAAGGATTTTTTGCGTTTGATTTTAGAGTACCGAGATTGAATTTATTTTTATTTTTTGAACCAAAAATATAATCGATCAAAATTTCAAAAATCATTTCCAAAATCAACGTAAAATTTGCAATTAATAATAATTTTAAAATTCTTGACAAAAGTGCAACCAGCAGTCCGATCAACAAAGTCTGAAAAAAATATGCTTTTCGAAAATATTCTTGGCATGGTTATTTTTTTATATTAGTAATATGCAAAAAAATACATTTAAAAAAATCAATGCCTGTAACTTGAAAACGGTGCAATTTATTAAAAAAAATAGTATTTTCGTTTGTAAATTTGATTTTGCAATGGTTGTTGAAAGTTTGAGCAAAAAAAACCCTTAGAAAAATGAAAAAAAAATCTCAAAATGCAGATTGTCGAATTATTGAATGCCCATTTTGGAAGACCAGCTCGCAGCATTGTTTGAAAAAACTAATGATAATTTTTCGGTCAAAATTTTACTTTGAATTGCGATATTCTGAAAACGGTGCACTTAATAAAAAAATTAAAGTACTTTTCGATTGCGAATTCGATTTTACATAAAAAATAAGGTACAAAAAAAATTAAGTGCGAGATTTTTTTTTTACTAAAATCACTATTTACAAAAACATAACTAGTCGGCAAAATTTTGGTCCATACTTCTAAATTGCTTAAAAGATACATATAAAAAAATCAAAAATTCAAAAATACGGATTTTGTAAAAAAAATAAAAAATCTCATTTTTTTGTACTTGTTCTTTTATAAATAGTCTTCATCAATACCTATAGCTTTGTCGAAGACACCAAATCATTTAAAAAATTCCTTGAGAAGTTAAAGATTTTCAAATATTTACGTACCATTTCTGTATTAACAGCTGTCAAAATTGTATGGAGCTTTGTATGGGTGAACCAATGACACAAAATTGCTTTGTTGGTGATAGAAAAGGCCCCCACAAAGTTTGAACCAAATAAAAAAAAACGAAAAAAATGGTCTAAATCGGCAGATTTCGTAAAGAGTTGCTCTAGTGTTAATGTAATAATTCTGGTAAATTTTTGAATCGTTGCATCTGTCAGCTTTAACATATCATGTCACTGAAGTTATTGGATGGGAAGGACTTTGTCTTGTACACTGTCAGCATTCATGATTTATGATGTTACAAACCGAAAGGCTAACATACAGCTTTTTAATTTTCTTAGTTCAAAATGGTGTAATATTAGTTATTTTGAAGGCCTGAATTCTTTTAATTTTTTTAATAAATGATGGGATTTTGATTGCAGAGATTATACAAAAACTTTAAGCTGGATTTGGTAATTTTTATTGTTAAAACTAAATTGATAAGGCAAACAAAAAACATTTTCTTAAGCAATTCCCAACGCAATTTGAAGATTGTTAAATGAAAATACAATCGATTTTTTCAAATCCCTTGTTTATTATTTTAAAAAAATCGTCTTTAATAAAAATCATTGAGAAACGCTAGAAATTTTCTAACTTTCTAGTTTGTTAATGAATTTTACGTAAACGATTTCATTTCAAGATATTCCGCAACTTTATCATAAATCGACACCATGTCATAGTACCAAGTACCAGTAGACAAGGAGAACGCAAGCAGAATCAAGGGTTTGCACCGACGACGACGACGACAGGAACCGACAGGCCATAAAGTAGTACATTAATCAAAGTGATAATGCTGAAGAGCTCGCTCGCTCTCAAAGTCCCAGCACCACCATTGACGCGTTCCTCGCGGGGGTGAATTGCCAACAAAGTGCTTCTCTTCCCCTCCCTCAATACCACCCCCTCTGGTTTAGAGCCCGCGCAACAATCGTGATCCCGTAATTATGTTGATTATGAGCCATCACTTCTCGGCGCACAGGTTGTCAGTCGGTTTCTGGTGTGGGGGGGAGGCCCTACAGCTTGGTGATGAATTAAACGGCCCTGCGCGAGCGATTGTTCTGGAGGCAGGACTTGTTGGATGTGTTCTGTGGTTTTGTCATTTTAAGGAAGACTGTAGATGGAATAGGATTTTGGGTTATTTTGCGCGAGAAGTTCGCGAGAGCCAGGTTGATGATTATTGAAACAATAGCAAAAGACCGGAAAATGGTACATCTACAGGAAGTTAGAAGCCATGGGTGGTGAAAAGGGTTTCAAAGAGAACATCAAATGGTTTGTAATTCTTGGTAGATTACCATAAATCATTGCAGTTTCTGTACTAGTATTGTTGAAAAGTACAATTTTTTTTTATTAAAACAGATTTTATCAGATCTCGCATCAAAAAGCTGTCAAAAATCATAAATGTATTACTTTTTGAACCATTTGCTGGAAAGTTGAAATTTAGCAATAGCAATAGTAAGAAATTCACACAAAAAGCAATACAACCTATTTCTCAACAAAACAACAAATAGTTATGTGATATTTACAAACTGCAGATGTACCACATATCAATCAGCATTCCGAAACAATTAGTACAAACATCATCAGGTACATCCGGAAGCCATTTTCAACCTGTTCTGAAGCGACGACAGCTCCTGATAACCTACATCCTTGCGTTGTACTCCGCAACAAAACCTCCCAAAGCCGGATCCGGCATTGACGACGACGCATTTTCGACCCAATTTGTCATTCCGTTTCACGATTTTCCGGAAAACGGTTCGCAGGTTCCCTTCAGCCGTAGCTGAGCTGTTCCGGGCTAAGTTCGGAACCCGATAGTGCAAATAAATCAACATTTCCAGCCCCACAATGGTTGGTCCAATTGTGGCCGACGGAGCTGGTAATCAGATGAGAATATGGTTTTAGGTGGAGCAACGCAGCAGGCCACCGACCGTCCGGACGACCAGCTGACTGACTGACTGACAGACAAACTGGCAGCACTGTACCATAAACTGAATCTAGTTAGCACTGTGACCACTGTCTGGGATATGGCCAATACAGGTCTTATACACACTAGTGTGCTCGGGGTTGATTCTCCAACAATGATGGGGGAAAATGGTCGTATGTCATGTCAGAACTCTACCACTCATCCACTAACTCGAATTGTTGTACCCATACTTTGGCGTACAGATCTAACATCACTACAAATGGAAACAAGTCACAACCAGCCAGTTTCGTACGGGGCTCTCCACATGTATTGCATTTACTTTTGGTGAGCAGTGTGGTTTACCTAGAAAAACTTCAACATTTATATATATATATTTCGAAATATATTTCGAATGAAATACGAATAAACTTAGTATTCTACGCTAGAGAAAATAATTTTCTGCAATTTTTTTCAACAAAATTTTTGCAAGAGAGCAACTCTCTACGAAATCGGCCGATTTCAACCATTTTTATTTTTTTGATTTGGCTCAAAATTTGTGGGGGCCTTCCCTACGACCAAATAAGCTATTTTGTGTCATTGGTTCACCCATACTAGTCTCCATACAATTTTGGCAGTTGTCCATACAAAAATGGTACGTAAATATGCAAACAGCTGTAACTTTTGAGTGAATTTTCTGATCAATTTGGTGTCTTCGGCAAAGTTGTAGGTATTGTTGAGGACTATTGAGAAAAAAATAGGTACACGGAAAAAAAAACTCAATTTCCCAAAACACGTATTTTTTTGATTTTCGAGATTTTTTGATATGTTTTAGGGGACAAAAGGTGTGGCAAGGTGTGACGAAGGGGGAAGGAGGGTTTGCGAGACTTTGACGTCACGCTAGGTTTTTTTTATGATTGCATAATATTAATTGGAAATATACACAATTAAATTAAATCCTCTTTTCTAAAATTGTTTGCTTACTTTAATTTAGAAGTACCGTCATCAGGGATGACATTTGGCCGATTTTTGCATGAAATACTTCATGGATGACGCCTAAGAGACATTGAAGATTGGACCTCTGGTTGCTGAGATCCAGCCGCTTTAAGGAAAAGAAACACGAAAATTGAAGTTTTCTAAGTCTCACGCAAGCAGCCCACCATTTTCTAATGTCGATATCTCAGCAACTTATGGTCCGATTTTCAATGTTAAAACATAAAACATTCGTGAAATTTTCCGATCTTTTCGAAAAAAATATTTTGTAAATTTTTAAATCAAGACTAACATTTTAAAAGGGGCCCGTGGGAGTCGCTCAACCTGCATTCCTGTCACACATGAGGTCTGCACAGCTGATTCCACGTAGATTTTTCCCGCCAGTAATGACAGGAAACGCTGACAAACGGAATATTTGCCAAAATCACAAGTGGTTTTTAACATATGAAGGGACATCATCGTGAACTGGAACTGCCGGTCGTTAGCCCGGGTAAAGTGGAAACGTTGAAATGATTGTTGTCCTCTGCTCTCATCTCGCAAAAAGCCATACAGAGAACCACATCCCATTCAACCGGCTCCGTGGCTTAATGGTTACGGGTTCTGTCTCCCAAGCAGAAGGTTCAGGGATCAAATCCCGGTCGGTACCTTTGAAATTTGGAATCAGGAATTTGAATATGAATAAAAACTAAAATGAATCAGGTGGGATTCGAACTCACACCTTTGGATTGGCGGTGGTCTGGGACGCTAAGCAGTCGGCCATCAGAAGGTTTACACTCTAGCAGTGAATTGATCCGTAGTGTTGAAACATGTTATCTCTTCTTCTCATATAATTAAATACGTGCTGATCCCTGATTTGCCTGAGAGGATTAGAAGTCTAAATAAAGATCGAGTTTCCTTCAGATGCTTGCTTCTATGTTTAGGCGGGGCCGAACAATGCCTAGCGACCTCGGAATTGGACCGCAAGGAGCTCTGTCATTCTGAAATGGGTCGTTGGAAGCAGCGTGAGGGCTATCACCACCTAATACCCGGGACTGAGATAAGCTGTATCAGCATTCGGCATGTACACAGTCTGATACAAATTATACTTTCCCATAATTTCGCTACCGGTTAGCGTGTATTGGATTGGACCACACACACACACACACACACACACACACACACACACACACACACACACACACACACACACACACACACACACACACACACACACACACACACACACACACACACACACACACACACACAAGACTAACATTTTAAAAGGGCCAAAAATTTATTATAACGCCTATTTAAAATGCTTGTCTTGATTTATTTTTTTCAAAATATTTTTTTCGAAGAGATCGGAAAATTTTACGAATGTTTCATGTTTTAACATTGAAAATCGGACCATTAGTATCGGACTTGCTTCAAATATTGGAAAACTTTGAGTTGTGATTTCATTATATTGTGTTTCAGGTGAAAAGCAAGAGAAATTAGAATTTTTAAGGCAAATATTTTTTTTATTTTTTTTTTCAGAGGCTTACTGACGTTCGAATTGTCCTGGAAAAAAATGATTTTACATGAAAAACATAATTTCTGCCTGGTTTTATTTTCATTTCAACTTTATGTACCAATTTTAGAACATTTCTATAATTTCTTAGCAGTCAAGACATTTTTTGATCCTCACACTCATTTTGAACATTAGAGTTGCTGTTCTATATACAATTTTGTTGCAAAATATTAATCAGAAGCAATTTAAGAACCATTTTCGATAAATTTCAAATTTCCTAGGAATTCTCTAGATTTCCAGTGAAATTTGTTAAAACATTTCTGTTTCGCGGGAATTTTGTAAACCTGGGAAATTGGACGCTCTAATTTGGTGTCTTCGGTAATTATTGCTTATAATTTTTCAGATAAAAATAGTACTTTTAAAATACAGTTACAAATTTTTAAACAAACTTTTCACAAAAAATCAATAGCGCAAAAAAAACCTTTTTTGAATAAACATATTTTAATGCATATTTTTTAAATGACAAAAAAAAGCCATGATTTATGTCAAAAATTAGTTAAATTCATTTAGTCAAATGACTCAATCAAATGTTTGGACTCATTTGAAAATTTTGAAAATAATTTTATTCGAAACATCGGAAAATTTCTCAATATGTTCATTTATGACATAAACAATCTAACGTGTATTGATCATAAGTATGTGAAAAGCCCGATGATTCAATTTAGAGGATAACTGTTCATTTCTGAAAAGTTATTAGCCCTACCTACAGCTTTTCTGAAGACTTTAAACACGGGATTGAAACTCGTCTGAAAAACCTGTATCATTTTCTCAATCAAAACGGTGGCGCCGCGTAGTGGTAGCTGCCCTGTTTATTACACTGTGAAATTATCCATGGCTAATCCAAGGAACCAAAAGGTGACAACAGAAATGTCCGCCCAAAAGTGGTGCTGCAAAAAAACTTTTTATTTAAAAAAAAAATTCCCAACAAATCAGCAACGAATTACAAGTTTGATAGTCGAACTACACTAAAAAGTTGGTTTTGTTGTTTGTTTTTGCAAAACCGCATATTTTTTTAACAAAAGTGCCAAAAATATTCGTAACTACCTTTTGCCTCTTGGTGGCGCTTTGTGTTAGTATATGTGTGGTCGATATTTGCGGACGTGCACGCAGAACACAGAACAGTGAGAACTAGCGAAAATGCCTCACTTTCTTCTGGTACAAGTCGCCATATTGAAATTGCTTGAAGATTCATACCCGTGCTTTAAATCTATGAGGAACTCCGATCTAAAGCTACCGATTTTTGAATTAGCCTTTAAAATTGTAAAAATCATTACTCACATATTTACAAAAAAAAACTCTATTTTACTTTGTTAGAGTTTTAGTCTTATATCTCGATTAAATTTTCAAAAGGCCCTATCTGCATAGGAAACCCATGAGGGATAGGTTGTTTTGAAAATTTAATCTAGATATACTGAATTGTTAAAATAACATTTTTTAAATATTAAAACTTCTATACGGTAATAAAACAATACAAAAATAATCGAATAACCGCAAAATAGCATATTTTTTAAATAAATAAATAAAAAAGCTTTTTTAGGATGCTAAGTTAGCGCATATGCACTATTCATAAATCACGCAATGAACGAAATTGACAATTCTTTACAGAAAAAATATAAATTTATCGTGTCGTTCTCCAATATCCAACCTTCATATTCACTTCATGATTTATGATTATTATGGAAATACCTAAATATTTTCAATAAAATTCATTATGATTTGATTTAAAATCAATAAATTAATCCTCCAAAAGCTGTATAAGACATGAAGCCAATTTAAGTTAATTTCAATTTTCTGTACCTTAAGAAAAGATTTTCGGATCAACTCAGTGTCTTCCGCAAAGTTATTATGACTTAGCTAGATGGAAAAAATAATCGGATTTTTTATTGACTTGAGCAGTTGAAAAGATGAATTCCTACATGACATCTATTTTTAAATATGTTTCAGGGGACTAAAAAACATCTTTTACATTGCATAAATTTTCTTTTCATGGGTTGTTTTGGTGCCAAAAAAATCTGCAATCATAAATTATTTCACAATTTTTTTGTAAGTGAGCACGACCGTTTTCAAGTTATAAGCATTTTAGGGTAATTTTTTCGAAGGATGTTTAGATTTTTGCAAAATCGAAAAGTTAATAAAAAGTATATAATTTGAATTATTTTACACTGTTGATCGGTTTACTATTATATTTTTAAATTAGGTTTCTCAGTGTAGTAATCCCACATTTCTCAACTCGCGATAACTCGGCAACGATTGGTTTGATTTTGACTTTTAACAAATTAAGCTTTTGTGCAATTGGACAAAGTTTCATTCAAATTGAAAAATACAAAGAAAAGTCGATTTATGAAACTGTAGGGAATGAACATTTTGTCAACTATTTAGAGCAGATTGCACAACGTGTGTTCTTACAGTTTAGATCAAGTAAATGCATTTTAATCCTTTTACACATTTTGAATTCTGGGATCAAAAATCAAAAAAGACTTAATACTGCAGGAAAAAAATATAAATATTTACATAAATTTATTGCTGTTTTTTTTATTTTGTGACACAAGCCTAACTATAATTTTTAAAAAGAAAAAAACAGGTTGTGACACTTTTCGTTTCTTAACATTTAAAATATGGAATAAAAATTAAAATTTACTTTTAAATTACTTTTTTGAGTTCGAAGAAAAAAAGTTTATTTAAATTGGATTCTCAGTTTTATTTTTTGATTTAATTTAATATTTAAATTTTTTTTTTATTATTTTTAAAATAAAATAATGGTTTTCCTATAAAAGTGTCATTATTATCCTGCGAAGTTCTCATGGAGGAAATACTTCCCAAATTTCCACCTGAAAAAAAATTAAGATAAATGCATAAAAGTCTATTTTCGTACATGAAAATCTATCTCACCGTTGATCATCTATTGGGAATAAGGGGAGCATGCACCACCTTGGGATGACAAAATTCTCATTCATCGTGGTTCATCTGGCCATTTCTGATACTCTTGGCACCCCAAACCTCGTTACCACCATCACCATTCACCGAACCAGGAAGCCGAAAGCTGCTCCATGAAACCATTGCACCACAGCGAGCATCTTTTCCATCTGGTCGGTTCATCTATCATGTATTGTCCAACTCGACCCCCTCACCAACCTCCACCAAGCCAAGCCCAGAATCACTCCCTGGAGCCACCACAAAAAGCCATTTTCAATGCGACTCGGAACGGAACCAAAAAGCCAGGGTCATGGAGAGAGAGCGAGTCATAAATAGATCAACAAGGTTCAAGATTTTCCCTCTTGCCGTGCAGGTTTCGGGCGGTTTGGACGGCACCAGATGGGGCCGCACGCTGTCTGGACGTCGGATCACGGAAGTCGAGACCAAAGTCGAACCCCGCTTTGTCTAGGGAGTGGCCTTTAATCGAAATTTTTGCCTCGGTAGGGATTGGAATTTTTTTTTCTGGGGGGAGGTGAAAATTGGTTGAAAAGCGACCCCTTTTGGCGATGAGACTGGTTGTGTAGGTTGTGGTTGAGGTTTCCGGTGAAAATTGAGATGAGTTCCGGGTTGAGATTGTGGAGAGTAATTTGCGTGTTTTCGGGACGGAACAAGTTTGAAGTTGGAGAGATTTGCAAAGGAATTTGTAGAATTTGTGCAAATACTAAGTTTCAAGATTCGTTTTTAATCTCGAATTTCGGATTCAGGGTTTAATTTTTTTCAAGTAGTCATACTACATACACCAATGCAATCATAAATTGGAACGTTTGGTACGGTATGTCCACGCATCCTTCCTCTCCTGTAGATTCTGTGAAATGTGATCCGTTCTCAGAATCCTCTCTGCGTTAAACACAACGCAGTAAGGCTGGCCGTGTCAAGTGTCAAGTGTCAAGTGTCAAGTGTCAAGTGTCAAGTGTCAAGTGTCAAGTGTCAAGTGTCAAGTGTCAAGTGTCAAGTGTCAAGTGTCAAGTGTCAAGTGTCAAGTGTCAAGTGTCAAGTGTCAAGTGTCAAGTGTCAAGTGTCAAGTGTCAAGTGTCAAGTGTCAAGTGTCAAGTGTCAAGTGTCAAGTGTCAAGTGTCAAGTGTCAAGTGTCAAGTGTCAAGTGTCAAGTGTCAAGTGTCAAGTGTCAAGTGTCAAGTGTCAAGTGTCAAGTGTCAAGTGTCAAGTGTCAAGTGTCAAGTGTCAAGTGTCAAGTGTCAAGTGTCAAGTGTCAAGTGTCAAGTGTCAAGTGTCAAGTGTCAAGTGTCAAGTGTCAAGTGTCAAGTGTCAAGTGTCAAGTGTCAAGTGTCAAGTGTCAAGTGTCAAGTGTCAAGTGTCAAGTGTCAAGTGTCAAGTGTCAAGTGTCAAGTGTCAAGTGTCAAGTGTCAAGTGTCAAGTGTCAAGTGTCAAGTGTCAAGTGTCAAGTGTCAAGTTTCAAGTGTCAAGTGGCAGAAGGCAGAAGGCACATGTCACAAATTAGAATTCAAAGGAAGAAAGAAATGATGAAGAGAGTACAGTCATCCCTCATATTCGGAACAGTTTACGGATCGACCAATGTTTAACAAATCATATAAAATCGATAATTGAACATAATGATTTGTGTGGTAATCACCACCACTACATTCCCAAGTTACATGCTAAACAGAACGACCGTTTGTGTCTCTGTTTCGTTTCGTCCTTCGCTACACGCACTTAATGCGTGTTGACGATGCGCATGAGCATGTGGCTTGGAAATGCAGGATGCAACCGTAATAAAGTTTTATTACGGTTCGTCTAGCGTCGGCGTGGGATTAGGACTCCCGCCGACATTTAGGATGAGAAGTCGGTTCTCAGAAGTGTTGTAGGTAGAGAACCGACTGTAGAATTGTAAAATAAAGCTAGTCTTAAACGAACCTTCAGAGAGGAAACATATCCTCGTATTTATTCAATAATATCACTGCCCGAGCCAAATTTCTACATTGGTGGCAGCGCTTAAAGAACCACGCCGGTCTTTAAGATTTTTTTTAACGTGTGCGATTCGGTACAAAATCGCAAGTTGATTTTGTGGTTCTGCGTATTATCGGAGGTTAAATTTTGTCCGGCCAGCAAAATCAAATGGTGCACTAGTGTGCGTACGCGAATCGTTATAAAGTGAATTTACTGGACACGGAAAAAATGAATCACATGTAAACGCAGTTGATGTAAACTTGAGATTCGACGTAAACGGTTGAATCACACACGACGCCATTTGGATCAGCGGTTAAATTCATCAAGCGACCGTAGGAGTCTGGATAATTTGAAGCAGAGCACCAATGGTCGGCGTCATCGTAGTCAACAACCCAAGTAAACGGAAATAACTTGGGAAGGACGTAATCAACGCATCGGATACGAGCGTTGCAAGGCTGGAATCTGCTACGACAATATTAGCGGTGACTGAATAACGTCATTCATCGTGATCATCGCAGCAGGACGTCCAAGGAACGACAGGCAGGAACCACAGCAGCAGCGACGCAGAATTCATCAATTATCAGGTTAGGATTAGAATTATTGTTTCTTCATTTTTTCAAAATGTTTTTTGATCGCAGTTATGCTTTCAATATCATTCCTGAGCTTACAGGCCAGGATAATTTGGAAATTTTTCTTTGTCAGTGCGACTCTATTTATGAAGAGTTCGGTAAAACTGATTGTGAAAAGAGTCTTTTGGCCATAATCAGGCGAAAAGTTCCAGCTTCTATCTGGAGTTCCCTGAGAAAGTGCAGTGATTACACTTCAATTAAAGAAGTTTTATTATCAAAATTTGGAGATGACACTCCTTTGAGTATACTTCTACATTCAGTCACGACGATATCGCAATATTCGTCAGAATGTTTAGAGGAATATTTTTATAGAGCTCAAGAGTTATTTAATAGAATACTCTTGCGCACTGAAGTTATATTAGAGGGATCGTTTAAGGACTCCAGGGAATTAGACCCTGTAAAAAAAATTTACAATACTTTAATGGTTGAATCATTTATAAAAGGAATAAATGATCAACATTTTAAGATTTTGCTTTTGACAAATGGTGTAGAAAATTTGGAATCAATTTTCGATTTTATTAAAAAATCTAAATTAATTATTGATTTTACTGCAACAGCTCTTCCTATTGATAATTTTCAAAATAATGATAATAATTTCACATCATTTCACAGGCAAAATAATGACAATTCAAAAATTAAAATTGGACAGATTACTGTAAAATCACGTGCAATAAAATGCAATTTTTGTCGAAAATTTGGTCATCGTGAGCGCAGTTGTAGGTTCAAGAAAAAAATTATAAACTACAATAAAGCGTGTAAAAGTGAATTTGATGAAACTCAAACAAATAAAATTGGTTTTATTCACACAAAACAAAATTGTTTTGAAACTCCTCCAGATATTTTTGTTGGAGATTTGATAAGAAAATTTGGCATGAAAAAGTCTAAATTTAAAACAAATTTTTCAAGCAGTAATTCAAAAATGGCAATAATAACCAAAGGCAATAAAAACTTAGTTAACATTGATGCATTTTCAACGTTTAGTTGATGCTCAATATATTTTCAAAACTATTTACCTTTTGGTATATAACCCTGCTAATTCAAACTGACTCGATTTGATTTTTTTAACAGTGTGCAATTCTTAACAAGATAATTATTCAAACAAGCCTGTTGAGCTTGGCGTATGCAGTCATACCTTTAGAATGAGGTCCCTGTACTGGTGTCTTGATTTAAGAACGAGTTCGAGCAGCATTAGTAGAAATATTTTGTTGAGGCAAAACATTCTCTTCGTGTTTCTGCTCATGAAGAATTCCATAACAATGGCTGGAGTTATTAAAATTCCAATAAGACTATGAAAACCATAGCAATTGTCCGTGTTATGAAGTGGCATTAATTGTCAATTTGAACTAGAAACAGCCATGTATGATTGTTAAGAAGTTCAATTATGTTCCCAAGTAGAAGGAACAGGGTTCCAGAAGATTGACACTAACAACTATTGTTGTGAAAGTTCAACTTTTGAAGTTATGCGTTATTAAGTGAGTTCAGTAAAAAAAAATCGAATACATAAAAACATTCAATCAATGACTTCTTGCGTTAGTTCTTTGTTTCTTCATTATAGTTTTTGTCCCGAATATAAAGAATCCCTACTAAAAATATAAAAAAAGAGTAAACAGTCTCTGTAATTTTGATTTGGTTTAAGTACTTGATAGTACTCCAAACCAAAATTTATGGGGGAAGGGATACCGGGGTATCACCCTGTTGTGTTTTAAATTAATTCTTACGAATGTTTAAAACTGGTAATCAAACATAAAAAAAATGAAGAAATAATAATAAAATAATCAAAAACTAAGTTTCAGGACAATCATAAATAAATAAGATAAGTTTCAACAACATAAGTCCTTAAATTTAAACTCGATTCTTTGAAGCATGCATGGGGTGGGTCTCGTGGCGCAGGGGTAGCGGCTTCGGCTGCCGATCCCGATGATGCTATGAGACGCGGGTTCGATTCCCGCCTTATCCACTGAGCTTCTATCGGATGGTGAAGTAAAACGTCGGTCCCGGTTTCTCCTGTCTCGTCAGAGGCGCTGGAGCAGAAATCCCACGTTAGAGGAAGGCCATGCCCCGGGGGGCGTAGTGCCAATAGTTTCGTTTTTCTTTGAAGCATGAAAGTAAACAGTAATTGTTCAGTTAAAGTTAACACAAAGTTTGAAAAATACATTGCTTCACAAATAATTAAATATCATTTCAAACAAAAACTTTTGCAAAAACAGAAAGGTTTTCTAGTTGAAAACAAAATTTTTAAACTACTATACGACTGGTTAAAACAAAATAAGAAAAAAAAAGATTAACTAGCAAATGTTAGTTAAAAATGTTATCACATTTTGTTTATAGGGGTGAGTGATGTGGTAATCACCACCACTACATTCCCAAGTTACATGCTAAACAGAACGACCGTTTGTGTCTCTGTTTCGTTTCGTCCTTCGCTACACGCACTTAATGCGTGTTGACGATGCGCATGAGCATGTGGCTTGGAAATGCAGGATGCAACCGTAATCAAGTTTTATTACGGTTCGTCTAGCGTCGGCGTGGGATTAGGACTCCCGCCGACATTTAGGATGAGAAGTCGGTTCTCAGAAGTGTTGTAGGTAGAGAACCGACTGTAGAATTGTAAAATAAAGCTAGTCTTAAACGAACCTTCAGAGAGGAAACATATCCTCGTATTTATTCAATAATATCACTGCCCGAGCCAAATCTCTACATTTGCTTTTACCTTCATGTGAAAGCTTTTCTTGCGATCTTTCGATTGATGTATAGACCGGCTGTACATTTTTACGTTTTATATCAAGTTTTCAAAGAAAAACATTGACCCTTGAAATCCACAAATTCGGAACACTTTTTTCTTACGATGTAAACAAACTTTTTTTTCTCTCCAGGAGTACTTATTTTTTACAAAATAATGACTTCACACTCTGAAACCAATAAAACTCATGCTTAGTAATGTTTTATGAATGGTCTGATAACTTTTTTGTGAAAATATCAGTTAAATTCAGGTGTTCCACAATTGTGGGAGGCACAATAACATCCCACAATCATGAAACAGGCAATTTGGAGGCAGTGTTTTGGTGCTCTGGATAAAATAGTCTTGAAATGCAGTTTTTGTTTAGAAAGTATTACTTTCACTAGTGGAATAGCAAGAGAATGTCCAAATAAAGGCTCTAAAAATAGCAGGGTCGGCAGAAAAGTTGCATTTTGCATTCTATTGACAAATTACCACAAAAGTGTTCCGAATTTGTGGGTGTTCCGAATATGTGGGATGACTGTAGTCAGAATTCATTAGTCAGCAGTAGGGCGTCCAATTTTCCCGGGTTTTGAATTTCCCGGGAAACGGGAAAAATATATTTGGAATCCCGGGAATTCCCGGGATCCCGGGAAATTTTTGAATCAGTAATAAAATCTATGTTTCATTATATTTGTTATGATTTCAAGCTTAAAATCATTGAATTAGCTTAATAATATCAAATGGTTATAATCCTCACTTCGTAAAACTACTTACTTTTCCTGTCAATAGAAATAGCCTACTTTTCTGTACCATAAATAACAGAATCGAATAGCAACACTTTTCAAAATAAATGGTGAAAAGTTTTACTTTTCAGCACTCAAATGGGTGCTGAAAAAAAAGTTGTTTTTTTTCAGCACTTGTTTCGAAAAGTAACACTTTTCAACATTTTTTTGATTTAAACGATTTATTGACAAAATACATGAAAATTTGACATAAAATTTCACTCAGTGTGTGTTTTTTTGGAATTGCAAAAAATGTTGTATGGATTTCGTTGCAAAACTTGATTTTTTCAGCACTCTTCGTATTTATCCAACTCGGTGAACCTCGTTGGATAAATGTACGTTTCTTCTCGTGCTGAAAAAAATCCTCTTTTTGCAACTTGTTGCATAAACTACTATTATACATCTTGTTGCATAAACTACTATTAGGGCGTCTAATTTTCCCGGGTTTTGAATTTCCCGGGAAACGGGAAAAATATATTTGGAATCCCGGGAATTCCCGGGATCCCGGGAAATTTTTGAATCAGTAATAAAATCTATGTTTCATTATATTTGTTATGATTTCAAGCTTAAAATCATTGAATTAGCTTAATAATATCAAATGGTTATAATCCTCACTTCAATCTAAACAAAGACGACAGTTTTAAAATAGCCTAAAAGATTTTTTTTTGTCTTTGTGGTGTTTAGGATTTTATATCAACTACTATTTTTAATTCCAGTATGATTAATCATTTTTTTATTTGCGAATCAAATTACATAATTCTTGAGTCTTTTTTTTTTTTTTTTTTTTAAGATCCAATAAGCTTTTGTTTTCTATATGTTTATAGGACCTATTCAAAAAAACTTTGGAATTCTTTCATATTTTTTTTCTTTTATATATATTTTATATGACATGACTAAAACAGCTAGAAAACAAACAACGACAATAAATAAAATGATACCAGTCAATGTAAAATTTTAAATAAGTTTTGAATTCATTGTTTTATATAAAACATATTTTACAAATTATCTTCAAGTTACTACCGCCAACCGAGGGAAAATCAGAATTACAGTCTAAATAGGTACAGGAGATTTTAGAGCAATACATTTGGAAGTACAAATTGTTTTGTTCTGTTACTGTTTCAACCGAAGTAATCCAAAACGTCATGCAAATATTTTTTGCTTTAATAGCTGTATTTATTCGTTACATTTGTACGTATTTGCCCTAGATGCCGGTGTTTGATTATAAATAATTTGATATGAGATTTTTTTTTTAATTTAAAATCGAAAATATACGTAAATATATCCAGTTTTTCAAAAAAATAAAATAATAGAGAAAAAAACATTAAAGCACTAGGCATTTTGCGGACCTGGTAATTCAAATTATAATATTTTTTCCTTAAATTCCAATTTAATGCTGAGATTTGCTGAATACAAATTTTAATTCATTTTATTGTTCTACTATTTTCACAACCAAATCTGAATTTCCAGACCAAAATATGATTTTTTTTTTCAATTTCGGGAATTCCCGGGACAAATTATAGAAAATCCCGGGATTCGGGAATTCCCGGTTTAGGAAAAATCCCGGGATTTTTGTCCCGGGAATTCCCGGGATGGACCCACTAGTCAGCAGTCTGAAATCAAATTCAGAACGCAAAACTTAGCTGTCAAAAGTCAGACACTAAAAATAGAAGTCATAAGTCAGAAGTCAGAAGTCAGAAGTCAGAAGTCAGAAGTCAGAAGTCAGAAGTCAGAAGTCAGAAGTCAGAAGTTAGAATTCAGAAGTCGGAAGTCAGAAGTCAAAAGTCAGAAGTCAGAAGTCAGAAGTCAGAAGTCAGAAGTCAGAAGTCAGAAGTCAGAAGTCAGAAGTCAGAAGTCAGAAATCAGAAGTCAGAAGTCAAAAGTCAGAAGTCAGAAGTCAGAAGTCAGAAGTCAGAAATCAGAAGTCAGAAGTCAAAAGTCAGAAGTCAGAAGTCAGAAGTCAGAAATCAGAAGTAATAAGTCAGAAGTCAGAAGCTAGAAGTCAGAAGCTAGAAGTCAGAAGTCAGAAGTCAGAAGTCAGAAGTCAGAAGTCAGAAGTCAGAAGTCAGAAGTCAGAAGTCAGAAGTCAGAAGTTAGAATTCAGAAGTCGGAAGTCAAAAGTCAGAAGTCAGAAGTCAGAAGTCAGAAGTCAGAAATCAGAAGTAATAAGTCAGAAGTCAGAAGTCTATAGCAAGAAGTCAGCAAGTCAAAAGTTAGTAGTGGAAATCTTAAGCCAGAATGTTAGTAGTCAGAAGTCAGAAAATGAAAAGCATCCATTGCTATTCCCAAAATTTTCAAATTCTCAGTCCAACAATGATTCCATGGAAATACCAACCAACCCAGTCATCACTCCCCGAGATTTGTCTTTAAAATTACGAAACCTCAATCTGGAACCCGAATCTTCCCCGGAATTCACTGATTGGCGTTCCTCCCACTGCTCGCCCAGGCAAATGTCCTGAACGCACACACACATGTGGGACGAAACTGCGTGCGAGGAGCAACTTTCGACTCGACATTTCCAAGAGAGAAAGGCCATTCATGACAAATTTACTGGAACTCACTGGCTCGGGCTGATGAAGCCGGAGCTCCTCTCGAAAATGCCTTTTGTAGTCGAGTCGAGTGATTCAACAATTTGTTGCCGGCCTCAGAATGTGATTTCGTGAAAGAGAAAGACGACGCTGGGTCGGAACCGGGGTTTCAATTATTAAACTTATTGTTTGAAGTCTCCTTCTCGGAGTAGGGCTTAGGGGGGAAGAGTTTGGTGCCAGTTGATGAACCGGAAAAGGAAGTGCAAAGGGATACACAGTCGGGGCTAGAATGTTGATGAAGAAGGACTTTGATTGCAGTTTCACTTTCTGCTGAAAGCAGGAAAGGGATAATGGTGATGAAAATTGTAAATTGCTGTGGGATTTTGGTGGCTCCAGAGAGGATGGTGATTGGAAGAAATTTAAGAACTTCTTTTGAAGAGTTGTGGAATGTAAAATTTCCAGATTTCAATCATGTTGGGAACTCGTCGGATTATCCAAATGAAATCGTTCCACCTCTTTCTGATGAAAGAATTTCAATCCATCCTTCGTCATAATAGTTAGCAAACATTCCGATCCAGACGCCAAATGGACGAACAGGTAGAAAACGCCATCTGTCGAGCGGACACTTTATCGACTACGAATCGATTTCGTCACCAGGACGTGTTTCCCACCGCTCCAAAAAAAACTCCCATAAACAACTAAAACGACGCCGGACAGAATTGAAACAGACGATCTCCCTCGGGGACAAACTCTCCACGTCCACGGCGGCTCCAATTTCGGCTAAGCGAAAAATGCGTCACTTTCAATTTGGATCCACGTGTGCACGTGACAGCGAATTGAATATTAGGAGCATTGCAGGCTGAGCGAGCCCAGAAAGCTGAAAAAAAGTCGCGCCTACAGCTAGGCAATCTTGCTTGCTAGACGCGCCTAAAATGCTGCAAACGCGCGTACGTACACACTTCAGGAGGACGTGGCCAGATGGCGCAAATGAAATGAACACACACCACGACGGCGTAGGAGGCACGCTGCTTTCTGCGCGAGTTTTGTCGCGGATCCCGAATGTAGGCAGCAGAGTGCAGTTGACACAATGGCGAGTGGAAGAAAATTTAAAATTCCATAAATGAATGTACCAGCGCGCGTAAATGAAATAGAACGGTTTGCCTGGTGGAAAGGGTGGCGAGAACAGGTTCAAGTACAGGGAGTGATCGAAAATTTGAATGAAAAAACAAAACACAATTAAACAGAGAAAAAAAATAAACAAACTAAACAAACAGAATGAACAGAACAAACAGAACAAACAAAACAAACAGAAAAATATAAACAGAACAAACAGATCAAACAAAACCATAGAATAAATTGAAAATCATAGAACATAAAATCTATGAAATCATTTAAAAAAACAAATTTTTCTAAAAAAACTAAATCCTCTTAAATATCATAAAATCATCAAATCAAAAAATCAATAAATCAAAAAAACAAAAACTTAAAAAATCAAAAAATCATAAAATTATAAAATCATAAAATCATAAAATCATAAAATCATAAAATCATAAAATCATAAAATCATAAAATCATAAAATCATAAAATCATAAAATCATAAAATCATAAAATCATAAAATCATAAAATCATAAAATCATAAAATCATAAAATCATAAAATCATAAAATCATAAAATCATAAAATCATAAAATCATAAAATCATAAAATCATAAAATCATAAAATCATAAAATCATAAAATCATAAAATCATAAAATCATAAAATCATAAAATCATAAAATCATAAAATCATAAAATCATAAAATCATAAAATCATAAAATCATAAAATCATAAAATCATAAAATCATAAAATCATAAAATCATAAAATCATAAAATCATAAAATCATAAAATCATAAAATCATAAAATCATAAAATCATAAAATCATAAAATCATAAAATCATAAAATCATAAAATCATAAAATCATAAAATCATAAAATCATAAAATCATAAAATCATAAAATCATAAAATCATAAAATCATAAAATCATAAAATCATAAAATCATAAAATCATAAAATCATAAAATCATAAAATCATAAAATCATAAAATTAAAAAATCACAAAAATTGATAAAATTGATAAAATTGATAAAATTGATAAAATTGATAAAATTGATAAAATTGATAAAATTGATAAAATTGATAAAATTGATAAAATTGATAAAATTGATAAAAGTGATAAAATTGATAAAATTGATAAAATTGATAAAATTGATAAAATTGATAAAATTGATAAAATTGATAAAATTGATAAAATTGATAAAATTGATAAAATTGATAAAATTGATAAAATTGATAAAATTGATAAAATTGATAAAATTGATAAAATTGATAAAATTGATAAAATTGATAAAATTGATAAAATTGATAAAATTGATAAAATTGATAAAATTGATAAAATTGATAAAATTGATAAAATTGATAAAATTGATAAAATTGATAAATTGATAAAATTGATAAAATTGATAAAATTGATAAAATTGATAAAATTGATAAAATTGATAAAATTGATAAAATTGATAAAATTGATAAAATTGATAAAATTGATAAAATTGATAAAATTGATAAAATTGATAAAATTGATAAAATTGATAAAATTGATAAAATTGATAAAATTGATAAAATTGATAAAATTGATAAAATTGATAAAATTGATAAAATTGATAAAATTGATAAAATTGATAAAATTGATAAAATTGATAAAATTGATAAAATTGATAACATTGATAAAATTGATAAAATTGATAAAATTGATAAAATTGATAAAATTGATAAAATTGATAAAATTGATAAAATTGATAAAATTGATAAAATTGATAAAATTGATCAAATTGATCAAATTGATCAAATTGATCAAATTGATAAAATTGATAAAATTGATAAAATTGATAAAATTGATAAAATTGATAAAATTGATAAAATTGATAAAATTGAGAAAATTGATAAAATTGATAAAATTGATAATATTGATAAAATTGATAAAATTGATAAAATTGATAGAATTTATAAAATTTATAAAATTTATAAAATTTATAAAATTTATAAAATTTATAAAATTTATAAAATTTATAAAATTTATAAAATTTATAAAATTTATAAAATTTATAAAATTTATAAAATTTATAAAATTTATAAAAATTTATAAAATTTATAAAATTTATAAAATTTATAAAATTTATAAAATTTATAAAATTTATAAAATTTATAAAATTTATAAAATTTATAAAATTTATAAAATTTATAAAATTGATAAAATTGATAAAATTGATAAAATTGATAAAATTGATAAAGTTGATAAAATTGATAAAATTGATAAAAAAGATAAAATAGATAAAATAGATAAAATAGATAAAATAGATAAAATAGATAAAATTGATTAAATTGATAAAATTGATAAAATTGATGAATATTTTTTATGTATTTTATAAAGTTCATGAAATTAAGAGAATTTGTAAAATTTATTAAACATTTAAAATTGATAAAATTTTCTTCACAAGATTCAGATTTAGTCGAGTTGATATCTGGATGAACCCTAAAAAAAACAAAAAAAAAACTCCAGAATTCAAAAATGATAAAAGAAAAAAACTGAAAAACCAAAGAAATTATAATTAGAAAACAAATGAAAAGTAATGATTTGAAAATTGCAAAAACAAGTACATTAAAAACTCAAGGGTTGAAAATATGAACTAATATTGTTTTAAAATGAAATTTTAGCCGACGTACTTAACTGAATGAAAACTAAAATTAACAACTTTCACAAACAAAGTTGTCAAAATCGCCTGCCTCCTGTCGCTTGCCAGCCCAAAATAAATTTCTGTCGCACTTTGAAAGCCTTCCTCTTGCTGGTCTAGCTCGGTGCTACGCGGGTTGCATACCAAAACGGTGCGCTACTCTCTCTATCCTAGACGCGAACCCCCTTCCCGTAGAAAACTGAAGCGAGTTCAGCTGCTAAAATAGCTCTGTTTTTTTGCTTTCCCGTTGTACATGCGAAAATGAAAAGATCTAAGGGAAGGGTTGCCAGCCGAGCCCCCGACTGTAGGCAAGTTTGCGACGTGTCGCGCCTCGGAAATTAAGGTTGACAATGGACCAAAAAAGGAGGCTGGTTGTTCCATCTGGGATGAAATGGTGTTGGATTCGCCGCGCGGATGGGCAAAGTTTATTCAACTCTTGAAATGTGAACACGAATGGGGCATGGGGCGTGACCCCAAAATAGAGTGATTTAAGTGGAAATGGGTTTCCCTTTGGGGTTAAAATGCGTGGAATTATGAGCTGAATGTTATTTGTTTTCTATAGCTCTAGTTGGAACAGTTTGACGACTAAATTTTGATACCAAAAAAGTCGAATTTAAATTCAATCTTTCTAATAAACAATTTCAAATCATTTAAAACCCGACAGCATGTCCCAATTTCACGAGTCACGACTTCGACAGAAGCCACCTGATTAGTGTCCCATTGTATGTGACAATTCGACTCTGACATCCGAACGAACTGGTTGCGGTGGTGAACCAGACCAGAAGAACAGTTCCGGCTGGCTCCAATCACGCGGACCGAGATACGATTTGTACGATTCTCGTCCACGTTCTTGTCGAAGTTTTGCGTGGCACCATCGGCGATGTGGTGGCCACCGGAAACGAATCCAATTTGCTTCTAATTATAAGGCCACTGAGTCTGTCTGAGTCTGGAATGGTTGAGCTCGGTTTTAATTTGAAAATTTGCTGTATATTGTCTGGCTCATTTCTTTTAATGAAACCATCAAAAGCAAATACAAATCATTAAATTTTAAAATTTCAATGTTTAAATATTAAATCAAGCAATTAAATTATCTTAATCTTCAAAAAGAGCAAAGAAAAAGATACAAAAAGGAGAATTTTGAATATAGTTTATTAACTAAGCATTAGAATAATTCTCTACTATCTTTAGTTTTTTTTTTCATTTCAATGAAACTTTGTCCATAACCTATTTCAAAAGGAGCCATTTTGCATCGTTAGTTATTCCATACAAAGCTCTATACAATTTTGCGGGCTAGTCATGGAATCAGCAAGTGAAAAATTTAAAATTTGTTTCTCGCGAAGGGATTTTCTGATCAATTTAATGTGCAATGTGTGTTATATGATTTAAACATTTCAGAAAAATAAAGGGACTTAAAAAAGCATTTGTTGCGCTAGAGTTATGTACTAGGGTGATGTAAAATTTAGTATCGAAGAATGATTTTATGAAAAATGGAGATTTCCAAAAAATCTTAAATACTGCCAATTAAATTTCAAAAATGAATTTCACGAGCAAAATCTAATTTGCAATAGATTTCAATGTCTTTTCTTTTTTTTGCAAGTTGCACCGTCCTCAAGTAATAGGCATTTTAACGTGAGATTTTCAATTTTTTTCAGTTTTTTGCAATTTAAAAATAGGGAAAGCATCCCTGAATAAAACATTATGTTTTTCAACAAGTTTCCTAACAATGTTGTCTTTTTGGCTTTGTTGATTGGATCAAGGATCGGACTGCTGGTTGCTGAGATACAGCCTCTTGAAATTTGAATTTTGTGAAAATTAGTTTAAAAAAACCCCTAATTTCTCAACTAGCGATATATCAGAAAGTATTGATTCATCTTTCAACGCCAAAAAAAATAATAAAATTTTGTGGAATTGTTTGCCTATTTTTTATACATTTATTTCAATTCTAACTGTAGTTTTGGATCGCAAATTCGATATTGAATTTTTTTTTATTTTGATTTGTTTTTCCAAAAATCATCATATTTTCAGAAATGTGTATCTCTATGTATAACTCTCTATGTATCTGTGTATCTCAATGTATAACTCTAGCGCAAAAGATCCCTGATCAAATCTCCAAAAACCGACAAAAAAATTAAAATGACCAAATACGAATGCACTTTAAATGAAAAAAAATTAACACGATTGTTGGGATTTTTCCTTAATCCTTTTTTCTTAAAAGTTTCAATCATAATCTACAAGCCTACAACTATACCGAAGACAACAAATCGATAAGATTTTTTTCTCAAGATTCAGATTTTCGAAAATCCAAATACCCATTTTTACAGCATGCAAATTTGTATATGGAACAAATGTTTAAAAAAGGGTAAAATAATACTTTTTATCAATCCTGTTATAAAATGTGCGTCGCGATTCAATTTAAAATCTTTCATGAATTACTAATTTTTGAATATTTCTTCTAATTCATGATCACTAATTTGAGGTCAATTTTCGGATATCTCGCCAAGGAGACGTGTTTTCCTTTATTTGCAGCCTGAAATGGTGAAAATTGGATTTTTTGAAATAAAGCCGTTGCAAATATTTTTCAAAGTTTATGTCGCCCCTTCAAAATTGATACGAAAAAAAATCAAATCAAATTATTCGCTCTACAGCATTGCCTTGGCGTTCTCGATTGCGAGATTCCTACTCGAAACTAGGTGTTCGAAGGCTTGATTGTTGAGGCAATTGCAAACCTCTTTTTACACCTTAGCTTCCATCCACCCCGGGATTCGAACTGTCGACCTTTGGATTATTAGTCCAACTGCCTACCAGCGACTCCACCGAGGCAGGACCCAGGGAGACGACTCCTACACCTGGACTGAACTAACGACCTAAACTTTTTTTTTAGGTTAGTCCGGGGCCAACATTTACTTCCCTTCCGACGGAAGGCGTGATCAGACAAATCTCATCTCGAAAAATGCCACCGGGACCGTCTGAGATCGAACCCAGGCCGACTGGGTGAGAGGCAATCACGCTTACCCCTACATAGGGCGTCCAATTTTCCCGGGTTTTGAATTTCCCGGGAAACGGGAAAAATATTTTTGAAATCCCGGGAATTCCCGGAATCCCGGGAAATTTTTGAAGCAGTCATAAAATGTATGTTTTCATAATATTTGATATGTTTTCAAGCTCAATAATAATAATTGGTGACAATCTACACTTCAATCTAAACAAGGACGACAATTTTTAAATAACTTAAAAGAAATTAAAATTGTTTTTTTTTATTTAAAAAAAGTTCAAATTTAAATTTTCAATGTCATTCAAATTAAATAAGTGTTTTATAAATAAATTTCTTCTATATATTTTAATATATGCCACAACTAGAAAAGCTAGACAAATTTCTTTGAAAATATCTACAAAAACGAGAAGCGACAACAAAACAAGAGTTTTTTCTTTTTTTTTTGAAAAAAAGGTCCTATAAGCTATTGTCCTTCATATTAAAAATAAAAACAGTCAATGCAAAATTTTAGATAACTTTTGAATGTTTTATTTTATATAAAACATATTTTAATAATTCTCTTAAAGTTACTACCGTCAACTAGGGAAAATCAGGAATACAGGCTGAAAAGGTACAGGAGATTTCAGAGCAATACATTTGAAAACCGGTGTACTATTTTTTTCTGTTCCTGTTTTAACCAAAGTTATTCAAAACACGATGCATTTTTTTTTTCTTAAATAGCTGTCTTATTTCGTTTTTTGCCCCAAAATCCGGAGTTTGATGAAAAATAATTTAAGATGATAATTTTCAATTTTAATATCATAGATACAAATATGATAAATAGTCTTCAAAAATACGTAAAATTAAATAGAAAATATTTATTGCGCCAAGCATTTTGCGGATCTATGACTAAATTATAATCAATTTTCCCTTATCAGTCAAATTAAAGCTGATATATGCCGAATACAAATTTTAATGCTTTAAAGTTCGTATCGATTACTATGTATTTTACTGTTCATCTATTTCTACAACAAAATTTGAATTTTCAGACCAAAATTTGATTTTTTTCAATTTCGGGAATTCCCAGGACAAATTATAAAAATTCCCGGGATTCGGGAATTCCCGGTTTTGGAAAAATCCCGGGAATTTTGTCCCGGGAATTCCCGGGATGGACGCACTACCCCTACACCACGGTCCCGGGATACGAAAAAAACAGAGGGCAAAAACATATTTTTTCGAAAAAAAACATCAAAATTTCAATGGAAATAGAAGTCTTATCAACTGAGAACATCTAAACATGACCAACTCTCTACCATAACCGGAAATGGATTTTATTTGTATTTTTTGATATTTGCCTCAAACTTTGTATGGGCCTTCCCTATGACCAAAGAAGCTATTTTGTGTCATTGGTTCACCCATACAAGTCTTCATACAATTTTGGCAGCTGTCCTTACAAAAATGGAACGTAAATATTTAAACAGCTGTATCTTTTGAATGAATTTTCTGATCAATTTAGTGTCCCCGGCATAATTGTAGGTAGGACTATTGAGAAAAAATAGGTACACGGAAAAAAAATGCCGATTTTTTATTTAACTATTTTTTACAAAAACTCAATTTCCCAAAATACGTTTTTTTTTTTTTTTTCGATTTTTTTTTTAAAGTTTTAGGGGACAAAAACCCGCAACTTTTGAGCTATAGAGAAGTATGGTTAAAAAATATGCCGCCGAGGTATGCATTTAAAAAAAATGATTTTTGAAAAAAATCGAAATTTTACACCAAAACAAAATTTGACCTCATTTTTTTATGTAAAATTGAATGTTCAATCGAAAAGTACTGTTCAGATTTTTTGATAAAGGGCTTCGTTTTCAAGATACATGTTGCCATCGAAAGTTTAATTTTTAAAAAATAGTGACCATGAGTGACCGTTTCCAAAAATATATTTTTTGAAAAGTTCAGAAAACTTGCTATGAAATTGTCTAAGAGACATTGAAGATTGGACCTCGGGTTGCAGAGGTAGAGCCGCTTTATGAAAAAGAAACACGAAAATTGAAGTTTTCTAAATCTCACCAAAACAACCCACCACTTTCTAATGTCGATCTCAGTAACTAATGGGCCGATTTTCAATGTTAAAAGATGAAACATTCGTGAAATTTTCCAATCTTTTCGAAAACATTTTTTTTATTATTTTGAATCAAGACTAATATTTTAAATGGGCCAAACATTCAATATAACGCTTTTTTGAAATGTTAGTCTTGATTAAAAAAAATCAAAATATTCAAATGTTTGGGTGAACCAATGAAGTAAAATAGCTTCTTTGGTCATAGAGAAGGCCTCCACAAAGTTTGAGCTAAATAAAAAAATACAAAAAATAAAAATGGTCGAAATCGGCCGATTTTGTAGAGAATTGTTCACATCTAAAATACCTGCATTGATAATCATATTAAGCATGTTTGGGCTTGTTTAAAAATATTTTGAACATTTATGGAATTACAATGTACAGCACCGCAAAAACTTTTTTTTCCCGCAAAAATAAAATTTTCGACAATACTTAGTAATTTAGGAAATCAATGATTGCAAAACAACTGGACAGGTGTATAATGCCTTTTAAAACACTTTTTTCATTCAAACGTTGTAACCGCGGCCTGTAATTTCATTTTTTTTTACTTTTTTATTTTTTTGCCCCTCCCCCCTTCCTCCCCCCACGACTTTGATCAGAGTCGAGGGACATAAACTTCTGAATATCATTTTAAAATTCCGTATTATTATATTTTTGCATATAATTACAAAAGTAAAACAAATTAAATGGATAAACCAAGCAAATTCAATAGATTTCATTTTCTGTGGAATTGTCAGCTCTTCAACTTTGTAGAATATTTTTACAATCTACCAGCATTTTAATGCAAACACAGTTACAGTAGAACATCATTCTGTAACTGGAAGTCACATTATACTTGAGATTATCCATAGTGAACAATAATTGATTACTTTAACATTCGATAAAGATTATTCAAAAAATTTTGATTTCAAATTTCTTAGCGATATCAAACGAAAAACAAGATTTGAAGATTGAAACCTTGTCCAAAGCAAAAAATAAAAAAATTGAAATAACGAGTCGTAGTTTCAACATTTTAATGAAAAAAGTGTTTTAAAATGCATTATACACCTGTCCAGTTGGTTTGTCATCATTGGTTTCCAAAATATCTAAGTACTGAAGAAAAATTTATTTCAAACAAGCCCAAACATGCTAAATACGATTTCAGTTGATTAGACTTCTATTTTCATAAAAAATTTGAAGTTTTTTGGAAAAATATTTTTTTGCCCCCAGATTTTTTAGACCAATTTTGAAGGGGGGGGGGGGGCGATATAAACTTTGAAAAGTATTTGCAACGGCTTAACTTCTATAAAAAAATAAACTTGCTATCTGCCTTGTTCGGACTAGTTTAGCCAGAATCGTGGAACATAAGCTATTAAAAAATATTTGCAGCGGCCTAATAACTTTTTTAATAATTACATTATCAAACATTTATAAATCAAACCATAATAAATCAGTTACTGTTTACAGATTTGGTTGTCTATGTCTATGTCTAACTTTCAAAGGGGACAATTTCCTACCCCATTCCAACATTTTTATTTTCTCTGACCCATATATTGCAACGAAAAATCTACTTTTAAAATCCTTAACCTAATGTTCCGGAAAATTGCTACTCCACACTCAACCAAAAAAAAACTCACTGGCACACTTGCACACCAAACTCTTGCTTGTTTTAGAGCCCTCTCCCACTGGTTTTATTTTTTCCCACCAAAGCTCGACAGCCGTTAGTTTGTGCTGGTGTGGTTGTGTGCGGTTCGAATTTGGGGTCGAACCAAACTCCAGAAATGCCGCCGTTGAGCGGATCGTAACATGGCCACTTCATTGGTGTTTTGGGTTTTGTCAGCTGAGAGAACCACAACAACAAAAAGCGTCACTTCTATAGCGGAAGAATTTTTCGGTTTTTGTTCGCCGGGGGTGTTCATAAACTGTTGAGCTTTATTTTGGTTGTTTTTTGAAGTGCAAACAAATATCCATAAATAACTTTGGCAAATCTTATCTTACTTCCTTCCGGTCTGATTGCTTTCGTCATCAGCGAAGGAATTCGTCACTTCGACGACTTTATCTACGAAAGCTGAATCTTATCAGAAAGAAACGCTAGACGATTAAAATGCTCCCCCAAAAGAGTTGCTTGGGGCTAAGTGTGCAGTTCAGTTATCAATTGAACGTGTTTGAAGAAGTGGGATTTGCTGTTTTTTCCGGTAGAAAAATAGTTTTGACGATGAAAATTTTACTCGGAATATTTTTGGTTGCAGCCGGAGTGTCATTTGTGGCCGCAGCTTGCCAGCTAGGCTTGGGTCAAAGTGAAAGTGGTATGATTTTCATAATTCACATTGCATTTTTTATATTTCTTGATGTTTTTTTTTTGTTAAGGTCCTATAAACAAATGTAAACATTGAGTGTATCCCGCTTACTCCGATGGACTTTGACATAAGGTGTGAAAGGGATACACTCAATGTTTACATTTGTTTATAGGACCTTATCAAAAAAAAGTCAAGATTTATTATTTTCTTTTTTAAATTCGTAATCTTTATTAATCGTTTGTTAAGATTCCTCTTCCTCCTTTTTTCGGTTTGAATCAAGTTTTCATTTGTTTCGACAATTTAATTTTCTAAATAATTCTTCATTAATTTTCTTGAAGGTGAAACCCTGCTCCACACGTTGCACATTTCCCGCGAGCCGGTTCAGCAGCCGATGAACATGTCGCTGCTGTTTGACTACATGGTCAGTCCGGTAGACGTTTACCTGCAGATTACGCGCGTCCAAATCAATACGACTTCCGTGGGCGTTGATGATCCGGTATGTAAACCAAAATGTTGGCTTTTCTAAAAACTACAGTCCTTAATTTCTGTTTTATTTCCACTCAGCGCTGTGAAGCATCTTGGCCGTTTACTCCAGCCCTACCGCAAGGTTTTCATGTAACAATTACAAGTCTGCAACCAGTCCTGCAGATGTCGGGCACGGCAGAGGTTTACGGAATCAGACGAGTTACCGGGTGAAGAATTGAATAAATAAAGATTGCGATTTTATGACGATTTGTGCTGGTTTTTGTGTTCTCAGGGGACGTTCGTAAACCATTGAACTTGACTTGTTTGAGCTTCAAATTTCTGGTTGTTTTCATCATCAGTGAAATAATGCGTCACTCCGAGGACTTTATCTTCGAAAACAGTTTCTTATCAAACAGAAACGCCAACGATTAAAATTCTCCCCAAAAATGTTGCTTCGAGCAAAATTGCAGTTCAGTTACATACTGAACTTGTTAAAAGAAGTGTATTTTGTTTGACTTGGGCGGTTGAAAATCTGATTTCAAGATGAAAATTTTATTTGGGACATTTCTAGTTGCGTTTGGAGTAACTTTTGCGGCCGCAGTTTGTCGTCTAGGTCTCGGCAGACCGGAAAATGGTATGTTATTAATAGTCACTTTTTTTTAACTAACAGTTATTTTGATTAATTTTGTTGCATTTAATCATTTCTTGTTAGTTTATATTTGATGATTTTGATATATTGAAATTTGTCTCACGATACGTCTTTTTTTTTTTCTTAAGGTGCAACCCTCCTTCACACGATGCGCATTTCCCGCGAGCCGGTTCAGCAGCCCGTGAACATGTCGCTGCTGTTTGACTACATGGTCAACCCGGCGGACTTTTATCTGGAGATTACGCGCGTCCAAATCAATACGACTGTCGTAGGCGTTGATAATCCGGTAGGTTAACAGGAAAAGGTTGACTGTTGAAAAATTAAGTTATTAATTTCTGTATCATTTTCGAAACAGCGCTGTCAGGCATCTATGCCGGCAAATCAAGTGCTAGCGCGAGGGTTTCGCATAACAATGACAACCCTGCAACCTGTCCTGCAGATGTCGGGCTCCGCAGAAGTTTACGGAATAAGACGAATTTCGTTTGAAGATTGAAATTTTCTAATAATGGTTTGAAATATTTTCAGATTAAAATTCTTTTTAATCCAAATTCTTAATAAATCGTTGGTTTCTTTTGATAATTTTCCGAAATGCAATTGAAATTAAAAACCATAGATATACATTTTTAGTTATTTTTTTTTCATTTAATCAACACCCTGATCCATATAGAAGTCTCTATTGTTATGAATGTTTTTGAGTATAGAAGCGTTTACACTGAAATAAAAAATAGTACAAAATTCTTTTATTCAAGGAATTTTGCCACCTTGCCTCATTTAGCAATTCGAAAAACCCAATGACAAAATAAAGAAAGGAGGCAAAATTCCTAGAATAAAGGAATTTTGTATATTTTTTTTTATTGCAGTGTAAATTTTGACGACATAGGGGAAATATACCCATTTTAAGCCTAATAAGTGGTCGTGTTTGAATGATGCTGGATAATATGGAGTGTTCCTTGAAATTCACTAAAACCAAGTACACCAACGAGTAGAGCAACTTTTTGTTAATTTTCACTTTTATTAAAAATTATGCTTCTCTTTTTACAAGCATTTAAAACAAATATTTCAAAAATGCATTCTAATCAGTCGAGTGCATTGGGCCACACCCATTATTCTATTTTCAGCTTAGTTCTTTTTTTTTCTTCCAACGCTCTTTTGGGTCTGCTTAGTGCTGCCAAAATTGATGAAATTATAAGCGAACACTCACGAAAAGTAACAGTAAAAAAGTAAAAATTTCCTGGCATCACTGGCTCACTCCAACAGGCGCTGCTGATGGTGTTGGTGGCCACCCTTTGTTCTTTATTTGCCTTTGCTTCTCGCTCGGTTTTCTTCAGCCTTCGATTGGAATGGGTGGTCAAAATTGAAACGTCAAAAGACTTAGCGCGTTTGTTTTTTTTATGGCGCTTGCTAATTATTTACATGTTTCGGGATTAGCATATGATTCCTAGTCTTTGTTAAAAACATTAACAATTGAATTATGTTACGGTTGATTATGAAGGTCGAAATAAACAGTAAAAATATAATTTCAATTCTTTCTGCTTTATTCATTTAAATCAACATTTTTGAACAAAAAAAATGCAAGTCATACATTAATTAATTATCTTTGCATAACATTTTGCCTTCCTCACTGAGGTAAGGCTATAATCCTGCTCTAAAATTGAACTTTTTATTTAAAGCTCGAAAACCCACCTTGATGTATACATATCGACTCAGAATCGAAAACTGAACAAATGTCTGTGTGTATGTGTGTGTGTATGTGAGTGTGTATGTGTGTGTGTATGTGTGTGTATGTGTGTGTGTGTATGTGTGTGTGTATGTGACCAATAATGTCACGCAGTTTTCTCAGCACTGGCAGAACCGATTTTGACCAAACCAGTTGCATTTGACTTGGTTTAGGGTCCCATACGGTGCTATTGAATTGTTTGAAGTTTCGATAAGTAGTTCAAAAGTTATGTATAAAAATGTGTTTTCGCATATTTTCGGAAGTTGAATAAATGGCAGTAAACTAAACCAAACATCATCATGTTATACATCGTTAGTTAGGTAATTGAAAGACCTTTCCAACGAATCCAAAACATTGATAATCTGGCAACCCTGTCTCGAGTTATAACCACTTAAGTGATAATTATGTACTTTTTTGTAGCCGGATCTCACTTAAATGTATGTAAACAATGTCCGGATCCTTCATCCGGCCCATCGTTGGTTAGGTAATCGAAAGATCTTTCCAACGAGTCTAAAACATTGACGATCTGGCAACCCTGTCTCGAGTTCTGACCACTTAAGTGATATTTATGTTCTTTTTTTGTAGCCGGATCTCACTTAAATGTATGTAAACTATGTCCGGATCCATCATCCGGCCCATCGTTGGTAAGGTTATCGAAAAACCTTTCCAACGAATCCAAAACATTGATAATCCGGCAACCCTGTCTCAAGCTATGTTCACTTAAGTGACATTAATGTACTTTTTTGTAGCCGGATCTCACTTAAATGTATGTAAACAATGTCCGGATCCACCATCCAACCCATCGTTGGTTAGGTAATCGAAAGACCTTTCCAACGAGTCTAAAACATTGAAGATCTGCCAACCCTGTCTCGAGTTCTGACCACTTATGTGATATTTATGTACTTTTTTTGTAGCCGGATCTCACTTAAATGTATGTAAACAATGTCCGGATCCATCATAAGACCCATCGTTGGTAAGGTAATCGAAAGACCTTTCAAATGAGTCAAAAACATTGAAGATCTGGCAACCCTGTCTCAAGCTATGACCACTTAAGATGCCACTTATGAGCCCTTGAGTGATATGTACAAGAAACAGTCCGGAACTTAACGAAATCAGACGAAATGTGTGTCCAAACCCATCATATCACATATCACCCATTGTTGGAAAAGAGTGAGGAAGGCACCAACCACATAGGTGGATTAAGTTAGTTTTTATTTTAATTTTAATTAAAATCGATTGTTCAATTTTCAGACGTACCTAAAATATTTTTTCTATGAAAACATTTAATTTATGATTAAAAAGCGTTCAATTTTCAAATGTAAATGTTGGTTTTCTTTTTTTTTCAGGCAACGTAAGCCTGGTCATTTGCTGTTTTTGTTGTATAAGTGTGATGGCAAAAAAGGTTAATTATTCATAAGAAAAAAAATTAAAGAAAATTCAAAATTTTGCAGCTTTTTGAAAATTTGTAAATTGAGGAACCTTGGAATTGGAAACAGGCTTTAAACATGTCTGAAAACATAAAAAAGGCAATTTAAAAATGTTTTGTATACATTATAAAAAGGATTTTGCCAAAAACATCAAGCTACAGGAATATTTTCAAAGCCATGTAAAAACTTTTGCATCTGTCTCGGATAATGTATATTTTGTGTTTTATTATTATAATTTTTGTATTACTATTTTATTTATAAAATTTATGATTTTCGGCCTAATCTATATCCGTAAATCATTACACAATGAAACAAATTGAATTTTAAATTTGACGTAATAATTAATGAAATCTTTTAAAAATCATGGTAACGTGTATTCTTTGTAAAACTAGGTTAATTTTTATGTAATTTTCTTACTCTTGGTAATCTCTGAAATATAAGCAATAAAAGAGTTATAAGCAATAATGGTTCCAAAATGGATTGAGATTTAAAACACAGCTGAAAGGAACTAGCTGAAGCTGAGCTGAAAGGAAATACAAAACTTTGTTATGTAATGCGAATGAACTAATTGCAACATGATAATTCACTAATAAAACCGAACAGAATTGAACATTTTATGTAAATCGATAAAATTTCCGTTGCTATTCTGTTACATTCTGCGAAACCTAAAATAACATCAAAAATAGCTTAATTTTACGCGTAATCTGATGCCCATAACTGGAGCATCAAATTTGATGTGATGTTACATCAAATAAATCACGATTTCACGCACCTTGGCCGCAACAGTTTGTCAGAATGGTGTAACGTCAAAACGTTACTGAATCATTTCTAGAATACAATACGGAATAAAAAATATGAATTTCAAAACATTCGAATAACTATTAACATTATTTAATCTAAACTTATTGAATGAACAATTCTCAGGCAAATAATTTTTTTCTGACTCTTTTTTTAATTTTTTTTCCTTTTAGGAGGCGTGGTTTGATTCAAGCTGGCAATAGTAAAAGCTTCATGCTCAAATTTCTTGCATTTATCCTTTTATTTGGCTCAAACTTTTTAGGGCCTTTTCTAAGACCAAAGAAGTATTTTATTTTTCAAATATTCGAAAATATGTATCTTTTGAAGGAATTTTCTGAATGAATTCATGTCTTCGGCAATGTTGTAGGTATTGATGAGGACTATTCAGAAAAAGATTGGTACAAGAAATAAATAATTTGGTCGATTTTTTATTAACTTTTTTTTCACACAAAATAATTGTAAGTTTTAATGTAAAATCAAATTTGCAATCGAATAATACATTTTAGATTTTGAGCACCATTTTCAAGGTGTAGCCACTTACATTAAAATTTTAAATGAAAAATTTCCGTTTTTCGATTTTTTAAAAATAGTGTCTATGATTGTCCATTCCTAAAAAATTTGTTTTCGATAGTTTGAGATAATTTCCAATAAAATTACCGAACAGACATTGAATATTCGACCTCTGGTTGCAGAAATAAAGCGAATAAAGAAATACAAATAAAGAAAATTTAAGTTTTTTAAGTTTCATCTAAAAAGCCGTTTATTTTCTGGAAACAATATCTCAGAAACTTATGGATCTACTTCAATGTTAACAAATGAAACATTTGTGAAATTTGCTGATCTCTTTGAAAAATATATTTTTAATGTTTTGGAATGAGGACAAACATTTCGAAAAAGCTAAGTATTCAATATTACGTCATTTTGAAATGTTAGAGTTGATTCCTAAATTTTAAAAGTATGTCAACCTAATTTTTCTTTGATATGAAATGATGAAATAATGACCACTTCTAACAATTTTTCATTTCGAAAAAGGCAGACAACTATTAAAACTACACTTTTTGAGGAAAAACCTCTCAGAGAAAAACCCTCTACTCGATTATGTTTTAAAAAAATTCTTTGTGATTTTTAAACCGATAAACTCCTCCAAATATTCAGAAAGGTTTTTTTATTCCTTCAAGTTTCGTTTTAGGACTTTTAAGTTGTCTTTAAATTGAGCCTACAAAGGAATATTTTTTACAGCTCTTCAGTCTGTTTCAAATAATAAAAATAAGCTCCCAAAAGTATTTATAAAAAGTAAATTTTCACGCCTCACGAATCACTCTTATTTGCATACTTGCAACAACAAAAAAAACCTTTTTACAAAGCTTGTACCACCAAAGAGCTCTCCAAGGTTGTGCAAGTAAAATCCGTGCTAAGCTTTCTCACAATTGGCTGCACACAAGAGGTGCACCACATGTTTCGTGGCGCTGGGAAAACGAGCGAAAAGAAAACTTCTTGTTCACACAGCTTTGGCAAAGCAAGCTTGTGAATGCTTGCCTAAGGGAAGAATTTTCTTTGTAAGCCGTTCTTAAAGTTCTTGAGGGGTGGACTTTAAAGTAGGTAAGGATTGTTCATCAGAAATAAAGCGGCTCTACTATGTTGCTTATTTTTTAAATCAATTTTAATTCCAAAATAATCATCCCCTCAGTCCATAATTAGCCCCATTCAACTATAAATTTCCCACGGCGAGAAAAGTTCATGTCACTTCATGATTACGAGCCCTATTCAACTCACCACGCTCGTCATAATTCATCAGCTAATCCACACGAAACATAAATCGAATGGTCTCCCGGCTCCGCTAATTGATGTTCATTTTGCTGTCACATATTTTCCATTCACTTTTTAAATCCGTTTTGTAACGCCGTCCTCCCACCCGGGACAGACAACAAAGTCCATTGATTGGCAGCGGTGGTGTTCATCAAAATCCTACCCCTCGAAAAACTTCCCTCTCCTAGAAGTTCCAAAAAAGAGACGGAATTATTTTCTATTTCCGCGGAAAATCCACGATCAAATTTATCTACCCTCTCTTACGCCCACATCCCTCCAATTATTGATGGGGTCTGCCGGACGAAACCGCGCCGTCATTAAAAATGTATCAAATTATTCGATCATAAGTTCCACCGAGTAATTATCATACAACACGGGATTCCGAGTCGATGTTCCGTGGCGGCCGTCCGATTGGATGTCAGCTGGTGTGGCACCCACACTGGCGACAGCTGTTCGAGAGGGGGAAGGGGGGGGGGGGTGCATTTTCCGACAGTTTTCCAGCGGGTCAGTGCTGTAAAAAGTCAGTGTTTGACTGTTGAAAATTACTGACTGATTTACTGACTCACTGACTTATTGCCTGACTGACGCAATTTGACTGACTCATTGACTGACTGACTGAAAAATACTGTCTGAATGACTGTCTGTGAAACTGACTGCTTTTGAAACTGACTCTGTTTGTGAAACTGACTCTGTTTGTGAAACTGACTCTGGTTGTGGAACTGACTCTTTTTGTGAATCTGACTCTGTCTGTAAAACTGACTCTGGCTGTGAAACTTACTGAGAAATTCTATCAGATTTCGGTCATTCGTTTTTTTTTTTGTATTTTTTAATCCGACTGAAATTTTTTTCGTGCCTTTGCTATGCCCATTAGAGTGTAACAAAAATGACTTTTTGGCAGGCATTCAAGGTTTTGTTCCGGTGTGTATACTAAGCCCAAATCCAAATATGAGCTTGATTGGACGTAACAGGAGCTCCGCCCTTCAATTTTAAATGGGATTTAACCCGTAAAAATAGATTTTTTTTCAAAAATGTCACTTTTTGAGGCATTTTGGCCTCTGAAGCGTTTATTTTCAATATCATTGGCGTGTAAGCCAGATTCTTGCGCATCTTTTGGTATACATAACATTGAAATTTGAATCACCCTGGAGCTCGGTACAGATCTTCAAAGTTTGGCAATTTTTCGAAAAATCGGCCCTGGCAAAAAAGATATGCGTCGCGCTTCGCGACGCCCTGGACGCTATTTGATTTTGCTGGGGTCAATTTTCCGAAAAAATGACAAACTTTGATGGTCTGTACCGAGCTTCAGGGTGCTCCAAATTTCAACGTTATACATACCAAAAGATGCGCAAGGATCTGGTCTACACGCCAATGATATTGAAAATAAACGCTTCAGAGGCCAAAATGCCTCAAAAAGTGACATTTTTGAAAAAATATTTTTCTAAGGGTCAAATCCCATTTAAAGTTGAAGGGCGGAGCGCCAGCTCCTTTTACGTCCTATCAAGCTCATATTTTGGATTTGGGCTTAGTATGCTCACCGGAACAAACCCTTGAATGCCCGCCAAAAAGTCATTTTTGTTACATCCTAATGCCCAAAGAAGCCATTTTGCATCATTAGTTTGTCCATATAATTTTCCATACACATTTGGGAGCTGTCCATACAAAATTGATGCATAAAAATTCAAAAATCTGTATCTTTTGAAGGATTTTTTTGATCGAGTTGGTGTCTAGGGCAAAGTTGTAGGTATGGATAAGGACTACACAGAAAAAAATGATACACGGTAAAAAATTTATTGGTGATTTCTTATTTAACTTTTTGTCACTAAAACTTTTTTGCCCCTAAACATATCAAAAAATAAAAAAATAGAGTTTTTTTTGCAAATCAAGTTAATAAAAAGTAAATAAAAAATCACCATTTTTTTAACCACGTATCAATTTGTTTAACCACGTATCATTTTTTTTCAGTGTAGTCCTTATTCATGCCTACAACTGCCGAAGACACCAACTCGATCGAAAAAATTCTTCAAAAGATACAGATTTTTTAATGTTCATACATCATATTTGTATAAATAGCTGCCAAATTTGTATGGAAAATTATATGGACGAACTAATGATGCAAAATGGCTTCTTTGGGCATACCGAAAGCACCATAAAAGTTTCAGCCAGATAAAAAAAAACACAAACATTAAAATTCAAAACAAACGACCGATTTCGTAGAGAATTGCTCTACTGCTTGTGCGAAATTTTGTAAGCATTAGACTTTTTGGTAAAATACTATAATTTTCACGAAATACTTATTTTTCGGAAATAGTCAAATTTTAAAAATGTGCAATATGGGTATCAACCGAAGCAAAATTTGGTAAGCTTTTTCACTGAACTAGAGTTTTTTTTAGTAAAACACTAAAATTATCACAAAATACCGTATTCTTTCGAAAGTACTCAAAATTTTAAAAATATGCAGTATGGGTATCAAACGAAGCGAAATTTTGTATTCCTTTTTACAAAATTAGAGTTTTTTAAATACTTATTTTTCACAAAATAACGTATTTTTTCGAAAATACTAAAATTTTCAAAATTTGCGTTATGGGTATGGGACTATCCACAAACCACGTGGACACTTTTTTGGAAATCTCAAACCCCCCCCCCCCCCCTCCCCCCCCATAGGTTGTCCACGTGGTTTATGGATGGTCCCTATCAAACAAAGCGAAATTTAGTATGTTTTTTCACTTCTTTAGAGTTTTTTTTTTTTTTGTTAAAAACTAAAATTTTCACAAAATACCGTATTTTTTTTGAAAACAATCAAATTTTCAATATTTGCAATATGGGTATAAAACAAAGCGAAATTTGAAAATGCATATCAAATTATAATTCGTTTGATACTAATATTGAAAATTTGAGTATTTGCGAAAAAATATGGCATTTGTGAAAAAATATGTATTTTCCAAAAAAAATCTTGATTTGAGAAAATATTAAAATAAAATATTAACCCTTTCGAGCCTGATGGGTCATATATGACCCAAATATCAAAATGTCCAAAACTTGCCTATAATTTTCGTATGGTCATAGAAATCATTTTCCCATCATTGACTGAAAAAATATTTTTTTGAAAATTCAGGCCTGAAAGGGTTAAACAAATATTTTCTCAAAAATATCTGCTGAAGTTAAAAAGCATACAAAAGTTTGCTTCGTTTGATACCCAAATGGCATTATTTGAAATTTTGAGTATTTTCCAAAAAATACAGTTTTTTTTTGTGATAATTTGTATACTTTCAAAAAAAACTCTAATTTAATGAAAAAGTATACAAAGTTTCGCTTCATTTGATACCCATATTACAAATTTGGAAAATTTTAGTATTTTCGAAAAAATACGGAACATATTTTGTGAAAATTTTAGTTTTTTTTTTAAACAAAACATTATTGCAAATTTTTAAAATTTGAGTACTTTCGAGAGAATACGGTATTTTGTGACCAATTTTGAGTATTTGTTCTTTGAAAGTTACTACATTTTCAAAAAATATATTCTTAGTGAAAGCATTGCAAATTTTACATGATTTTGTTGGATTAAGTCGATTTTAGAAAGATTTTATAAATGAGTTATCGTCCATTATCGGCGATAAGATTATCGCCGATAGAATTATTGAAATAACGATAACGATAGATTATCGTTATCGTTATCGAGCTTCGATAATTTTATCGTTAACAACCTCGCTAACTATCTGATTGACTGTCTATAAAACTGACTCATAGATAACCACTGTGCTCTTCACAAGCAAATGAGTTGCTCGCGTGTTCTCAACTCTTGCACCCCTGACAAGAGTGCACTCAAATTTCAAACGTTTGCATCACTGCCCGTGACCACGCATGCCGTAATTTATTGGAGAACCCTCGCCCTCCCCCCACAACTGCACTCCCAGGGTGAAAGTTTGATGTAATCAAAATTTAATAGCAAAATCACTGTCATTCAGTGGGTTCCGGTGGGAGGTCCCTGCAGTCAGCTGGGCTGGACGGTGTGGTTTCGGAACATCACCAGTGTGTGGCAAGACCTCTGGTGGCACTTTATGCCGGAGTTCAATAGGTTGTTCGAGTCCCCCCGTGATTTCTGATGGCCACACGGGCTGTAATCAATTTGTGTAATTGTGGGTCAGGTGGCAGCTAGTTGATGGTGACGACGGCGGTCATTTTGTTGGGAAATTGCAAACGGAAGTTGGTTTCTGATTTCACAGGAGGTCACGAACGTGTAATTTGGACTGTTTAGACGACGTAGGTAATTGTTGGTGATTTTACAGTTCTATATTTGGACACGACTTTAAAGCAAAAATCGAAATATGGTGGAAAATCTTGAAGGTTGAGACTCTTCACCACAAAAGTTCTTTCTCAACTCATTCGCAAGAAAAATCAACTTTTCCCGTTAGATCCACTTGAGTGCTCCTTGTGTCTAACCTTGTGTCTGTGTGCCTTAAGGTGGGACCATAAAATGCCCCGTCGCGTCCAACTGCTGTGCCTGGTCACGGATGTTTAATCAAGGATTAAGCCATAATTACATGGCTCGAAGCAACAGCACCAGAACTTGGTCCAGGCTCATAGGGTGGCCGGCCAAACTTTCACGGCTCATTGAAGGAAGTTCGCAAAACACACACACACAGACATTTTCACACTGAGAATAGACAAAATGAGGCAAAAACTGACAGACAGGGGTTATGCCAAGTGCAGTGCAAAAGTTCCTCCATGGGGAAAGCTTACCACGACACCAGACAGTTTGAACATTTTCCTAGGTCGGAATCATCATCATCAGAATGAGACCAACCGAGAAGGGAAATGAGGGGGAGGGTAAAATTTTCCCCAAAACTGCAAACAACGGGAAACCACCTCCAACCGGCAAGATAGAAAAAAAAAACTTGGATCCAACAATGAATGAATCAGAACAGCAAGTGCAAGTGAGAGGAAAAGGAGCTGAGACGTCGAAATTGTGCCTGCAACTCTGCAAAACCACGGAAAAGTGTAGTGAAGCGTAGGCCACGATCGCGACCGCAAGGTGGAAAAGTTAATCAGGAAAGTCGTAAAGTTGGAAAGTTTTCGGCAAGATATTTGACTGGGAATGTTGGTGTTATTTTTATTTTCGCTGAAGATTACACAGTACGGCAATACTGGATAGGGTAGAGTAGTCATCAATGAGACACGGGGAACAATGATAAAATGGCTCTCACAAGTCGTAGTTTCAACCAATCAGGCTCATATTTGGGGGAAAGGTGTGTCTACTGGATACACGTCTGCCATTATAGTGGCTTTGGTTATGGACGCTCCCTTGAAAAGTAATTCATAAATGTTTGATTCTGGGGTGTAAAAGTAAATCATGGACAAAAAATACTTTTTCGCTCGTAGGCTGCCATTAACACCAAAACTAATATTTCTTCAAATGTCTTTCGACGTTCCATAGGGATTAAGTTGGGCTACAATGTCCTTTCATTAGATTTGGCCAAAATTTAGAATACACCCAGAATCCAGGACTGTCTCATTGTTCCCCACTCTTTTCAGCCCATGGGTAACAATGAGACACTTTGATTTTTCTTCAATAAACTTTTCAAAATCGATGGAAATCTTTCAAAACATGAATTAAAAGTGATTTTTGGCATATTTATAGAGTTTAAACTTCATTTAACCAAAAATACAAAGTTATTTGGTATTAATATATGGATTTTACAAAATTTAAATACTTTTTAGTGAAACTTTTGTTATTAAAAGTTTCATGTTGGCAAAATTGCTCTAAAATGTTCAAGGCAAGTCACCTGCAATGGAACAATACAAAAACATGATGTTTTGCTAGAAAAATGTTGATTTTCGTAGAGTGTCTCATTGTTCCCCAGCTGTCTCATTGTTCCTGCCAAGTGCGTCTACAATGAGACAGTTGAATAACTCTGGCTGTAGATGTCGGATCGATCTCATATTTTGGTCAATGATAGAACACATTAAATGAAAGATAATGCAACTAAAAGCTCATCAAGACATGCTGATGAAAAAATTAGAAAAATCGTTGAAAGTTGAAAACCAAAAGTGTCTCATTGATGACTACTCTACCCTATCAGACACAGAAATTTGTCAGAAAGGTTCTTTTTTCGTACTTAATTCGAAGCTTGAATTGCTAAAATCGGCAAAGATTCAAGCATATTCTGTGACATTGTGACGTTGGTAGCATTTCAATTTAATTACAAATTATATTTAACCAGTAGAGCATGCTTCAAGATTTATATTTTTAAAGCTATACTGGGGTAGGCCACACAATGTCCATGTAGTTTTGAAAAAAAGTTTTATCGTCGGTGCTTTTAAAAATAGTCCCATTGAAAAAAAATTGTTTTTAAATCCGGAAAGATTTTGGTATTCACTGAAGTTTCACATTGAAAATGTACAAATTGAATGTATTACGTCAAATGGATTACAAGTAAGAATGCTATTAACACCTTAACTGTAAAGCCCAAAAAAGGGGGAATTTATAAGGAAACTCCCCATTTTCTTATAGCTTGGGAGTTAAGGTGTTATTTATGTTGCGTTTGATGAATTTACATTTAAATATTTGTTTAAATAAGTTTATCAACCCTAACAATACAATCCACTTAAGTTTTAAATTCAGTACATAACTCTGCTGCAATTTCATTAGAACATGATTTCTTCATGAAAACATAAAATTAAATCAACATCAACATCAACAAATTTTCAGATTAGCTTAAAAAATGGCCATAGATTTGATAAATTTATAAATTTTGTTACAACATCACTTAAAAAAAGATTAAATAAATTTAACTGTAAAATTAAAGCAGTGAAATTTATTCATTCTATTAATTCCTGAAATATGTCAGTCAAAACTTGCTTCTTCTTGTACAACCAGTAGATCTCATAGTACATTGTTGAGCACTTCTAAACATTTGTAGAGCTTGTCAAAATGTTTTTTTTTATTTAAAAAAATGAATTTTTGGTCAATTTTATCCAAAATATTAGCAAACACGGTTTTAAAATACTGATTTTCAAATCAAGATTATGTGAGTTTAACAAAAATTTACCTCCGTGATATTTTCAGCAAACTAGCATGTGTACTTTAAAGCGCTTCCAAGAGCGAGGTCGAACTCCATCATCTTTTTGAGATATTAACATTTCAAAATGTCGTCTTTTTCATCTCATTTTGGCTAAGACTTACGTTTAAAAAGGACTTTTTTGCAATTTCGTCGTGAAACTACTTTTTTTCATAAATTTTTTTTTATTAGGTCCTTTTCGGTGCTGGGACCGGGTCAGGACCGAGTAGGCTTTTGTCATTACATTTTACTTAATGCTAAGTGTAATTACAAAACTACTTACTGTTCCCGTCATTCTTGAACGACGAAATAGCCTACTTTTCTGTACCAAAAATAACAGAATCGAATAGCAACACCTTTCAAAATAAATGCTGAAAAGTTCTACTTTTCAGCAATTGTTTCGAAAAGTAAGACTTTTCAACATTTTTTTGATTTAAACGATTTATTGACAAAATACATAAAAATTTGACTTAAAATTTCACTCAATGGGTGTTTATCGGAATTGCAAAAAATGTTGTATGGAACTCGTTGCAAAACATGTTTTTTTCAGCACTCTTCGTAATTATCCAACTCGGTGAACCTCGTTGGATAAATGTACGACTCGTGCTGAAAAAATCCTCTTTTTGCAATTGTCTGCTCTAAAACTTTGTAAAACATTGTTACACTCTAAAAAAAATGTCCTGCAAATTTCCAAAAAATGAAATTTTGAAATGAAAAATAATGTTCTCAATAAAAATTACCCTTTTGTGTTATTGCAGCTTGAAAAAGTACATTAAATTTTTCATAAAATAACACGACGAAAAATTGCAGAATTTTGAAAATATTTATGTATTTTTTTCGATGAAAAATAGGTTTTTTTCTGAATTCTAAGTATCGTGGCTGGGACCTGTGGTGTAGAGGTAATCGTGGTTGCTTCTCACCCAGTCGGCCTGGGTTTGATCCCAAGGCAACGTTGTATAGCGAATAATTTGATTTTTTTTAATTACCGTAAACCGGGGTGACTTTGATAGGATTTCAATTTATTTTTGGAATACTTTTCAACAGGTACAGTTTTTCCCAAGATTATATTTTTAAAACATGTACTAGGATAGGCCACGCAAGGTCTATGCACCATTTTTGAACAAAAGTCTTTTTGATGTTACATGATCATAGTTTTTGCTGTTAAAAAAATCAGATTTAAGGTGTTCTAATTGTTTTACGTTAAATGCACCAATAAAGTTGCTTATATAAGCCAAGTAAAAAAACTTTTTTAGGTTTTCATCTCACCTTTCAAAAACTAAATTAAAAATCAAAAGGCAAACATAATTTAATCTGCAATGAAATCTTCAAAACTTTATTCAAATTCAGAACAGAAAACAAAAAAGATGATATTTTTTTTAACTTCCATGGAAACCATCACCCAAAATCTAGTTTATAGAACCTTTCAAAAAAAAACTCTAGAAATAATCAAAAATCGTGAAAATTAAACAGGACTCCGAAAAGCTAGATATTTCTCACAATAAATCCAACCAATGCAAAAAAATATGGGTAATTCTCCGCCAACTCACACAGCAGTTGCCCCGACCCCTCTTCGATATGCGTGAAACTTTGTCCTAAGGGGTAACTTTTGTCCCTGATCACGAATCCGAGGTCCGTTTTTTGATATCTCGTGACGGAGGGGCGGTACGACCCCTTCCATTTTTGCACATGCGAAAAAAGAGGTGTTTTTCAATAATTTGCAGCCTGAAACGGTGATGAGATAGAAATTTGGTGTCAAAGGGACTTTTATGTAAAATTAGACGCCCGATTTGATGGCGTAATCAGAATTCCGAAAAAACGTATTTTTCATCGAAAAAAACACTAAAAAAGTTTTAAAAATTCTCCCATTTTCCGTTACTCGACTGTAAAAAATTTTGGAACATGTCATTTTATGGGAAATTTAATGTACTTTTCGAATCTACATTGTCCCAGAAGGGTCATTTTTTCATTTAGAACAAAATTTTTCATTTTAAAATTTCGTGTTTTTTCTAACTTTGCAGGGTTATTTTTTAGAGTGTAACAATGTTCTACAAAGTTGTAGAGCAGACAATTACAAAAATTTTGATATATATACATAAGGGGTTTGCTTATAAACATCACAAGTTATCACGATTTTACGAAAAAAAGTTTTAAAAAAGTTGGTCGTCATCGATCATGGCCGTTCATGGTCACCCGCGACAGACACGGACGACGAAACAAAGAGAAACGCAAAAAGTAACTTTTTCAAAACTTTTTTTCGTAAAATCGCGATAACTTGTGATGTTTATAAGCAAACCCCTAATGTCTATATATCAAAATTTTTGTAATTGTCTGCTCTACAACTTTGTAGAACATTGTTACACTCTAAAAAATAACCCTGCAAAGTTAGAAAAAACACGAAATTTTAAAATGAAAAATTTTGTTCTAAATGAAAAAATGACCCTTCTGGCACAATGTAGATTCGAAAAGTACATTAAATTTCCCATAAAATGACATGTTCCAAAATTTTTTACAGTCGAGTAACGGAAAATGGGAGAATTTGTAAAACTTTTTTATTGTTTTTTTCGATGAAAAATACGTTTTTTCGGAATTCTGAGTACGTCATCAAATCGGGCGTCTAATTTTACATAAAAGTCCCTTTGATGCCAAATTTCTATCTCATCACCGTTTCAGGCTGCAAATTATTGAAAAACACCTCTTTTTTCGCATGTTCAAAAATGGAAGGGGTCGTACCGCCCCTCCGTCACGAGATATCAAAAAACGGACCTCGGATTCGTGATCAGGGACAAAAGTTACCCCTTAGGACAAAGTTTCACGCAAATCGAAGAGGGGTCGGGGCAACTTTTCCCGATTTCGTGTGAGTTGGTAGAGAATTACCCATATAATATTTCAAAAATTTATCAAAAAAATATTGTTGAGTGAGTTTTTACAAGTTTTTTTTAATCAAAATTAAAAAAAAATCTTGTTGGTATGGCGGAAAGTTACCCATTTACAAAGCATATATGTACGAACAACCCCCAAATTTTTTTGGAGACTTGTATAGACGAATGGGTGATGGAAAATTGCACCTTGGCCATACCAAATTTGTATGCGTAATTTGAGCCCAAATAAAATTATATTTTGTTCAAAGTTGACACATTTAATTTTGAAATAATTCACGTTATAATCTTTCAAAATAATCAATTTGTAGGTTGAGGTAAGTAGAACTAAGGAAAAATAGGTACCGTAAACTAAGGTGACTAAGCCCGGGGTGACATTGATAGAAATTTGATTTGGCCGCTTATTTTGATACATCCAATGTAACAGCCACATTTTTGCATATATGTTTGATAATAAGCTATCCCTTAATGCTTACATACTCAAAACTCTCAAAAATGTTTAGATATCAATTTGACGGGCATTTCAAAAACCTATCAATATCACCCCGGGCTATCAAAGTCACCCCAGTTTACGGTACAACTGTACAGAAAAAAAACCCTTTTCCTTCTTCACTAAACTAAACTAAACTAAATTTTTAAAATCAGCTACACAGCTAAAATAGTAGTAATCCAGTTGCGTGTAAAATGCCTGGGTGTAAAATATTTTTTGCATTATTTTATGAAATTCTGTGTAATATTACACCCTGAAATATGTAGCCCATCAGTATGGGAAACCTACTTGACCGAAATGTCAAGCTCATATATACGTTTATCCTCTCCATTTTACATCGGTTTGATGGCCGAGCGGGCTAAGGCGCCAGTCCTCACTGATGGTGCTGGGTTTGAATCCCGTCGGTTGCAACTTTTTTTTGTGTTTGCAAAAATTGTACATGCAGTGTGTAATATTAAGTGTTTATTTTGACGAAGGTGATGTGCATGCTTTTGCATGCGATTTTACCATCGGATTTTTTGCTGTGTATGTATGGTACAAGGTGGTTAAAATTTGATAGCAGAATTAATAAAAAAATCGTATTTTTTACAAATCTCAAAATCACGGTCAAAAAAATAGTCTACTTTTGAAAGTGTACAATTTTCAAGGTTTTTTTTTCATTTAAGGTAAGTTTTTTTCGATTTTTCAAAGCATTTTTGAATAGCCCCTATTATGAAAATATTTTTTCGTAATGATCAGAGATTTATTTACCTAATTTAGAACCTTTGGGAAAGTAAGGCCTGATATCGGGAATCGAGAAGAGGAACAATATGTAACATTTGATTCGATATGGCCTATTGCCAATAAAAAAATTAATTATTTAACATTTAAATCAAATCAATGAAATACTTTAACAAACATTCCCATCGATTTACAGGAATTTCAAAATTAAATTCCCAAATGTCACTGCACAAAGATGAAAAAAAACTCCCACGAGAGAACCCAAAACTCCCACCGGGGACATTCCACCATTCCAGGGGGATCACCGCGTGGAGGCCACCAATCCAATCCGGGGTTAAGCTCCCGTTACCGCGGGAACAGTGAGACCCGTGTTCAATAGCGAACCCACCGGCCATCGTCACCACCAACAGCGCGCGGGGGTCACACTGTCACACCGCGGAAATCCAGGGCTTGGAATTTAATGCCTAGATACTGGGGTTTGACAGGACCAAGATGGTGGTAAAGTTGGTGGAAACATTTAGTATTTTTTGAAAGTTTAAATCTTTTAAGTCTTAAAAAAATACAAATTTTTTGATTTGTGAGTAAAATTTGTAAAAATAAATCTTTTTATTTTCAAATATTCAAAGTTTTCACCTCATCAAATTCAACACAGACACCAGAGTTCAAGTCCCACTGGCACAGTTCGGCCCGGTGACACAATCAATGGCGGCCACTCACCTCTCAGATCACTGGCCGGTCCCGCGGTGGCCGGTTTTGTTGGCCAAATAATTGATTTACATTTCGCCCGGCATCACTCTCTCTGGCAACCAAAAGCTGGGGGTGTTGCTCTATTATTAATGCATTTAAATAAGGGTATCGATCGATCGACTGTCGATTCTCCGTCGGTCGGTTTGGTGGGTGATGGTGGAAAATGGGTTATTTCCGGACGAGTGCAGATGACACGTGTGAGCAAAACCAGCTACCACCCCGATATTGGGGTAGGCCTCTGGCGTGGCCATGCCAGGTGTCGCCTCGTGTTCCGTACGCGGGTGTCATCGGAGTTGGACGGCTGCCTGTCCGGAATTAAATTCCGGAAGGATGTCTCTTGTGGGCACGGTGGTTTCTAATAGTTTATAACCCACTAGAATGAACATTTTTCCAGAAATGTCTGTTATTGTAGTTTTGAGAAAATAATTTTGAAAATTTGAAGATTTCAAGATTTAAAGATTTAAAGATTTAAAGATTTGAAGATTTTGGAGTATTCATCAAAGACATTTAATTTTACTCTAATTACAGCATCAAATCCACACCGTGTCTTCTTCCTGTCTACTTCCCTCAGACGTGCTGCCAGTTTTGATCGTTTTGCTCCGGGAATAAATTATCATTGCTCAAACAAACGCATTCCGGTGTTGGCCAAACAAGCGCCATGTGGGTTTTGCGGGGGTGCTCGTCTGTGTGTGTCTATGTTTGTGCCAATTTATACATACATTAGATGGCAGTGCGTTGGTGGAAAATTCAATAGAAAATTATGCTAGTGTAGCGCAGTGGATTAGTTTAAATCTGACGTGTGTGTGTGTGCGGATTATTATTAGCAGAGGTGGTGCAACCTTGTTTCGAAAATTATAGCCCTTTTCCGGATTGCTGCCGGATGGATTCGTGTTATTTGCCTATTAGTGGTCAACAGAGAAACGGAACTGTTGCTCAATTAGGCCCGTTTGTTTGAAGCGTGTAAAGCGCAATCACTAATTAGGTTTAGTGTGGGCTAGAATTAACATGAGTTTTGAATAAAGTCAAAACTGGGATTGATTTGTTTTATCTGTGGTTGAATACAATATTGATTTTTATAATTTGTATGAATAGCTAATTAGCTAAAAAATCTACAATTTTAATACTATTTTTTTTTGTGATTTAGTTTAACATTTATTTTTTCAACTTTTTGATTTTAAGCGTCATCCAAAAAGTATGTCACGCTCTAGGGGTGGAAGGGGGGGGGGGGTCTGAGCAAGTGTGACATGGCATGTTATAAGTATAGGAAAAGCGTGACAAAGGGGGGAGGGGGGGTAAATTTTGGCTGATTTTTGCGTGACGTACTTTATGGATGAAGCCATATCAATTTTATCAATTTTATCAATTTTATCAATTTTATCAATTTTATCAATTTTATCAATTTTATCAATTTTATCAATTTTATCAATTTTATCAATTTTATCAATTTTATCAATTTTATCAATTTTATAAATTTTATAAATTTTATCAATTTTATCAATTTAATCAATTTAATCAATTTAATCAATTTAATCAATTTTATCAATTTTATCAATTTTATCAATTTTATCAATTTTATCAATTTTATCAATTTTATCAATTTTATCAATTTTATCAATTTTATCAATTTTATCAATTTTATCAATTTTATCAATTTTATCAATTTTATTAATTTTATCAATTTTATCAATTTTATCAATTTTATCAATTTTATCAATTTTATCAATTTTATCAATTTTATCAATTTTATCAATTTTATCAATTTTATCAATTTTATCAATTTTATCAATTTTATCAATTTTATCAATTTTATCAATTTTATCAATTTTATCAATTTTATCAATTTTATCAATTTTATCAATTTTATCAATTTTATCAATTTGATCAATTTTATCAATTTTATCAATTTTATCAATTTTATCAATTTTATCAATTTTATCAATTTTATCAATTTTATCAATTTTATCAATTTTATCAATTTTATCAATTTTATCAATTTTATCAATTTTATCAATTTTATCAATTTTATCAATTTTATCAATTTTATCAATTTTATCAATTTTATCAATTTTATCAATTTTATCAATTTTATCAATTTTATCAATTTTATCAATTTTATCAATTTTATCAATTTTATCAATTTTATCAATTTTATCAATTTTATCAATTTTATCAATTTTATCAATTTTATCAATTTAATCAATTTAATCAATTTTATCAATTTAATCAATTTAATCAATTTTATCAATTTTATCAATTTTATCAATTTTATCAATTTTATCAATTTTATCAATTTTATCAATTTTATCAATTTTATCAATTTTATCAATTTTATCAATTTTATCAATTTTATCAATTTTATCAATTTTATCAATTTTATCAATTTTATCAATTTTATCAATTTTATCAATTTTATCAATTTTATCAATTTTATCAATTTTATCAATTTTATCAATTTTATCAATTTTATCAATTTTATCAATTTTATCAATTTTATCAATTTTATCAATTTTATCAATTTTATCAATTTTATCAATTTTATCAATTTTATCAATTTTATCAATTTTATCAATTTTATCAATTTTATCAATTTTATCAATTTTATCAATTTTATCAATTTTATCAATTTTATCAATTTTATCAATTTTATCAATTTTATCAATTTTATCAATTTTATCAATTTTATCAATTTTGTCAATTTCATAATTTTTTATGCATTTTTTCATCCACTGCAAATTACATTTTTTAAACATTTTATCACCGTCATTTTAGATTTTATGATTTTATGATTTTATGATTTTATGATTTTATGATTTTATGATTTTATGATTTTATGATTTTATGATTTTATGATTTTATGATTTTATGATTTTATGATTTTATGATTTTATGATTTTATGATTTTATGATTTTATGATTTTATGATTTTATAATTTTATGATTTTATGATTTTATGATTTTATGATTTTATGATTTTATGATTTTATGATTTTATGATTTTATGATTTTATGATTTTATGATTTTATGATTTTATGATTTTATGATTTTATGATTTTATGATTTTATGATTTTATGATTTTATGATTTTATGATTTTATGATTTTATGATTTTATGATTTTATGATTTTATGATTTTATGATTTTATGATTTTATGATTTTATGATTTTATGATTTTATGATTTTATGATTTTATGATTTTATGATTTTATGATTTTATGATTTTATGATTTTATGATTTTATGATTTTATGATTTTATGATTTTATGATTTTATGATTTTATGATTTTATGATTTTATGATTTTATGATTTTATGATTTTATGATTTTATGATTTTATGATTTTATGATTTTATGATTTTATGATTTTATGATTTTATGATTTTATGATTTTATGATTTTATGATTTTATGATTTTATGATTTTATGATTTTATGATTTTATGATTTTATGATTTTATGATTTTATGATTTTATGATTTTATGATTTTATGATTTTATGATTTTATGATTTTATGATTTTATGATTTAATGATTTTATGATTTTATGATTTTATGATTTTATGATTTTATGATTTTATGATTTTATGATTTTATGATTTTATGATTTTATGATTTTTTTATTTTATGATTTTATGATTTTATGATTTTATGATTTTATGATTTTATGATTTTATGATTTTATGATTTTATAGATAATTCAATCTTTGTTTTTAAAACTTCCAAGCTTTCCAAAGTTCTAGTTGAACGTGAAATTTTCCCGCCAGACAGTTATTTGCAATCTTACCTCGAGAACTTTGCCGTCCCTCCTCGAACAAACTGAGACTCATCTCCTTAAACCAACGCTACTCAGCGTAAAACTCCCCCACCATAACACTAAAAACTACAAATTTCACTCTCATCCCTCGCGCGCGTAAAAACCGGAAACCTGTTAAAGCAAGAAGCATAAATCTGCGGTCGACCGGCGAGCTTTGCTCTGCAAGTTCCCCGACTAGAAATAGGAGAGGCTGGCTCGTGGGGTGCAAATTTATTCAGCTTTGACGATGACAATGTTTCGAAATAAAGCTCGCAACCGCAAACCGATTCGAAAGTGCGGGGGTGTTTTGTTCGGAGTAGTGTTCTATTAAAAGCGATAAATTTGGGAGGCGTTTTACTTGGTTTGGTTTGGCGGAAATTATATTTTATGCGGGATCTGTTTATGTTACGGAACCGCAAACTAATTCAGTGGATTGAAATTAATAAATATTAGAGCTATTTAAAATTAATTTTGCACCGTCAATTTAAAGCTCGAATAAAAATTGCTTACATTTAAACAAAAAGTCACCTTCTCAACAGTACAATTCAAGTCGATTTCCAGCTCCTGAGGAAGAGCACCCAAAGCTAACTCTAGTTTCAACAAAAAAGGCGACACACCCGACAAGGACCAACTTTGCATTTTAATGTTGTCGAAAAATTCTTTATCGCTTTTATGGAATTTAAATGTACTTTTTCGCAGTCCCAGCGCGAGCCCTTTTTCCACCCACATGCAACCATTTCCGCCACACCCACAAACTCTGACTTTGGACGACGATAGCGAACAAAACCGGAAGAAACGGTGAAACTCTACCGGGGTTGGCAACCGTAACGATACTACTTTACCCGCGAGATGGCGGCACCTACTTTTTTGTTGCACTGGGTGTGTGTGTGTGTGTTGCATACAGCGAGGCGCAAATGCGTTAAAAATGCCGCACACTAAAGGAGACGAAGGCGGAGGAAAAGTTTAAATTTCCGACAATTTAATCATTGTCAGACGAGCGCGAACGGAGAAAGAGGCAGAACGAAGGCAGCTGCAGTTAATGGTGTAAAGTTAACACAATTTCACGTTTAGTCTGTCGTAAGGCGGGGTTGGGAGCTGTTTAGGCTACATTCAGGGGCGTGTGTAATTGGACAGGGCAGAGGAAAATACGGAAGCGTACCGTGCAGCGTGGAAACGGAAAGAGAATAACTTAATCAACGCTCATTAGCCTATTCATGGGTGGGTCGCCGAAAAAGGGAGCAACTTTTAGTTGGAGGGAAAAGTTTGCATGTGTGTGAGATGGTGGGAGGTTAATGAACGGCAGAGCGCGGACAGAGTTATGAAAGTAAAAGTTTACATGTCAATTAGGGAGTCGTTGAGGAAGGTTTTAATAATCCGTGGGAAGAAAAATATAATTAGGGGAGTTTGGGGTAATATGGACAGTGGGGGTAATTTGGACACCCCTTTAAAAATCACGTTTTCTTCGGATATAAAGTGAAAACGGCAATTTAAGTGATAAGGCTAGTACTAGTAATGGCCTAGGAGTATGGACAAACCAAAAAAGTTGGAATAGGTTAAGTAGTTTTGGTATAATATTTAAAAGTTTCCAAAGGCCGGTTGGCACAGCCTTAAATTCTAATATTTGAAGGTTAGGAAATAAGGTTTTGCAGGGGTTCTATGGCAAAAAAGTGGACATTTTTTGTTTAAGGGGGTTGCTTGGACGATGCCTGAGATATGTACGTATAAAAATTGTGCATTTTATCCATTTTTATCATCAAAAATTGCAATTTATGATAGAATATGCTATGGGGGTAATTTGGACATGCCTTGTGGGGTAATTTGGACATGGCTTGTGGGGTAATTTGGACATACCTGAAAGTCTACCTGTCAGGCAACAAAAAAGTAACTTTCATGGTTGGATGAGTTTTTAAAGGGATTTAGATAAATTTAGAGGGATTTAATATGTCAAAACAATCAAAAAGGAATGTGAGCAATGAGAACTTTCACAAAACCCCTATTTTTTTAATTTAGATAAATTTATTCCAATATTCGAATTGATGAAAATCTGATTACTGTACATTTGGCGTTCAACAAGACTGTTGATTGCTTTTAATTAATTTCTTTGACATTTCTAATTTCTATGCTGGTTTACAATAATATTTAAATTTGAAGGGCTACAGAATGTAAAATTAAAAAAAATTATATTTTCAGGCTAATAAATTCTATATAAAGATTGATTTATATAAACATAAACGATACCTTAATCACTAAAAACTATACTTGTGCCTAATCCAGAATCAATGTTTAAATCATTTCAGTATTAATGATTAAATTATGTATACTACACTGAACTATTTGTTATCTTCCTATTGAATTATAGTTCTATCACAAAATCATTATTTAAACCTTTGATGAAAAATTGTGAGCAAAACAACACTTCAAAATATAAAGCAATTACAAAACCAGGTTGAAGGATAAAAAAACATGCTCAAAAAATCAAATGTTAAACTTATTCTTCAACATGTGTCCAAATTACCCCACAAAAGGTGTCCATATTACCCCACAAGGTATGTCCATATTACCCCACAAGGCATGTCCAAATTACCCCATAGGGGTGTTCATATTACCCCCACACAAAAATGTGGGGGTAATTTGGACACCTTTTAATTTTTGCGATAAAAATGGGTTTTTAATCAAAATTTATCGAAATGAATGACATTTTTCCATCAAATATGGTCTCTATTATCTTCTGGTGTCATCCACATTCCTTTGAAATATCCATACAGCCCGTGACAGAGCAATTTCCTTAGGGTGTCCAAATTACCCCACACTCCCCTAAACTAATTATTTATCTAGCTTCGTCATTTTGGAATATGATTCAGAAATGAGAAAGCAATATGACTAGAACCATAACATCGAACCCAGGCCGGGGTAAGCCGGTTGAGAGGCAACCAAGCTTACCCCTACAGCACCGGTCCCGGCTTCAAAGTGCTCCGATTTGACTTAAATGTGGGGCTTTTTATTATTTGTTTGGTGATTAGGGTGGCCCTTGCTAAATTGAGGTGGTCCAAAAAAAATGCGTTTTGGAAAATGCGGTTGCGTATCTCCGAAAATGCTTAACCCATTTTACCTCGATGCGTTTCAAAAAAAAGGAGATTGATTGTGTCTTCATGTCAAAACTTATTATTTAGTAAAAATACTACTACTGAGTGCCGGGAACCGTGGTGTAGGGGTAAGCGTGATTGCCTCTCACCCAGTCGGCCTGGGTTCAATCCCAGACGGTCCCGGTGGCACGAGATTTGTCTGATCACGCCTTCCGTCGGACGGGAAGTAAATGTTGGCCCCGGTCTAACCTAAAAGGTTAGGTCGTTAGCTCAGTCCAGGTGTAGGAGTCGTCTCCCTGGGTCCTGTCTCGGTGGAGTCGCTAGTAGGCAGTTGGACTAACAATCCAAAGGTCGATGGAAGCTAAGGTGTAAAAAGAGGTTTGCAATTGCCTCAACAATCAAGCCTTCGGACACCTACACAGAAAAAAATAATGTAAATTTGGAAGCTGTAATTTTGGAAGGTTGAATATTACTTCTTTTATGATGTAATTTTACCTCAATTTAGACTGAAAAAATGACATTACACCAGAAAAGTGGTAAAATTACACATTTTCAGAGGTAAAATTACACATTTTTTTGACATAAAAGATGTACCCCTTCCCAGATGTAATATTACCATGATTTTTTTTTCTGTGTAGTTTTGAGTAGGAATCTCGCAATCGAGAACGCCAAGGCAATGCTGTAGAGCGAATAATTTGATTTGACTGATACTGAGTGGTTCTCTACGATTTCGCAAATCGACTATTCTTGATTTTTTATTATTTGGATGAAATTTTGTCCATGCAACCCCTATGTCAAAAGAAGTAATGTTGCATCTTTATTTATTCCATATAAGTCTACGGTACAAATTTGGGGGCGAGTCATACAAAATTGGTAAACAAATTTATGAAATTCTGTATCTGCAGAAGGTATTTTCTGATCAGGTTGTGAGGTTATGATTAGGACTTTACAGAAAAAAAACAAGAAAGCGGAAAAAAAACAAATTTTATTTTTAATTTTATGACTTAATGTTTCAATAACAACACCCAAAGTTAAAGAACGAGAGGATAGTCCTCACGAAAAGAAACGTGAGGAAAGTGCTATTTTGCGAGAGTATAGTCCTCTCGCGTGTTCATTCGTTCATTGGAACAGTTCATCCTATTGAGTGGCTTATATGGACAAATGACCGCCACTTAGTTACCGAACCATGATGGCCCATACGGCAAAGGCATGGTTCAATAAGCCGAAGGTCTTGGGTTCGAGTCTCGGTACCGGTACTTTTTTTTTTGATAGATGAACTTTTTTTGAAGATGAACCATGAGTAAAGTACTCTCGTTAATTTCGGGATTTATCCTCTCCGTCCGCACACAGTACCATTTTACTACCGAATCGTGCTCTTTATCCTCTCGTATGCCGATACCCAGTTCTGGGTGAAGTACTTTTTATTTTTAGATTTTTTTTTGTAATAAGTTTTAAGGAACAAAAAAAAACATGTTTTGAGCCACTGCGTGATGGTGAAAAAATTAGTTTAGGAGATGAAATTTATTTTTAAAAATTCTGCTTTTTGGAAAAAATCGAAAATCCTAACAAAAATATATTTAAAAAAACATTGTTACAAGCCAAATCGAATTTGCAATCTAAAAGTAGCTTGCCATTTTTTTAAGTACACAGAAAAAAAAATGATGGTAATATTCATCAGGAAATGGTGACAGATTCTGTGTAAAAAAAAAAATAATATTACATTGGAAAATGATGAAATTTCTTCAGTTTCTGGTGAATTTTCCTCTGGTTCAAATTTTTACACATTTTCAGGTAATTACTGAAAAAAGAGGTCGTATTTAACCTACCAAATTTTCAACATTAAAAAATCTTTTATTTTTTTTTGCTGTGTACCGTTTTTAAGTTATAACAGCTTTTAGGTATGAATTTTAGATTTTTTAAAAGGTTTTTTAACTTAAAAAAATATACTTGAAAGAAAAATATATTCTTGAAAAGCTGAAAACGATCAGAAAATTTGACAAAAATTTAAATTTTGCACATTGAAAATCAATCCACTTGTTTCCAAGATATCGCCAGTTGAAAATTACAGGCTAATAAAGTGAAACTTAAAAAATCTCATATTCATCGATTTGAATTCTTTGTGAGGCTATTTCACAAAAACCAATTGTCTGATTTTCAAAGATCAAGAGAGAAAATTGTGAGCAAATGTGGTGTTCTTCCAAGATTTTTTTTGCTCAAAAAATCTAAAAAATGATGATTTATGCCTAACAGTAGATTTTACTTGAAAATTGTACATTTTGAGCATGAGCATGGTTGACTGCCAATGAGCTGCTACTCCGTTATTGACAGATCAGCTGAAGTTAAACAATGAATCAAAAATGATCAGTGGGAGCCAACCATCCGTTCACTGTTTAACCTCTGAAGATCCCCACTTTATTAGTCAATACCGGCGCCCTCCCAAGAAGCCTGCAGTTCAACGAAAGGGAGGAATGTTAGTCCGATAGTTGAAGTTGCAGACTCATCAAACACATAGTTTGTCGCTATATACTTGTTGATACCGCTTGAGACCGTTGAATCCACAGCATCTCCTTCAAGCATCACGTGATTAATATTTTTTTTTGGGTTAGTAGGATAAGGTATTGGTCTTTCGATGCCTCCCGAGCTACGACGCTATGGGGAGGACTTTCATAACAGACCCGTCGGCGAGCCTTCCGAGCAACGATGCTATGGGAAGGTCTTTCTGGTTAATACACAAAATCACTCACACACACAGTTATTTTGCTCCACTATTAAATCGACGATCCAAAATGTCAGTGCGTCTTTCGATCTTTATATAGAAATTGCTTTTACACCGCAAAAAAATAAAACCTTATTCGAAAAATTTAAACACAATCCACCCGACGCCGTGCCTCCCGATCGACGATGATATAGGAAGGGCTTTGAAAATCACAAAAAATCACTTTTCAGTCCGAATATTTTTTACGACCACGCGCTCCCTTTGCCAATTATGCACTGATGACGCTGCATTTTCAGAGGGTAATCTTCTCCTCGCAGCACACAATTCACGACAAAAATGCGAAACAAAAGGCGCAAAAAAAATCACTTTTCACTCCAAATATATTTTTTTACGACCACGCGCTCCCTTTGCCAATTATGCACTGATGACGCTGCATTTTCAGAGGGTAATCTTCTCCTCGCAGCACACAATCCACGACAAAAATGCGAAACAAAAGGCGCAAAAAAAATCACTTTTCACTCCAAATAATTTTTTTTTACGACCACGCGCTCCCTTTGCCAATTATGCACTGATGACGCTGCATTTTCAGAGGGTAATCTTCTCCTCGCAGCACACAATTCACGACAAAAATGCGAAACAAAAGGCACAAAAAAAAATCATTTTTCACTCCAAATAATTGTTTTACGACCACGCGCTCCCTTTGCCAATTATGCACTCTTACTTGAAAATTGTACATTTTATTTAAAAAAATAAAAGTACTTTTCGATTGCAAAGTCGATGTTGCTTTAAAAAATCATTTTTGATCAGTCCATATTTTCGATACCTTAAAAAAAACTGTTTTTCAAAAATTCATATCTGCTTAACCAGATTTCCACATCACGCACTATTTTTTAGGTCCATAAAAAAGTTCGAAATTTTTTGAAAATTAATGAAATATGCATTATGGGGTTTGATTTTCTATTAATAAGGCTCATAGCTGGCCAAGTCCAAAAATGTTTCTTTTTATTCTGAAAGTTTCTGAAATTTGTCTGAGAATCTTTGAAAATTCATCCACAAAAAAGAGAAAATAGCACTCAATTTTCAAATGCCGATACCTCAGCAACTCTTGATCAGATTTTCAACTTCAAAAAATAAAAAGTGCTTGAATTTTGTGTTCTTTCAGATTGAATATATTATGAAAATTTTAAATTTGATAAAAATATGAAAGAGCCTGAATTATAATGTTTTCCACAAATTTACATGTTTGATAAACCGTTTCGTTCTCAAGATACAGATTATAAAATTTTTAGACAAATTTTTTGTAAGGAGCTGTCAAATTCGTTTGACTTAAATAAAAAGTTTCCGAAACATCAAAGTACAGATGATTTTTTTATGAGCGAAAAAAAGTGTTTGCGGTGCTGTACGTTGGAATTTTACAAATATTAAAAATATATTTAAACGAGCCCAAATATGATAAATATGATTATCAATTGTCAGATTTTTATCAGTTGATCAGACTTCATTGAAATTTGAAAGTGAAAGTTTTTTTTTGCCCCCTGATTTTTCGGACTTATTTTTTGCTTTTAGGTAAAACAAACAAAAAATAGATATTTTTTTCAAAATTTAATTAAATTTTTAATGAGGAACCCTTGATTTGTTTTAAGCCGAATGCACTTCGATTTCTTAAGAGAACCTGTATTTTTTAAATCCCCTGGTTATTCGGGCTGGTTTGAAAAATTCTTCTACGGCCATATTAGGTTATCGAAATTTCCAGCTCAAATAATTTCCACGATGTTCAAAATTTAATTCTCTCAAGACCAACATGTCAAGAAGATAATTGAAAAAAAAAACAGTTCATGCGAAAAAAACAACATTCTCATTTCACCAACCACAATTGAAACTTCCAAGTCCCACATAAATTACCGTAAGTACACTTTCCAGCCAAATGCATGTAGGTAATGGAATGTATGTCCCAACTCGCAACTCGATAACACTCGCTGCACTGGGTTCCGCTGCAGGTTTGCACGAGAATAATGTGATTGCATTCGTCAGCGAAAATTGCAAAAAATAAAGTTAAATTCCCAAACACAAACCACAAGTCACTTACTTATTGCGAAAATTGGAAAAAATAAAGTTGGACGTGAATTTCGGTGTCAATGTTTGAAAAGGGTGAATAATTTTCAAGCCCATTTTTGTTCACAAAAATAATCTTTTTCGACCTTTTAAAACAATAATTCCGTTGTGCACTTTCCACGTCACTGCACGCGGTGACAAACTTGGAGGAAAAAATTGCAACTTTCCACCAACACAATGGCATTTCACACATGACGGAGCGTCAGCCACAGGTGCGAAAAAGATGTTCTCCTAGTTGAGGATGACAGTAAGTGCAAGTTTGCCACCAGGTGGAGGAGCGCACCAGCATCACGTCACATTGGCATCAATTTTCATTAGTGTCACATCAACTCCCAGTTACCTGGCTGGGAAATGTAGCGAAAGATGCGCACAGGGTTGGATTTTGGGGAGTACAGTTGCATACCTTTAGGGGTATTTTTATAATTTTTTTTTGTCATTTTGGTGAATAGCATACTTTCAGGGGTAAATTTTTAAATAATTTCAAGATTGTGTATGCAATTGCATACTTTCAGGCTTTTTTTAAACGAACTTGCATACTTTGAGGCGTTTCCATCCTACAAATTCAGTCCCCTAGACCTGCTCTGGCCACAAAAGGGTCCCTCGTGTCCCAAGCACCCATTAACAAAGTGGAACACATTTGACAAAGTGGATGATGCTTTCCCACCAACCCACCGATGCATTTCCATGTTTGCGTGTTCCCAAAGGGAAAAAGTGGAAAAGTACTGCCCAAGTGGATGGAACCTTCTTGCAAGTCACACTCGTCACAACCTGCTCCTTCTGCAGTGCCAAGTGGGATGCTGAGGACCCTCTCAAGGATCCTTCCCCGACAGAGGGCTTCCTTTCCAGGAGAGGAGCTTGGTCGAGCGCGAAATTGCGATGCAAATAGTGTGCCGACTTCTTTCTTTCTTTCTTTTTTTCATTTGGCTGGCAAAAGTAATGAGAGAGACGATGACGACGTTGACGAAGTGGATTTCTACCAGCCAGGGTTGTAGCGTCGAACCTCCTCAAAGTGTGCAATTTACTTGCGTTTTCGCCTAAAGGCATACCTCAAAATGGATTTCACCCCTGAAGGTATGCAATCGCACCAGAAATAGACGGTTAGAAAAAAATGCGCATTTTTCCCCAAAGGGGAAAAGGGGTTGGCAAACAGTAATAAAATTGTTTTTCTTCCTTGCTTCTGCCCCCGCGGGCGTTGTCTGACTTGGTCCACGTGCGTTAAAGTTCTCCGAAGGAATGTTGAGCATTGCGACGATGAGAGGGAGAGGTGCGCCTACAAGATCCTTGGAAGGGAAGTTCAAGTGGACGGGCTCGACCACAGACCGTGAAGTTGTTTGATAATGTTCGTTTCGTTTCGATTCACTTCGCGTGAAAAAAAGAATGGTTAGTGTGGGACGGAAAAAGTTAGGTAAACAAGAAAGTTTATTTATTTTGAACTTAATTCAGAAGCATTTAAAAAGAAGGCTTCACAAAACTAGAATGTGATAGCTTTAAATGAAAATTGTTAACAATTAAACTAGTTAAATAATTTAAAAAAAAACCCATGGTATCTATATAACATTAATTATAATATATACAGAGTTTCTAGCTAAAACCAGTTAAGGTTTGTCAATCTTTGCAGTTCAAAAAATCAATCAACCAACCATTCAGAAAAAAATATTTTCAAAAACAAATGATTGAAATCTAGGTAATATGCGAAAGAAGAAAAGAAAATAATAAGAAATTACACGGAAAACAAATTTCCGATGTTTTTTATTTACCTTTTTATTACTAAAAGCTTAATTATTAATTACTTGATTTTTAACTTTCGTTTAATTTTTTATTTTTAAGGGAATCAAAAAAGACTTCTTCTGAAAAAGTGCGTTATGGTTTAAAATCTATTTGAGGAGATATGCGTTTTTGAATAAAATCGTGTTGTTTTGGAAATATCGAAAACCTGGACAAAAACATAACTGAAACTCATTTTTAAAGCAACATTGAATTTGCATTCGAAAAGTGCGTCATCAGGGGTGACATTGGCTCAAATTTTAGTTCAATCTCACCCCCAGACCAAATGATGACGGTACCTAACAGTTCTTTTTTAGTTTAAATGTACAGTTCATATCATAGCTTTTTTTAGTTGTTCATTTTTTGATTTCTATTCGTTTTTTTTTGCATTTGAAAAATACTTCATGAAAAAAAGCACCCCTGAAAAATTATGTTTGTCCTTCAATAATTTTTCATCTTAAACTTCGAAAATCGAGCAATTACTTTCTGAGCTGCAGCCACACAAAGAATTCAAATCGATGGAATGATTATTTCTAAATTAGCCTGTAGTTCTCAATAAAAATATTTAAAAAAATACTAAAAGTATTATCATTTGGTCTAAGCTTTAGAATGAGGAACGCTATCTTCTTGCAAACATTTTCAAAAGTAATGCTTGATTTCCAAATTCTGAAATTATTTTTATTGAAGAGATTAGAAAATATCACAAAGTTCATTTTCTTCACATTGAAAATTGTAATAAGTTTTCTCAGCTTTATAAAAACATTCAAGTGTGCTTTCCTTTCAAGAAGTATAATTAAAATGCAAAAAAAAACGAAAAGAAATCAAAAATGTATACCTTAAATTAATTATAACTTGAAAATGGTGCATTTTATTAAAAAAAAAAAAACGGTAAAGCACTTTTCATGTTTTCGATATTTAAAAAAATACAACAATTTCGAAAATCAGCGCAAAATATGCATTGCAGTTATGTTTAACTCATCCTAGAAAACCAAATCCAAATATCAATTACGACCGTTTAATATATTTTTTTCCCTCGACTTAATCCGATGTAAAATTCAAAGTGAGAGGAAAATCAGCACCAAAATATGCAAAGTTACAAAGTTATGTGTTATTCAACTATTTCTTAAAAATTAGATAATTGACATCAACAAAGAAGTAATATTTAAACATCCAATTTTTCAACCATCTTCAGTTATACTTTTTTACTGTGTATCATTAATAGTGAGCGATTACTTTTGTCAATTACTTTTGAATTATTTGTTCGTTATATTGAATTTTTGGCCCTTTTAAAATGTTAGTTTTGATTTGAAGTTATTTAATTTTTTTTTTAGAATAAATCGGAAAATGTCACATATGCTTAATTAATTAACATTGAAAATCGGGCCATTAGTTGTTGAGATTTCGGCATTAGAAAATTAGAGTAAGCCAAAGGTCCAATCTTCAATGTTTTCAACGGAAATTTTAGGAACCTTTCAAAACAAATATTTTCAGAAGTGGACAAAAAAAATCAAAAAACTGGGAGTTCAAATCAAACTTTAAGTAGCCATATCTTGGAAATGGTGCACTTGGTAACCGGCTCCGTGGCTTAATGGTTACGGCTTCTGTCTCCCTAGCAGAAGGTTCAGTGATCAAATCCCGGTCGGTACCTTTGAAATTTGGAATCAGGAATTTGAATATGAATAAAAACTTAAATGAATCAGGTGGGATTCGAACTCACACCTTTGGATTGGTGGTCTGGGACGCTAAGCAGTCGGCCATCAGAAGGTTTTCACTCTTGCAGTGAATTGATCCGTAGTGTTGAAACATGTTATCTTCTCATATTAAATACGCGCTGATCCCTGATTTGACTGACGGGATTGGAAGTCTAAATATAGATCGAGTTTCCTTCAGATGCTTGCTTCTATGTTTAGGCGGGGCCAAACAATGCCCAGCGACCTCGGAATTGGACCGCAAGGAGCTCTGTCATTCTGAAATGGGTCGTTGGAAGCAGCGTGAGGGCTATCACCACCTAATACCCGGGACTGAGATAAGCTGTATCAGCATTCGGCATGTACACAGTCTGATACAAATTATACTTTCCCATAATTTCGCTACCGGTTAGCGGGTATTGGATTGGACCACACACACACACACACACACACACACATATCTTGGAAATGGTGCACTTTATCAATATTTCTATAGGTACTTTTACTTATAAGGTGTAGTCAACAAAATGTCTAATAAACTAAAAACAATTAAAAAAAAAATCAGAAATTAAAAAATCGGATTTCGGAAAATTGTACTTTTAAATATAAAAATATAAAAAAAATCAGCAAATTTAGGGGTTATCCCTGTTGTCGTTTTTTTTCCTTGTCACCCTGATAGATAGCTGCTTAAGTTGAATAAAGGCTTGTACGGGTTAACCAATGAATTGTTCTAAAAATGTTTTAAATGGCAAATGTTTTTTTTTATGGCAAAAAAAATATTTTTTATTTTTTTGTCTTCTTTTTTATTTTATTATTTTTCAGTGCAACTTATTTTCAACTTCAACTGATTGTTTGGTTGACCTGAAGCTGGAATGTTTTGCACCTTGTAAGGCATTTTTCCACGCGCTCGCGTTCTACACCATCGTGTCGTGCCAGGAGGAGGGAATTGTTGTGTCTGCGAGAAGAAGAAAAACAAGGAAGGGCAAAATTCCTCCATGGCGAAGAATGTTGGCGCATCGCGTGCAGCTTTCACGACACATCCCCGGGATGAAGCGAAGTTGAATCCGATGGTAAACAAGTTCTGGTGAAATAGGTTTATGAGAATTGTTTTTAAATTGATGGCCTTCACTTGAAATTGAGTAACATGGTTTGGAATAACCATCAACAAAAAGCACATTGATTGAATTCTACGAATTTGGAATGGAAATGATGTTTCGAGAGCTTCCTGCTTCAATTTCCAAATGCACTTGCACCACAAACCACTTACACTGAATTATTTTGCATAGCAATGCTCTAGAATCTTCTGTCTTCATTTATCCATTAAATCAGTAGAAAGAGCATTTTTATGTTTCCTCGACATCCTTAAGCTTTCTCAATGTCCGTTTCCGAGTACCAGTTTTTCGCTTCCATTCCCACTTCAAATCGAGTCAAAAAATAATTAAATTTAATCCATCAATTAAAAGTATTTAAATAAACTCTTCGCATCGCTTTTTTCCCTTTCCAAACCATCACAAACCACTCAAATCTACTTACTTAGTGCTAGTCTTGGTACCTTTGCAAAGTGCAAATTTATCATCATCTTCCAGAAAGGATTATCTCGCCGAAACAAGAAACTTCCATCCCGCACACAGACTAATTAACAGCAGCGGGGAGGGGCAAAAAGAAGTCGACTCTTTTTCCCACAAGAGCAGTTTGCATTCAGAGGGACTTGTTTACTCTCACTGTGGTACTTAATTCAAAGACTCTCCCCGGAAGTCGACTGCAAACTTGTTCATCTTGCCTGGGAGGAAGCTCGGCGAAACTTTCAAGCACTTAAACGAGAGTCAGAAAGAAGAGGCAGATTCAGAAAGCTCGTGCTCTGTTTACTTCTGCGTCTGATGCTCCTTTTCCGTGGCTGGCGCAGAACTTATCCAATTTAAAAGCAAATTTTATTTCCAAATTAAAATCATAATTATTTACGCGATACGCGATATTCTTAATCATGAGCTTTTTTTTTCCTTCCCCGTTACTCTCGAGCAAAAGTTGGGGAAACGATTCGCTCAGACTGCTGAGGAAGAAGTTACGACCAAGTTATAATTTTGTAAGTCAGTTTGTGGTGCATGAAAAGCTGCTGCTCGGAGGAAAGTTTGTCCGGAAATAATTAGCAAAGAACGAAAATTTAATTGATTATTAGCCAGCTCATTAGGTTTATCGAATTGGTATTATTTCCTTCCAGTTGGTCTTTTGTGAAGAAACTGATGGTTTTGTATGACGATGATTTTTGAAGTTTCAATTGTTGAATTCTTTTATTATAAATAGACTAAAATCTAAATAGACTAAAATCTAAATTCTAAAAACAGTATCAAGATAAAGTCCCTCAAACAATTGCAAACGATTCACAGTCCCTTTCACAAATTACCATAAAGAATGTTGCAACAACCGTGACGCAAAACGGTGAACCTAAAGTACGTACCTTTCAAGAATACTTAATATTTCTTTTTATTCAAATTTTCCAACAAAAGAAACCTCGCACACAGAGTAAACACAAAGGTGTTCAGTCCACAAACAGTGAAGTAAGTCCACCTTAAAAGAAAAGTTTACACCCTCGACTTGAAATTTTGTTTCCTTTCGCGCAAGATACTTTTGTATCCCATTGAAAAACAAACAAAAAATAAATTCTTATTCTGATACTAACAATAAAATTAGCATATTGGCCTCCTCGCGTGGAATGTGCAAAAGTGTGCGGTTGTTGTTTTCCGACCCCGCAACTCAACGCTTTTCAAGCTGATGTTGATGATAACGGTTCTTCCCTCCCCCACCAGAAGCACCACCCTGCGAGGACAGCATCTTAAAAATTCTCTGACCAAACACAAGAAAAAAGCATTCCCGCCCCCCATTTGGTTTCCTGTAGGGAAAACTTTTCACAGAAAACCACGAAATAATTTCCCACGACCTCTCGGGAGCTCGAGAGGTCTGGAGAGTTTCAACGCAGTCCTCGACTTGAAGTTTCACCTGTCCAAAAAAAAGGCTGCTGTAAATCCAAAACTCTTGTTTTGGTCCAGCCAGCTCCGGAAGTTGGTGAAAATCCTCTGCATTCATCACGTTTCGGGGTTTCTCACAAAAACTCCCCTCCTTCTGCGGTCAACCCTTGTTGGTCCCAAGATGATCGTTTTGAATATGAATAAGTGAAAAGTTGGCGCTCTCACAAGCCAAATTAACATAATTTGCTTAGGAGCGTTTCACCACTTCTTGTTGCCTCATCTCACGTTTGGATTGTGGACAGGAAAGTTAAAGTTAAAGTTAAACCATAATTATAAAATCATAAAATCATAAAATCATAAAATCATAAAATCATAAAATCATAAAATCATAAAATCATAAAATCATAAAATCATAAAATCATAAAATCATAAAATCATAAAATCATAAAATCATAAAATCATAAAATCATAAAATCATAAAATCATAAAATCATAAAATCATAAAATCATAAAATCATAAAATCATAAAATCATAAAATCATAAAATCATAAAATCATAAAATCATAAAATCATAAAATCATAAAATCATAAAATCATAAAATCATAAAATCATAAAATCATAAAATCATAAAATCATAAAATCATAAAATCATAAAATCATAAAATCATAAAATCATAAAATCATAAAATCATAAAATCATAAAATCATAAAATCATAAAATCATAAAATCATAAAATCATAAAATCATAAAATCATAAAATCATAAAATCATAAAATCATAAAATCATAAAATCATAAAATCATAAAATCATAAAATCATAAAATCATAAAATCATTAAATCATTAAATCATAAAATCATAAAATCAAAACGAAACTAAACGAAACTATTGGCACTACGCCCCCCGGGGCATGGCCTTCCTCTAACGTGGGATTTCTGCTCCAGCGCCTCTGACGAGACAGGAGAAACCGGGACCGACGTTTTACTTCACCATCCGATAGAAGCTCAGTGGATAAGGCGGGAATCGAACCCGCGTCTCATAGCATCATCGGGATCGGCAGCCGAAGCCGCTACCCCTGCGCCACGAGACCCACCATAAAAAAATCATAAAATCATAAAATCATAAAATCATAAAATCATAAAATCATAAAATCATAAAATCAAAAATTGATAAAATTGATAAAATTGATAAAATTGATAAAATTGATAAAATTGATAAAATTGATAAAATTGATAAAATTGATAAAATTGATAAAATTGATAAAATTGATAAAATTGATAAAATTGATAAAATTGATAAAATTGATAAAATTGATAAAATTGATAAAATTGATAAAATTGATAAAATTGATAAAATTGATAAAATTGATAAAATTGATAAAATTGATAAAATTGATAAAATTGATAAAATTGATAAAATTGATAAAATTGATAAAATTGATAAAATTGATAAAATTGATAAAATTGATAAAATTGATAAAATTGATAAAATTGATAAAATTGATAAAATTGATAAAATTGATAAAATTGATAAAATTGATAAAATTGATAAAATTGATAAAATTGATAAAATTGATAAAATTGATAAAATTGATAAAATTGATAAAATTGATAAAATTGATAAAATTGATAAAATTGATAAAATTGATAAAATTGATAAAATTGATAAAATTGATAAAATTGATAAAATTGATAAAATTGATAAAATTGATAAAATTGATAAAATTGATAAAATTGATAAAATTGATAAAATTGATAAAATTGATAAAATTGATAAAATTGATAAAATTGATAAAATTGATAAAATTGATAAAATTGATAAAATTGATAAAATTGATAAAATTGATAAAATTGATAAAATTGATAAAATTGATAAAATTGATAAAATTGATAAAATTGATAAAATTGATAAAATTGATAAAATTGATAAAATTGATAAAATTGATAAAATTGATAAAATTGATAAAATTGATAAAATTGATAAAATTGATAAAATTGATAAAATTGATAAAATTGATAAAATTGATAAAATTGATAAAATTGATAAAATTGATAAAATTGATAAAATTGATAAAATTGATAAAATTGATAAAATTGATAAAATTGATAAAATTGATAAAATTGATAAAATTGATAAAATTGATAAAATTGATAAAATTGATAAAATTGATAAAATTGATAAAATTGATAAAATTGATAAAATTGATAAAATTGATAAAATTGATAAAATTGATAAAATTGATAAAATTGATAAAATTGATAAAATTGATAAAATTGATAAAATTGATAAAATTGATAAAATTGATAAAATTGATAAAATTTATAAAATTGATAAAATTGATAAAATTGATAAAATTGAGAAAATTGATAAAATTGATTGATTTTAAAGGCTAAAAAAGTTGAAACCCACTTTAAAAACTCCACTTGTGGCAAACCAGAATTTTAAACCAAGTTTGAAACTGTTTGGTCTCACCATTAACCTCTCCCTCACTTCCAACCCAAAGTCAAACCTGCCGCCCCGTCGATTAGGCCGATTTCCGAGGTCTCGGGGAAAGTTTGCTTTTCAATTTGACAAACCATCCAACCATTTCCGGTCGCACCCCAAAACCGTCCGGGCAAAAAGTTTTCCCCTTCTTTATTTCCCCGGGATCAGGTCCTTCGGCCAAAACAAGGTTGTTGATTCTATTAAAAGCGGACCAACCTCTCCTTGGGGGTACAATTTGGGAAATTGCTGTTGTTTTGTCGCCCCCGGCGGCGGCGGAAGGTAAAGTAGTTTCCACTTGTTCGAGCGAACGAGGGGTCAAAATTGGTTTGATTGGTGCTTGTAATGTTGAGTTTATTAAAAAGTTTTGCTGGGGAATATTGCTGTTTTCGGATTTAAATTGAGACACAATTTTTATTTTGTGGAAACATACGTCTCCATTTAGCAGAAATGAAATTATGAGCGTTGGAAACTTTTCACTCGTAGCTCACAATTAAATGATGTGAAAAGTTTGCTAAATTAGTCTTATCCAGTTCAACCGCAGCTCGGCGTGGTGATGTCTGTGCTGGTGGAACGAAATCAGGGGCGTAGTTTGAGATTCAAAATTGGTGAAGAAGTGAAGAAGTGAAGAAGTGAAGAAGTGAAGAAGTGAAGAAGTGAAGAAGTGAAGAAGTGAAGAAGTGAAGAAGTGAAGAAGTGAAGAAGTGAAGAAGTGAAGAAGTGAAGAAGTGAAGAAGTGAAGAAGTGAAGAAGTGAAGAAGTGAAGAAGTGAAGAAGTGAAGAAGTGAAGAAGTGAAGAAGTGAAGAAGTGAAGAAGTGAAGAAGTGAAGAAGTGAAGAAGTGAAGAAGTGAAGAAGTGAAGAAGTGAAGAAGTGAAGAAGTGAAGAAGTGAAGAAGTGAAGAAGTGAAGAAGTGAAGAAGTGAAGAAGTGAAGAAGTGAAGAAGTGAAGAAGTGAAGAAGTGAAGAAGTGAAGAAGTGAAGAAGTGAAGAAGTGAAGAAGTGAAGAAGTGAAGAAGTGAAGAAGTGAAGAAGTAAAGAAGTGAAGAAGTGAAGAAGTGAAGAAGTGAAGAAGTGAAGAAGTGAAGAAGTGAAGAAGTGAAGAAGTGAAGAAGTGAAGAAGTGAAGAAGTGAAGAAGTGAAGAAGTGAAGAAGTGAAGAAGTGAAGAAGTGAAGAAGTGAAGAAGTGAAGAAGTGAAGAAGTGAAGAAGTGAAGAAGTGAAGAAGTGAAGAAGTGAAAAAGCCTCCCATTTTTTGCCTACGCCCATGACATTAACTTTCCTTTTCCTCAAGAACCAAGCAATTCGGCGAAACCTGTTAAAACAGTAATAAAGCAAACGTTTTTCGTCGTCTTAACTCCCTCCCCCCAACCCTTAACTCATCGCCTCATGTAAAAGTTAACTGTTATCACCTTGGAAAATTTTGCGCGTGATTATGAAATAATCATAAAACAGCCCACCCGCACTTCGTTTATACGGAAATGCCTTCCAAGCGGGTGAAAAAATGGCACTTTTTCATGTCTTGAGAAGTTTTTACTTCCCTCTCGCGCGAAAAGGTACGTGACAACGAGTACGTTTGTCATTTCTGAAAAATTAAGGGGAAGGCAAAGAAACACATTCACAACACGTAACTGGCGCCAAAATGAAGACATTCGCGGCAGTGCTCATAAAAAATGATGCGTGGGAAGATTACCGCCGAATGGATTGAATTAAGTGGCTTTTTGGCGCGGGGAGAAAACTTTGCTGAATGAGTTTGCCGATTACTGTTTTGGGAAGGGTTATGGAAAAGTTATGCGACCGCAGCAACACTGTACGCCGAACAAGATGTGTCGCGAATAGAGCTCTAAATAAATAAACATCAAATTGGATTAAATCCGTTCTTGCCGTGTCCGATTTTATTGCCGAGTCCATCCCGAGGTACCGCCGCGTTCCTGTACGTGTTATCCAGCTCGTCTGTGGTGTTCCGGACAGTTTCTGACGAAGAAAGTTTCTGTGCTGAGCCGAGTAGTAAGCTGTAAACAAAAGTGCCTCTCGCTCTCGCACACGGAAGGCAACAATGAAACGTACTCCTCCGGCTAAACCCAACCTCGAAACCAAAGTGTTGAAGCGGAGCTGGACGGACGGTGAAGTTGAGGGTGATTCCACATCAACACCAACGCTGGATTCGACCGAGAATCTCCTCTCCTTTGAAACTCCTGTTCCGAAGCGAGGCAGGATGGGCAGCGAAGGCGAAGACGTTGCTGCGAAGCTAGATGCCGCCGTTAGAATGTTTATGCAGCAGTTCACCGAAACCAAAACATTGATCAACGAAATGCGCACCGACATCAACAAAAGGATCGAAACGGTGAAAACCGATCTCGAAGGTAAACTCGAAGCAGTTTCCAAGGACATCACCTCTCTTCGAACCGATTGCGCAAGCAAATTCCAGCAGTCCGACGCCGCTGCCGACGCTCTGAACGTTCGAGTTGACACTGTCTCCCACGCAATCGACAATTTGGAACGTTGTGACGACTTGATTGTTAGTGGGATACCGTTCGTGGAAGGAGAAGATCTGCCTGCAATGTTCAAGGCCATGCTGAGGCACATCGGACTCGGTGAAAGTGCTCCCCCCTCTGTGGACATCCGGAGGCTGTATCCGCGATCACCGAGCGAGAACAACAGCAGTTTCATCAAAATCCAGTTCGCCCTGAGAAACGCCCGTGACGACTTCTACTACGCTTACCTGGGGAAACACGACTTGAAGCTTTGCCACCTGGGAATCGACTCTACTCGCCGTGTGTACGTGAACGAGAGCCTCACCGATGCTGCACGAAAGGTCAGAGCCGCTGCCATACGCTTGAAGAAGGACGGGAAGCTGTCGTCGGTGTTTACCAAGCGTGGGATTGTCCAGGTGAAAAAGCATCCAAATGCAATCGCTGTTGCTGTTCTATCGGAGGATCATCTTCAACAATTCGCTAGTTAAGTCTATTTTTTCCTTAATTTTGATGTTTATTGTAATGTTTTGAGCTGTTTTATTGTGAATTTGTAAAAGCTTGTCGAAGATTGTTTATGCCAAAAAAAAAATTGTGTAGTCTGTTTTTTCAGCCCTCTAAAAGTTGCTTACCCCACTATGTCAACGTTGAGGAATCGCCCCCCGTCAACAAACCGCCCCCTAACGAACATTCCTGGAGCCGTGATGCATGCCGTTCTCGCTCCTGGGAAACTCAACATCTGCCATGGCAATGCTCAGAGTTTATGTGCTAAGAAGGGCACTAAATTGGACGAAATCAGGAACAACCTGCAGGATTCTAAAATTACCATTGCCTGCTTTACCGAATCCTGGCTCACAACTAAGAACACCGATCGGAGTATCGCAATCCCTGGATTTTCGTTTCTCCGCAACGACAGAAAATACGGCCGAGGAGGCGGAATTGTAATCTACTTCAAGGAACATTTGGGTTGTAAAGAAGTCTTCCGGATTGAGCCATCGGAAGAAACCGTGGACAAAACGGAGTGCTTGGCTTGTGAGATGCGATTCGACACGGAGAAAGTTTTGCTGCTCGTTGTCTACAACCCTCCCGGTAATGATTGCTCGCGTATTCTTGCTGAGAAACTGGACGACCTCACCAGCCGGTTTGAGAACGTCGTTTTGATAGGCGATTTTAACACTGACCTTTCTAGACCAAGCAATATTCGTACTCAATTTGAATCTTTGATGAGAAACTTCGCCCTAGTTTCTGTAGGTGAGGAGCCGACTTTTTTCCATCGATATGGTTGTTCTCAATTGGATCTATTTTTGACGAGTTGCTGCGATAAGGTCCAGCGCTTTAGCCAAGTCGCCTTCCCCGGACTCTCATCGCACGATCTCATTTTTGGTTCGCTGGACTTTGACGTTTCTCCTCCAGCACGTAGCACGTACCGAGATTACGTTAACTTCAACGCAGACGATGTTGAGAACGCAATAAGATCTGTTGCTTGGAACGAGTTCTACAATTTTCGAAATCCCAACGAGATGCTGGACTTCTTCAACAGCCATGTCAAACGGATTCATGACCAATGCATTCCGCTTCGCACGTGCTCAAACCGTAAGAAATTTAACCCCTGGTTCAACAATGATATTAAAAGGTCAATTCTCGAACGTGATATGGCGTATATATATGGTGTTATATTTTTTTTGTTATTTTATTCTTCCATAACAATAATTTTATTCCAAGGTTGTTTTGGCTTTCAACCAATATCAGACCAATAACAAATTTTGTTATGATAACATTGACTGTTATTAAACTGGATTTTGCAAGAATATTTCATAACACATTTTGTAATTTTAACAGTATTTATTATTGAAATGGCATGAATTTTGTTATAACCGTCTGTTCGGGAAGGAAAAAGTTTTTCTTACTTGTGAAGGGAAAGCGATTTTCTTTCTCTCTGTTGAACCGATTTGTCGCGAAGGAGAAGGATAAAGTTTGAGAAATTTTTCGCGATTATGACGAGATTTTTTTGTCTTTTTCTATGTTGAGAAAGTGTTGAAATTGCATGAAATATTGCTAGTAATATTGTAAAGAAAAGGCCAAAAAGTAGAATTCGTATAGGTGGGTTATTTAAAGTGTAGACTTCCAAAACGATTTCAAAGTTGCTGGCAGATGAAAGAACTTTAAAGCGTTCCAGAAACTTTGTAAAAGTTGGGTCGCTTAAAAAGTTAACCCAACTTTAAAATTCAAATTAAACAAATGTCCCCGCCTTATTGAAACCACTTGGCAGCCCATTTCAACCTTTTTCCCCTCCCTCCGAAAACCGGTCACACACCTGTCACCTTCCGAATGATGATGGTGATGATCCCTTTTCAATCAAGCATGGACAACACCAGACAGCACGTCCGAAACATTTGCCACACCCGGTCCCAATGACTATGCTGACCCCTTTTCAAGATCTCTCTCCAGTGGTCAATGGCCGAGCAAATTTATTTGATTGCCCGATGAGTCCCGTTCTGGCCCCTCGAATTGCCGTAATCGAAAGTCATCGCCTCTTTGTTGGATCTTTCCGGTTTCCAATATTTGAGTTGGAAAGTGCTGCTCAAGTTTTCAGCCCCGAGAAAGATTATGGCTGCTAAATCAGGAACAGTAAACCTGAAACGGTTTCATCCTCAGGAAGAATCAGTTTCCATTATGCAACGTAAGCAACGTGTGAGGTGGTATCCCAAGTTTCACACGATAGGTAACTGACCTTTGGCTCCAGCTGAGCAAACTAATTTTTTAAAGAATGTCATTTGAACAAAAATAAAATATGGCGAATTTTATTTTTGTTCAAATTTTAAGTAACTTTTGTATTTTTACTAATTTTTACTAATTCTACTAGTTTTTACTAATTTTTACTAATTTTTACTAATTTTTACTAATTTTTACTAATTTTTACTAATTTTTACTAATTTTTACTAATTTTTACTAATTCTTACTATTTTTTACTAATTTTTACAAATTATTACAAATTTTTACAAATTTTTGCTTGTTTTTAACAATTTTTTACTAATTTTTACTTATTTTTACTAATTTTTATTAATTTTAAAAAAAAATCAATTTTTTTCTATTTTTTACAATTTTTAAATAATTTTTACAAATTTTTACTAATTTTCATTAATTTTTATAAATTTTTACTAATTATTACTAACATTTACTAATTTTTACTAATTTTTACTAATTTTTAGTTATTTTTAACTTATTTTTACTAATTTTTACAAATTTTTTACTAATTTTTACTAATTTTTGTAATTTTTGTAATTTTTGTAATTTTTGTAATTTTTGTAATTTTTGTAATTTTTGTAATTTTTGTAATTTTTATAATTTTTGTCATTTTTGTAATTTTTGTAATTTTTGTAATTTTTGTAATTTTTGTAATTTTTGTAATTTTTGTAATTTTTGTATTTTTTGTAATTTTTGTGATTTTTGTAATTTTTGTAATTTTTGTAATTTTTGTAATTTTTGTAATTTTTGTAATTTTTGTAATTTTTGTAATTTTTGTAATTTTTGTAATTTTTGTAATTTTTGTAATTTTTGTAATTTTTGTAATTTTTGTAATTTTTGTAATTTTTGTAATTTTTGTAATTTTTGTAATTTTTGTAATTTTTGTAATTTTTGTAATTTTTGTAATTTTTGTAATTTTTGTAATTTTTGTAATTTTTGTAATTTTTGTAATTTTTGTAATTTTTGTAATTTTTGTAATTTTTGTAATTTTTGTAATTTTTGTAATTTTTGTAATTTTTGTATTTTTTGTAATTTTTGTAATTTTTGTCATTTTTGTAATTTTTGTAATTTTTGTAATTTTTGTAATTTTTGTAATTTTTGTAATTTTTGTAATTTTTGTAATTTTTGTATTTTTTGTAATTTTTGTGATTTTTGTAATTTTTGTAATTTTTGTAATTTTTGTAATTTTTGTAATTTTTGTAATTTTTGTAATTTTTGTAATTTTTGTAATTTTTGTAATTTTTGTAATTTTTGTAATTTTTGTAATTTTTGTAATTTTTGTAATTTTTGTATTTTTGTAATTTTTGTAATTTTTGTAATTTTTGTAATTTTTGTAATTTTTGTAATTTTTGTAATTTTTGTAATTTTTGTAATTTTTGTAATTTTTGTAATTTTTGTAATTTTTGTAATTTTTGTAATTTTTGTAATTTTTGTAATTTTTGTAATTTTTGTAATTTTTGTAATTTTTGTAATTTTTGTAATTTTTGTAATTTTTGTAATTTTTGTAATTTTTGTAATTTTTGTAATTTTTGTAATTTTTGTAATTTTTGTAATTTTTGTAATTTTTGTAATTTTTGTAATTTTTGTAATTTTTGTATTTTTGTAATTTTTGTAATTTTTGTAATTTTTGTAATTTTTGTAATTTTTGTAATTTTTGTAATTTTTGTAATTTTTGTAATTTTTGTAATTTTTGTAATTTTTGTAATTTTTGTAATTTTTGTAATTTTTGTATTTTTGTAATTTTTGTAATTTTTGTAATTTTTGTAATTTTTGTAATTTTTGTAATTTTTGTAATTTTTGTAATTTTTGTAATTTTTGTAATTTTTGTAATTTTTGTAATTTTTGTAATTTTTGTAATTTTTGTAATTTTTGTAATTTTTGTAATTTTTGTAATTTTTGTAATTTTTGTAATTTTTGTAATTTTTGTATTTTTGTAATTTTTGTAATTTTTGTAATTTTTGTAATTTTTGTAATTTTTGTAATTTTTGTAATTTTTGTAATTTTTGTAATTTTTGTAATTTTTGTAATTTTTGTAATTTTTGTAATTTTTGTAATTTTTGTAATTTTTGTAATTTTTGTAATTTTTGTATTTTTTGTAATTTTTGTAATTTTTGTAATTTTTGTAATTTTTGTATTTTTTGTAATTTTTGTAATTTTTGTAATTTTTGTATTTTTGTAATTTTTGTATTTTTGTAATTTTTGTAATTTTTGTAATTTTTGTAATTTTTGTAATTTTTGTAATTTTTGTAATTTTTGTAATTTTTGTAATTTTTGTAATTTTTGTAATTTTTGTAATTTTTGTAATTTTTGTAATTTTTGTAATTTTTGTAATTTTTGTAATTTTTGTAATTTTTGTAATTTTTGTAATTTTTGTAATTTTTGTAATTTTTGTAATTTTTGTAATTTTTGTAATTTTTGTAATTTTTGTAATTTTTGTAATTTTTGTAATTTTTGTAATTTTTGTAATTTTTGTAATTTTTGTAATTTTTGTAATTTTTGTAATTTTTGTAATTTTTGTAATTTTTGTAATTTTTGTAATTTTTGTAATTTTTGTAATTTTTGTAATTTTTGTAATTTTTGTAATTTTTTTAATTTTTGTAATTTTTGTAATTTTTGTAATTTTTGTAATTTTTGTAATTTTTGTAATTTTTGTAATTTTTGTAATTTTTGTAATTTTTGTAATTTTTGTAATTTTTGTAATTTTTGTAATTTTTGTAATTTTTGTAATTTTTGTAATTTTTGTAATTTTTGTAATTTTTGTAATTTTTGTAATTTTTGTAATTTTTGTAATTTTTGTAATTTTTGTAATTTTTGTAATTTTTGTAATTTTTGTAATTTTTAGATTTTTTGATTTTTTTTAGTCTTTTAGTCTTCTTTTAGTCTTCTTTTAGTCTTCTTTTAGTCTTCTTTTAGTCTTCTTTTAGTCTTCTTTTAGTCTTCTTTTAGTCTTCTTTTAGTCTTCTTTTAGTCTTCTTTTAGTGTTTTAGTTTTTTGGTCTTTTAGTCTTTTGTTCTTTAGTCTTTTAGTTTAAGGGTTACACCATTACGAACAACTTTCTCCTCTTTCCCAGGATCTTTTCCCCTTTCCAGGCAACGCAATTTTCAAATTCCAAGAATCCCAACACTCCATTCTGGAGGTCCACCTACAACACATCTTCCCAGCTATTTCTGGACTTTACTCCCTCCTTCCTGACCATAGTTTGCGTTGGTCTAGTCCGTCCCCGGCTAGAGAGAGAGAGGAAACCCCGGCTGGCTGGCTTTTATTGTTATGCGAGTTTAAGTTTTAATTAAATATTTAATGGAAACTATCCGGCAAACTAAGATAAATCAGATAAATGAGGCAAAGTTTTGCTTGGCTCCTTCGTCCTGGCAAGCCTTGAAGCGTTGTGGAAAGTGTACTCTTCCTTGAGACCGAGCAAGCCAGGGCCAAATTGATTAGGAAAAATCCTCTGATTTATCACGCCAGCAATCTTTGCAGCTTCACGCCACCGTAAGAGAGTAATAATGTGTCATAAACGCTGCGGAAGGAAACTATTAATTGTGGGTTTCTATTAATTTTCCGGGGATATATAAAGCAAAATTGATACCGGAAGAGCGATGCACCTGGGGTGTGGATATCTCCCGGGGAAGGATGCTTCATCATTATCTCACCTGTAAAGAGAAGAAAATGAGGAAAAAAGGGATAATTAAAATGTTGAAATAACATTGTTGACGAAGGAGGAAGGCGGTGGCACCCCTTCCTTCGATGGGTTTTACACAATAATGAAATCAATTTGCTATTTTGGAAAAACCATCACTTGAAAATGAAGCCTGTGCAAACAAATGTTAAGATACCTCAAGGACACAGTTGAAAAATTAACACCAAAAAATGATCATAAGAAATAAAGACAAAAAGACAAAAAGACAAAAAGACAAAAAGACAAAAAGACAAAAAGACAAAAAGACAAAAAGACAAAAAGACAAAAAGACAAAAAGACAAAAAGACAAAAAGACAAAAAGACAAAAAGACAAAAAGACAAAAAGACAAAAAGACAAAAAGACAAAAAGACAAAAAGACAAAAAGACAAAAAAGACAAAAAGACAAAAAGACAAAAAGACAAAAAGACAAAAAGACAAAAAGACAAAAAGACAAAAAGACAAAAAGACAAAAAGACAAAAAGACAAAAAGACAAAAAGACAAAAAGACAAAAGACAAAAAGACAAAAAGACAAAAAGACAAAAAGACAAAAAGACAAAAAGACAAAAAGACAAAAAGACAAAAAGACAAAAAGACAAAAAGACAAAAAGACAAAAAGACAAAAAGACAAAAAGACAAAAAGACAAAAAGACAAAAAGACAAAAAGACAAAAAGACAAAAAGACAAAAAGACAAAAAGACAAAAAGACAAAAAGACAAAAAGACAAAAAGACAAAAAGACAAAAAGACAAAAAGACAAAAAGACAAAAAGACAAAAAGACAAAAAGACAAAAAGACAAAAAGACAAAAAGACAAAAAGACAAAAAAGACAAAAAGACAAAAAGACAAAAAGACAAAAAGACAAAAAGACAAAAAGACAAAAAGACAAAAAGACAAAAAGACAAAAAGACAAAAAGACAAAAAGACAAAAAGACAAAAAGACAAAAGACAAAAAGACAAAAAGACAAAAAGACAAAAAGACAAAAAGACAAAAGACAAAAGACAAAAAGACAAAAAGACAAAAAGACAAAAAGACAAAAAGACAAAAAGACAAAAAGACAAAAGACAAAAAGACAAAAAGACAAAAAGACAAAAAGACAAAAAGACAAAAAGACAAAAAGACAAAAAGACAAAAAGACAAAAAGACAAAAAGACAAAAAGACAAAAAGACAAAAAGACAAAAAGACAAAAGACAAAAAGACAAAAAGACAAAAAGACAAAAAGACAAAAAGACAAAAAGACAAAAAGACAAAAAGACAAAAAGACAAAAAGACAAAAAGACAAAAAGACAAAAAGACAAAAAGACAAAAGACAAAAAGACAAAAAGACAAAAAGACAAAAAGACAAAAAGACAAAAAGACAAAAAGACAAAAAGACAAAAAGACAAAAAGACAAAAAGACAAAAAGACAAAAAGACAAAAAGACAAAAAGACAAAAAGACAAAAAGACAAAAACGACAAAAACGACAAAAAGACAAAAACGACAAAAACGACAAAAAGACAAAAACGACAAAAACGACAAAAAGACAAAAACGACAAAAACGACAAAAACGACAAAAACGACAAAAACGACAAAAACGACAAAAACGACAAAAACGACAAAAACGACAAAAACGACAAAAACGACAAAAACGACAAAAACGACAAAAACGACAAAAACGACAAAAACGACAAAAACGACAAAAACGACAAAAACGACAAAAACGACAAAAACGACAAAAACGACAAAACGACAAAACGACAGAAACGACAAAACGACAAAACGACAGAAACGACAAAAACGACAAAAACGACAAAAACGACAAAAACGACAAAAACGACAAAAACGACAAAAACGACAAAAACGATAAAAAAGATAAAAAGACTTTCGCCGAATTTCTTCAATTTTCCCCACTGTCCAACCACCATTCAGGGATTTGTATTCCGGAAGGCGTTCACTGTTTGTTCAATCCCGCTTATCTAGATCGTTAGGCCGAGTATAAATTTTCATTTTCCCACGCCCATTTTCCCTAAACGAAAAAGCAGTCGCCACTCTTCTCGGAAAATCGCGTATCCTCTTCCCATGAACCCTCATACTCTCTCTCTCTCTCTAATCCAAACATTGGGTGTAAATCTCGATAAACAGATTATGCATAGCTGGTTAGCTGGCTTGGCTCCGGAAAAACGCAAAACACTTTGGCCCAAACCCTTAACTTGCTCTCTCTTCCTTGTCGTGGTGTTAATCCAACTTGTTTGACCTTCTTAAAATTCACACCGGAACAGATTAGAAGAGGTTTGGTGAGGAGGGGAAGAGGTTTTGAGGAAAACTTATCACCCAGAAAGCAGCCGCAGACCAGATTAACCCTCGCTAGTTGATTTCCACTGGTGCTGCTGGGAGGAATCATAATTGGAATCAGAAACGGTGCAAAGTTTAGTATTCACAATCGGTGTCGTCGTCGAGTAAATCTTGTGGAAGAAGAAGCTTTCCAACCCCACTGTTTTGGCATTCTGGTTTCTGGTTGTCAAAAACGAGGGAAGAACAATGTGCTTGTGTTTTGAGAATAATCAACCAGATAACATAAAGACTTCATGATGAACTCAGCCGAGAAGTCATTATTGAGTTGATCGAGTTTTTCCTGCAGAATATTTTGTGCTAACCAAGCTACTAAAATAAAATCTAAAACTATCTAGATTACATCAGCATAAAAACTATGAAGAACAACAGAAATACCCTTCAAAATAGCAACAGTTTTAACTAATGCTATTGTATCACTTCCTTCAAAGATTTTCAAACTTCAGATTCTGGCACCATCTCGGCACCTTCCAAATTCCTGAACTATGGTTGTAAGCTTGGGCAAAACAATCCAAATTTTCTTTCATCTAATCTACCTCTACCTCACCCAACTACCCAAACACTCGTTCTTGAACGTCATCATCATCATTTGTAGAGAAGCACTTTCAACTCTCCCTCCCAAAATCAGGTCGAATGTTGTTGAGTATCACCGAAATAGAGCAGAGCAGCAGCTATACCGAAACAGTTGTTTCACCTCGACACTTTCCGGATGCCGAGAAAGGGGGGGAGGCCACGTGACCTTCCCTCACCAACCAATCGAGATGCTGGGTGTTTGTTGGGGGAGCGCTCTTCCCTTAAATACGAAACACTTGATAAAGGATTGCCTGAAAACTTCCCGAATAAAAGGAGGTTCAAATGAACATCAAAAATATGTTTAAAACTTTTAGAATGTTAAAACAAGCATGATAACAAAATCAACTTATTTTTGCAATGTTATTTTGTTGAAACATCTTTCTTTTTAAATATAACTAAATATACGAAATTCCAAATAAAGTCAAAATGTGAACAAAGAAATCCAATGACATGGCGGACGCAAAAAATTCTAAGTGTAAATATAGGTATTCGGTGCCCTCTCCCCGTGCCATACCTTCACACTTAGGAGACCCGGGAGGCGGAGTCTTGTCGCAATAAGAACGATACACACCTTTGGAACCATTGACGAAACCGCAAGAGGGCCACATTATAATGTGTTACGTCGATTCCGTTCCGTTGTTTGAATTTCTAACTTTTGAAGTAATTTCAAAATGTGTGATTACATTTTTGCTTTAATCCAAATTTTTCCAAATATTTAAAACTTCACGAAAATATTTCATTTAGAAATTTAACGTCAATTTCCATTCTGTAATCCCAGAAATAATTTGTTTTTCCTTTCTATTACTAATGGAAAAATAAGAGTACTCAAAGCGCATTCAGAAAAAACATGTAATGAATGAATAAATTTTTTAATCATTATATTTCTTGGTTGAATAGTTCAGACACCCATATTGCGAATTATTAAAATGCAAGTATTTTTAAAAAGTATGGTGCAATGGCAAAAAATGATTTTTACACTACAATAGTAGTGAAAACTATAATAAAATAAAAACGATTGATACTAGTATGTATTGCAAATTTGGCAATTTAGGTTTTGGGAAAAATGCATTTTATTGAAATCTCCAATGAAATTCAATACAACATATTGGGTACCAAATTTGAAACAGCAAATTAGAAAGATTCAAGTAAATGCGAAAAATAGGGTGTTGTTTGAAAATTTAAGTATTTTACACTGAAACTATAGTGCAGTAAAAATCAAATAAAAACAATTAAATCATGAAAAAATGAGAAGAAACAGCGGTTTTTTTTTAAATAGATCCAATAAATCATTTTTTTACATTTTGGTTGTTTTTGAATACCCTAGGCAGTTTTAAAAACACCCAAAAAGCAAATAAAAATGATTAATTTAAATCAGTTATTGTCAGTAATCTCGATTACTTATCGCGGTTAAAAAAAACGATGAGGTTATCTTGGATCAATCTGGAGCCTTTTTGAGGTCACCTTTGAACACAAAAACTAAGAATAACAAAAAAAACAGGATTAAACTATCCGAAGTAAAACTTTGAAGAAAAATCGAGCCTGAACTTTTTCTTGTCCCTAATTTTTGGGAGTATTTTTTTTAAGATGTAAGAGTAAAATAAAAAAAATGGAACTGGCCTTACGAAAACAAAGATTCATTAAGAAATTAAAAATGTTTTTGCATTTGAAAATAAACTTGGTAAAGAAAAGTAACTAAATTAATATAGTTATTAATACTACTGAAAGTTATGGAGCTTTTCAATACACTTCATTAATTTCTTTAAATCTTAGAAATAAAAGATTTTAAAAAATCATATGAAAAAGAATTTTGAATATTTTTTTTCTAAACTGAAGAAACAAATTTAAAGTCTTTCAACAACTACTTAATTCTAATGAATATCAGTAACAAATTACCTCCTTTTAGTTAAAGTTACCGGAGTGAAATATACAACAACATTTCGACTTTGGGAAAATCAAATTATATTCAAAAAAATTAAAACGAAAAATCATGTAAGATTAAGCCGCATCTCCATATGAATTTCTGTAGATAATATTTTGAACATTTCTGGAGCAACATTTGAGGGCGGTACGACATTGCTCTTACGGCCTTTCATTACACGCGTTTAAATGGGACGAAAGGCCGTAAGAGCAATGTCGTACCGCCCCTTTCAAATGTTGCTCTGGATTTTCATTGACACTTTTACAAAAAAAATATAAAATTTAAATACTTACAAAATTCTGAAAAATATTTTCAATTCAATTCATGTTTAATTCTTGTACTTATAATACATTTTGTTTTAACTTACAAACTAGTGTAGAGTTATGGAGATCCTTGCAGCTACAGCATTATCAGTAACACAGTTCAACAAAAAATCAAATGTTTCTTGTCTCTGAGACGAGTATATGTGTTCGTAGTAGAATTTTGCCTGCTGAATCCGAATCCGGATCCAGAATTGCTCCAAATGGTCCCAATTTTTAGATACACCCGTTTGAAATGTTAGTTTAGGCCAAAATTAGCTACTTTGTCGACTATTTCACAAAAGAACTATAGAATCAACAAATAAACCAATACATGTATCTTAAAGTTCACGTTTTCCCCTTTCTGAAACACCCCTGGTTTTTAAAATTTGATTGTTTCTACGCATATTTATAGCCATTTTAAAATTAGAATTTGACTTGCATGCAAGTTGGAAAAACTTGAATGAGAACCAACTGAAAATATAATTTTAAAATGGCTATAAATATGCGTAGAAACAATCAAATTTTAAAAACCAGGGGTGTTTCAGAAAGGGTGTAACCGTTGGTTACAATTCTTGAACGAACCTTCACTTTTTAATTTAATTTCCCAACATACAACATCACACCCTACAAAGCAGCGAAGGGATTTTCGTACCGCTGCGAACAAGACCGTTCTTGACGGCGTCGCGTCGAGACGGCAAACAATGGGTGGGATGGAAAATGGTGGTTTTCCCTCCAGGGAAAATAGGAGGGAGAAGTCTACCTGGTTCGCCGATCCGAAGGATCGAGCTCTTTTGCTTGACAGGCGTCCGTGTAGTCGGTTGAGTGTCCGCTAGTGCCAGTACCGCCGATTAGTACTGGACACGTCTTGTATTCCGGAAGTGGAAGTGCCTCGGCGGAAGTCAACGGTCCGCTGGACCTCAACGGCGCACGGATATCGGTCGGTCCAGGCCTATAAGTGCGGAGGAGCCTTTGCCTGCATCTCAACGTCAAAGACCAACGACCTCTGGCGCGGAACGCGCCATTATCGTCAAGGAGGTTCCCCTCTCGGCTAGCCCAAATCGGTGGACTCCGGGGCTTGCCGATTCGCCAAAGAGGGAAGACGCCTGCCCGCGCGGAAGTCCAGCAACGCTCGCTCGACATCCGACCGCGGTTCCCAGCCCAGCAGCTCAAGCGTTCCGGCAACAACAACAGCCTACAACCGTTACGTGGCTGCAACGACCCCCCCCCCCCCCTCTGGGAGTTCCGGCGGCACAGTCGAGGGCGCTCCTGTGACCGGCCATCGTAGAAGTAACGCCGAAGGCGTTCAGCCTGAGGACCAGCTGCAGCAGTACGGTACGTTGTCCCGGAGTTTGTTTTACACGCCCACACCCACACACAAATACACATTTCAATAAAAATATACCCTTTAAGTTGAAAAGTGTGGTTCTGTGATTTTTACTACCTTATCCGTATTTACCTGAATCCGCCTAGTAGTTCGTGCCGACCCTGAGTGATGAGTAGTCAGTAGCTTTGGTCTACGACTACTTTTGAGTTGGGCGTCATCCATAAAGTATGTCACGCTTTAGGGGGGGAGGGGGGGTTCTGAGCAAGTGTGACATTGCATGTTATAAGTATAGGAAAAGCGTGACAAAGGGGGGAGGGGGGGGGGGTAAATTTTGGCTGATTTTAGCGTGACGTACTTTATGGATGAAGCCTTGATGGTCTTTTGTCCTGGAAAGGACTGAGCTAGCCGTCCTTGATAACTGACCAAAGTCATAAGTTTCAAGGGGAAAACGTGAACATTAAGATACATGTATTGGTTTATTTGTTTATTCAATAGTTCTTTTGTAAAATAGTCGACAAAGTAGCTAATTTTGGCCTAAACTAACATTTCAAACTGGTGTATCTCAAAATTGGGACCATTTGGAGCAATTCTGGACTCGGATTCGGATTCAGCAGGCAAAATTCTACTAGGAACACATATACTCGTCTCAGAGACAAAATCTTGTTGGACTGTGTAATCATTGGATTAAATTAATTTGTTAAACTTGGTGAGATTTAACGGAAGCAAATATATTTGCAAATATTGAAAACAACCAAAAAATGCAATCACACATCTTTGTTACAAATTTGCAATAAAAATTGGAGCGAATAATACATAATTTAATATTTGTTTTGCTCCATCCAGCATTTCTGTGTATTTGTATTTTTTATTTATTATTTTGTATATATTGTATTTATTATATTGTATTTTTTAAACATGTTAGTCCGAGCAAATATTTTTTTTAAATTTATGCCCCCAAATTCAAATCGGCCAAAATAATTGGAGGGCAAATAAATGTTTCAAAAACTTCTAAATTTCAACGGAAAAAGTATTACCTGAAATTAATTTGAAATGTAATTTGCGTATAAAATCATACTCAGCATGTTTGGGATCGATTAAAAATGTTTCGAATGTTTGTGAATATCCGACGTAAATACCACAAGAAGTTTTTTTTTATGGCGAAAACAAAAATCGTTCATACTTTGATATTTTGGAAAGTAATGATTCAAGAATTTTTTGATTCAGATTTTTTGAGTGACAATTTGAAAAAAAATTTCATTTCTTCTACAATCTTCTAAATTTATTTATGTCTTCTAAAAAGTAAAAATAAACCGTTTTTGAACACCAAAGTACTTATTATTTAGAGAAAAGTGGCTTGTCAGTTTTTTTTCCAGTTTTTTTGCCAGATTTTTTCTGTTCAGACCTGGTAACCCTGATTGGTTAGGTGTGAAATGCGTTTAAAACAACTTTTTTATTTAATTTTTTATAGCATGACTTATGATTTAAATTTTTGATATTTGGTTTTTTTTTTTTTTTTTTTGGTCGGTCATAGGTTGTTTTTAACAAAAATTGAACGCAAAAAAAATTGGGCTCACCTTAAAATTATTGAACTCAAAAATCAGAAAATCAAAGCTGTTACTTGTTGAACACCATCAAATTTCGGCTAACAAAATTAATAAGAATAATTTGTTATTATATTTTTCATGCCTGATATTAAACTGTTTTTATTTGTTTTCTTAAAACAACTCGATATTTTTGAAGTTGATGTCAGTAAACGCTTCAAATTCGCCAAGGTATGATAGATTCGACCACCATGAACACGCTTTAATCAACAGAATTGAATTTTAGTGAATTTTCTGCCAATAAATTAAAAAGTAAATTTATGAAGATAACTGCAACATCACAGATAAACTCCCTGATTGTCAATATCAAAGGGACCATCGAGAAAGAGAAGCATCAGTTTACAGTATACTGCAAAATTATGCCTTAATTGAAAATATTGTTTCCTGATGTACTGACCTAAAACAAATTTATGCCAAGCATCTCTTATAGATCCGTTTGGCAAAGAAAAAAGCCATGAGAAACAGAAAGTATTGAAAAACGGGAAGTATTTTAAGAGCAAATTAAATTCTAGGACCCATCGAGAAAAGGATTCGTCGAAGAGAAGATATCGAAAAAAAGAGAAACAATTAAAAGATGCATGTTGAAGACACTGAGAAAAACATCCTCAGATGAATAAATATTGAGATAGCGAAGATCGACAACAAGTGGGTCAACTGAAGTTGTTTAACTTTAGAACCTATAAACCCAATAAGTTACAAATTGATATTGAAACTGCAATCAGAAACACACAAAAAAATTGAATTGGTTTTACTTTTACATGAACTGTAATAAAACTAAATCGGAAAATTACAGCATTTTTTTTTTTTTTTGAATATCAGAACTGGTTTAATTCAATTTTGGAGTGAGTTTATTTACTCAAATCCCTCCTTAAAAACTCAATCCTCCCCTTATCGGATCATCACAAACAGCTCCAGCAACACCAACTTTAGCAGATTGCCGTTTGAACTCCTCTCAGCAAAAAAAAAGCAACCCAAAACAAAACACATTCACAAAAATGCTTCACAGAGAGAAGCGCTCTTAGCCTTGATTCGGAAGTTGGTGCGATTCCGGAGCGATCGACATTCCTTTAATACCGTAAATTGGCGAGTAAATCGTCCGATTTTCATTCTGTGTGTAACCGGGGTAAGATCTGAGGGAAAACACAAACTCTCAATTTGGAGCGGGTGGGGGCTGATTCGAGGAAGGGCAGATGAAAATCTAGTTTTACGGGTTTTGAAATTGAAAATCCTTTAATAGAAGGTTGCAATCCCACTGGGGGAGTGAGTGCGTTTCAGAGGGGAATTTCGAACGAAGATGTCGTCTTCAGTTAGTTTGTGGGGCGTGTATTGAAGTACTTATCGGAGGGAGGAGATATTCCAAAGTTTTTCTTCTTCTTCATTTCTACCAGAAAAGTAGTGGGGAAACGATGAAGTTGGGAAGCGTGCTGGGAAAATAAGTGGTTTTCCGGGGTACACACCAGAAACTGTGCAGATCCCCGTGGGCTGATGACTGGTTGGTTCGTAATTGGGATTTTGGGAATGCTGCAGTGTTTCTGTGACACTTTCTACCCTCAGGTACATGGTTTGGCTTTGATTCAATTTTAGACTCTGATTGAACAGTTCAATTTGCGTCACAAAAAGTGACACACATATTACCAAGGTTAAAAAACAATTCAAAAACTCGTTCAAAATCGACAAACAAACTAATGTTCCAACAACTCTCCCGTAAAAACTTTCCAACGCAGTGAAATATTAAATTCACCCGTTTGGAAAACTCAATCGCCACCCAAAAACTCACATGTGAGGAATATTTTCAATTTTCCACGCAATTTCCGAAAATTGTTCCCGCAAGCACATTGCGACAACATTGCTCGAGAGTTCTTCCAAGCCCAAGAGAGAGAAAGAGACGTGAAAGTTTTCCCGGTGATTGCCGGCAATTCGAAAAGCATTTTCCCATCCTCCCGGTGGAAGAGCGTACAAACGATTCGAGGAAAAAAGGGGTAAAGTTTTCTTTGCCTCCGAAAGTCTTCATGTGCCATCAGAAAGCGAAATTGTTTTCGTTTCGAACAGCACAAGCCGCTGTGCAACTCTGGGTTTGATGCGAGGACGCTCAGTTTGGGGAAGTAAAAATATTGAGGCACTGTTAAATGTTAGAAAGTAAAAAAACATCATCTATTATTTTTAAAATTTGTTTTTTCTACTCATTCTTTACTTTTTTCGAAAAATCGGAAGACAACAAATTTATTTACAATTATCCCATAAATTCAGTGCAGTTGTTAGGATACGTTCAATTAATAAATAAATAAATAAATACATAATAAAATAAATCAATGAAAATTTAACTTAAGAAGCTTATGACAATAAAAGCAAACAGAAAAACCTGGTTACAAAATTGAACAAAAAATCAATGCCAATATTGCATTTATATGAGTTCTAACTCGGTTAGAATATTTGCGAATTACAAAAGTATTAAAACACTGTATACAATATACAGTAGAGACTCGATTAGCCGAAGGCCTTGGCAAAATTTCACTTCTGATAATCGAATCACAAAAAAAAATTCGTTGTCTTTATTTTTGATTGTTGAGCTTTAGTATGACCTTTAACACCTAAACTCCCAAGCTCGAGAAAAGGGGGTATTTGTATGGAAATTCCTCCTTTTTCTCGAGCTTGGGAGTTTAGGTGTTAAACTACTCTAAAGTGATTTAAAATTTTTAAATCCAAGATGGCGTCCAAAATGGCGATGATGAAATATGGGAAAAATGCATTTTATGTATTATAATTTAATATGCCAATCCTCTAAATTTGACTAACATGGGGTCGCAGAACTCGAATTTGATGTTTAAAGTAAGAAAATAAAAAAAAACGAAAAAAAAATTGTTGCTAATTCGATTATCCGAAGTCCCATACAAACTTTCGAATAATCGAAACATCGGATAATCGAAGCTTCTGATAGTCGAGTCTGGACTGTAATATACATAGAATAATTAATTTTAAGTGTTTAAAGTATCTAAGTCCATCAAGAACGGTGAGACAGCCCAAAAAGAAAAATTAGAGAGAAAAAAAATCCAAATTTAATTCAAAACCATTAATAAAGTAGAAAGTACCAGAAACTAAATTCAAAATAAAACGAATAGAGACAACTTGGTAAATTACGTTTTCAATATTGGAGAAAGCATTGAAAAAAAGACAATAAAATCTCATCGAAAATCAAAAATTAAATTAAATGGTATTCTGACAAAATAATAAATGAAAAGTTTCAAAAAAAGAAGAAAGTTGTTGTTGTTGATCTTTAACGTGACTTTAATCTAGAGAGGTCATTCGGTTTTTAACAAGAAAAAAGAGAATAGCACAAAATCAGAGGGAAAACTGGAATTATTTTAATTTAAATTCATAAATAAGTTCATAAAGAGGAACTCTCTAGGATTAAGTGTTTTATTTTCAATTTTTTTTAATTTCGTATCTATTCATATAAATGAAACTTTGTACAAATGTCAAAAGAAGCCATTTGATAATAAATGTATAAATCAACAAAATGATGATAATATAGTAATATTCAAAGTAAAAATTATCAATAAATAAAAAACAAAATACAATATTTTTTTTTTTTTAATACTCAAGGTTGGTACCGAACGAATCGATTTTTTTTTGCATTTTCACTTCTTTGCGTATTAAACGAGGCGAAATTTTTTATGCATTATCTTTTTATTGAAGTTTTATTCAACTACCGAAACTTTCACGAAATACAGTATTTAAAAAAAATACTCAAATTTTCATAATTTGCAAGATGAGTATCAAACGAAGTGAAATTTTGTATGCATTTTCACTCAACTAGTTTTTTTTTGGAAAATGCTAAAATTTTCGCTAATTTTCTTATTTTTTTTGAAAAACTCAAATTTTTATAATTCGCATGGATATTAAAATGGATATTGATATCAAACGAAGCGAACTTGGTATGCATTTTCAAGTTACCAATATTTTTTGTAAAATTTTCAAATTTTCATAAAAAACTTATGAATGAATCGTACGAAAAATCATGCAAACATCAAAAAATTATAGTGTTTTGGAATCGGGATGATGTCAGCTATCCATTAAAATTATTATTTCATGTAAGTTTTCACAAAAATACGTATTTTTCCTGTATTTCGAAAATGCATTTTTTCCTCTAAAGAAACCAAAAATATATTGTTATTGCAATCAATCAAAAATCAAAATCAAATTATTCGCTCTACAGCATTGCCTTGGCGTTCTCGATTGCGAGATTCCTACTCGAAACTAGGTGTCCGAAGGCTTGATTGTTGAGGCAATTGCAAACCTCTTTTTACACCTTAGCTTCCATCTACCCCGGGATTCGAACTGACGACCTTTGGATTGTTAGTCCAACTGCCTACCAGTGACTCCACCGAGGCAGGACCCAGGGAGACGACTCCTACACCTGGACTGAGCTAACGACCTAACCTTTGTAGGTTAGTCCGGAACCAACATTTACTTCCCTTCCGACGGAAGGCGTGATCAGACAAATCTCGTCTCGAAAAATGCCACCGGGACCGTCTGGGATCGAACCCAAGCCGACTGGGTGAGAGGCAATCACGCTTACCCCTACACCACGGTCCCAGCTATAGCTGTTATTGCAATATGGGTATCAAATGATCAGTTTTTTTCATACATTTTTGATGTAACAACAACAATTTAAGAAAACACTCCAAATTTTCACAAAACTACGCTTTTTCGAAAAAATACTCAAAATTTAATTTTTTACAGTATGGGTATCAAACGATCGGGATTTTTTTCATACATTTCAATTGTAATAACAACATTTTTAGAAAATACTCAAAATTTTCACAAAACTACGTATTTTTGTAAAACTTTTCAAAATTTCAGTTTTTACAATATGGGTATCAAATAATCGGGATTTTTCATACATTTCGAATGTAATAACAACATTTTTTGAAAATACTCTTAATTTTCACAAAACTACGTATTTCCGAAAAAATGCTGAGAATTTCCGTTTTTTCAATGTGGGTATCAAACGATCGGGTTTTTTTCATACATTTCGAATGTAAAAACAATATTTTTTGAAAATACTCAAAATTTTCACAAAACTACGTATTTTCGAAAAAAAAATACTCAAAATTTCCGTTTTTACAATGTGGGTATCAAACGATCGGGATTTTTTCCTACATTTCGAATGTAATAACAATATTTTTTGAAAATACTCAAAATTTTCACAAAACTACGTATTTTCGAAAAAAATACTCAAAATTTCCGTTTTTAAAATGTAGGTATCAAACGATCGGGATTTTTTCATACATTTCGAAAGTTATTAAAAAAATGAAAATACTCAAAATTTTCACAAAACTACGTATTTTTGAAAAAATACTCCAAATTTCCGTTTTTTACAAGAGGTATCCCGATTATTCGAAGTTTTTCAAAAATACGTAGTTTTGTGAAAATTTTCAGTATTTTCAAAAAATGTTGTTATTACATTCGAAATGTATGAAAAAATCTCGATCGTTTGATACCCACATTGTAAAAACGGAAATTTGAGTATTTTTTCAAAAATTCGTAGTTTTGTGAAAATTTTCAGTATTTTCAAAAAATGTTGTTATTACATTCGAAATGTTTGAAAAAATCCCGATCGTTTGATACCCACATTGTAAAAACGGAAATTTTGAGTATTTTTTTCGAAAATACGTAGTTTTGTGAAAATTTTGAGTATTTTCAAAAAAATGTTGTTATTACATTCGAAATGTATGAAAAAATCCCGATCGTTTGATACCCATATTGTAAAAATTGAAATTTTGAGTATTTTTTTTCGAAAAAACGTGGTTTAGTGAAAATTTGGAGTATTTTCTAAAAATGTTGTTATTACATCCGAAATGTATGAAAAAACCTGATCATTCGATACCCATATTGCAATAACAATATATTTTTGGATTCTTTAGAGAAAAAAAATGCATTTTCAAAATACAGGAAAAATACGTATTTTTGTGAAAATTTTCATGAAATAATAATTTTAATGGATAACTGACATCATCCCGATTCCAAAACACTATAATTTTTTGATGTTTGCATGATTTTTCATAAGATTAAAGCCAATGTCTCCCATATAGCCAAAAACCCATAAGCTCTGTGCTTCAGTTAAGCACTGGGCCGTGCTTAACCGAGGCAGCTGAACGGTGCAAAATCGGGGCAGTGCAAAACCGAGGCGTGCAAAACCGAGGCATGACTGTATCTATATTGCGTATTTTTTTTTAAATATTTTTATGATCATTTATCCTTTGAAAATTACAACACTACCGAAAAAACATTCTTGTTGTTTTGAAAATTTAACACAATTTGGCTGGATACGGCAACATTGAAAAAAAATTAAAAATGACTTATCATTCGTTCTCGCCGACAGAACTGTCGATATCGTTATCGAATCTTGATTATTTTATTGTTAACAACCTTGATGAAAACGTTTTGCTTAAACATTTATTTCGGGATGAAAAACTTTTAAGGAAAACAATCATTTTAAAAAAAATAAAAATTTAGTACAGTTTTGAAATGAATTTCAAAAAAATGCATGCAATTATTTAAACAAAATCAAGCTAAAAGATGTCATAACAACAGATGATGGATATGGAGAAAGTGAAGATAAAATGAAAATCAAATGAAAATTAATTGAAATCAAAAAAATTACAAATAAAATTATTAAATGACAAATAAAATTGAATAAAAATAAATATGAAATGAAAAATGAAATGAAAAATGAAATGAAAAATGAAATGAAAAATGAAATGAAAAATGAAATGAAAAATGAAATGAAAAATGAAATGAAAAATAAAATGAAAAATGAAATGAAAAATGAAATGAAAAATGAAATGAAAAATGAAATGAAAAATGAAATGAAAAATAAAATAAAAAATGAAATGAAAAATTAAATGAAAAATGAAATGAAAAATGAAATGAAAAATGAAATGAAAAATGAAATGAAAAATGAAATGAAAAATGAAATGAAAAATGAAATGAAAAATGAAATGAAAAATGAAATGAAAAATGAAATGAAAAATGAAATGAAAAATGAAATGAAAAATGAAATGAAAAATGAAATGAAAAATGAAATGAAAAATGAAATGAAAAATGAAATGAAAAATGAAATGAAAAATAAAATGAAAAATGAAATGAAAAATGAAATGAAAAATGAAATGAAAAATGAAATGAAAAATGAAATGAAAAATGAAATGAAAAATGAAATGAAAAATGAAATGAAATTTAATTGAAAGATGAAACAAAATATGAAATGAAAAATTAGATCAAATTTTTCACTGTTCCAATCCGTCAAATCGAGCAAAGAAAACTCGCGTGCTTGGAGCCGTTCGAAACTTTCGACTCAATTTCCAAAGGAGCAAGAAGCAGAAACAGTAGCAGTAGCAGCAGTTTGGGGCGATAATTTAGTTTTCAGGACGATTTCAGCTCGACTAGTTTTGCCAAGCTGCCAAGCTGTTTTTGAAGGGAGTTTAAGTTACTGACGGAAAGGAGACTCCTCACCCCACTGAGAGTTAACAGGTTGGCGATTTGGTTGGTTGGTTTTCGGTGGAGTTGGGTGCGGAAGTGCGGAAAACCGATTATGTGCGATGGGTTTTCCAGTAATTATTCAGGAAGCAGCGATGGAGCTTCCGGGAAAGAGGCAAGTTGGGGGGTAAAGTTTGTTTTTCCTCGTGGCGGCTGTCAATCAAAGTTGAGCAATCAGACATGGGCGTGGTGGAAAAAATGAAACGAAACTCAAACGATTATGCATAATGAATGCAACGGTTACACAAATGGACTAATTTAACTGTGGCAGCGCGGCATGATAGGTAAACATAATTATGTTGATTGAATTTAATGATACGTGACGGGTTACGACCTCTGTTGAAAAGTGACCTTTAATAGGCAAATTGATTCGTTGATTGCTTTCATGGAAAATAGTTTTTTTTTTAGCTTGTATGAACAAACAACATTTATCAAACATTTTGCAGCAAAAACCCGATCAAAGTATTCAACATTAAATCATATTTGGAAACATTTTAACCACTCACTCCCCCCTGCCTTTTCACTAATGGCCTCCCCCCCTCCCACCCAAAACTCCTATCTCAAACCCAATAAATCCTATTAGAATTCTCGCTGACGCTTCGAAAGCATCGAACACAACCAGGCCAGGCTTTTCGCAAATGTGCCCCACGCCGGAGGCCATCGGCAACCAACAAAACACGGCCATTTATTTTCATCACAATCAATTGACAAACGCGCTCTCTTCCTCGCGTGCGTGGGTGGATTCTGTGGGTGGCTCGAAGGGTGGCTTAGTAAGTAAGTACTTTGAAATATGACTGTGTTTATTTACTCCCTGGTTAAACCACGACCCGTTTTCACCCTGGGGGGTGCAAAGTAACAATCAGAGTTTCGAACTTCACCAACCCACTCCCACTCGTTTTGCCCCTCGTTGACTGATTTCAAACGTAAAGCCCTTTGATTCCCTTCGACGCAGAACCTATGGATGGTGGTGGTAAGGGTGATTACCGGCGATGTCAAAAGGGCAGTGAGGGTTAAACAGCTTATTGCCCAAAAACGCAAATTTGACCCACCTAGATTTGGATTTAAATGTATCACTATTTTTTCAAAAAACGAAGACTGAATTGTCTTTTAAATTTTATTTATAATTGTCTGATCAACAACTTTGTAAAACGATATTATACACTTAAATATAACTTTGAAAAGTTACAAAAACACGATATTTTAGAATAACAAAAATATTATAAATGAACAAAATACCCTCCTGGGTTATTGACGATTCAAAAAAAACAATAAGCTTCCCTAAAAATGACAAGTTCCAAAACATTTTAAAGTCAAGTGACGAAAAATGGAGGAGTTTTTAAAATTGTTTGTATATTTTAATGAAAACTGCGTTTTTTTCGGAAGTATCAGTAAGCAAAATTACCCATTTATTTGTTATTTTTGTCTGATCTACAACTTTGTAGAACATTACCCAAGTAACATTTTTAAACCAACTAGCCACCACCAAGTTTTATTAAGGGTTTATTGTAGCATCTTGATTGCCTAATAGTTTTATTTGGGCATTCACCGCAACCAACAAGCAAGAGCTAATTAATAGGTTCTTACAGGGTTTTATGCCTCGGACATAAAACCGGGTGGAAATAAAAGCCGACTGGCTTTCAATAAGGTTTTATGAAAGTTTTAACAGAGGCTTGAAAACCAGATGGCAATGCCATGCCAAACGGTTTTAACGCATGCTTTGTTAAAACCTAGGGTGTTGTAGCTGTCAAGTGCCATTAGGCATGTAAAAAGCTCACTTAAAACCATAAGCTCCTTAAAGAGCATTTATCGCGGCCAAATAGCAGTGCATAAATATGGCGCTAGACGCGTGCTCTGATTGAATATGATTGACCGCCATCTTGGTTGAAAAAATAGAAAACTGAAAAATTTGATTTAAATTTGATGAAAACACACATTTATGCTGAATTTCTGGTATGATTTATATAGCGATAGATGTTTAAAAATATTTTGAACCTTTTTTTCAATGAATTGCAATAAAATATTTTTTAACATTAAACACTATGATTACAAAATATTGATTTTTGATGAAGCGAGTTGAATTTTTTGGCTCTATCTCCCCTACATTTATCAATAAAACTTCAACCGCAGCTGAATTTGAGCCATCAATTGTGAGAAATAGGCTTTCAAATTAATCCAAATAATATCTATTATTTATCATCGTCATTTTTGACAACCATCTCCAAAATTTCATTTGGCAAGACGAAGACTTATTTTTGCCAAAATAAAACCTATTTGGCATAAGACGTTTGAAGACGTATGAAATGTCATTTTTCCATAACTCCTGACTAGGTTTTAACAAAGGTTTTATCAAGGCTTTGAGGATGTTGTTAGGATTCAGTTGTAAAGCCTTGAACTCCTATGTAGGTTTTATAAATAGGCCGTAACAACCTTTTGCGGAGGTCCTTTTGGGTTTTAAGTGGGGTTTATCAAGGTTCTGGGGAGTTTGTTACGACTAAGGGGTTTTAATGTTGGTTTTGGCTGATAGGTTTTATAGCGGTTGTGACAGCTTTGATAAAGCCTAAAATGTTACTTGGGTATTACACTCAAAAAAATAACCCTGCAATGTTATAAAAAACACATAATTTCAAAATAAAAAAAAATATTCTAAATTGGTTCTAATTCTGAATTTTTCTCGGTAATTTCAGATTAAAAAAAAAATCCCATAAAATTACATGTCTCACGATTTTTTACAGTTAAGAAACCGGAAATAGCAGCGGTTTTAAAACTATTATTTATTCATTTTTTATTTTTTATTATGAAAAATACGTTTTTTTCGGAATTGTGAGTACGCCATCAAATTGAGCGCCCAATTTTACACATAAGTCCCTTTGACATCAAATTTCTATCTCTTCAAGGTTTCTAGCTACGAATCACTAAAAACGTGTCTTAAGAAGATATTAGACTATGACAAACAAACAAACAAACTTGCAAACAAAAAAAATGACAGTTTGGCTGCTTTGTTTGTTTGCAGAAACGTCAGCTTGCATACATTTGGATTTGTTTGCGAGTTTGGAAAACCGTCAAACACAAAAAAGTGCGAGTTTGTTTGTTTTTTTGCCACAGTCTAATACCTCCTTTAGTAAACCTCCAGAAAAATGAAAGGGGTCGTACCGCTCCATCGTCACGAGATAACGAAAAATGGACCTCGGATTCGTGATCAGGGACCAATATTACCCCTTAGAGCAAAAATTCACGTAAATCGAAGAGGGGTCGCGGCAACTGCTGTGTGAGTTGGCGGAGAATGACCTATTTGTTATTTGTTATTTGTTATTTGTTATTTGTTATTTGTTATTTGTTATTTGTTATTTGTTATTTGTTATTTGTTATTTGTTATTTGTTATTTGTTATTTGTTATTTGTTATTTGTTATTTGTTATTTGTTATTTGTTATTTGTTATTTGTTATTTGTTATTTGTTATTTGTTATTTGTTATTTGTTATTTGTTATTTGTTATTTGTTATTTGTTATTTGTTATTTGTTATTTGTTATTTGTTATTTGTTATTTGTTATTTGTTATTTGTTATTTGTTATTTGTTATTTGTTATTTGTTATTTGTTATTTGTTATTTGTTATTTGTTATTTGTTATTTGTTATTTGTTATTTGTTATTTGTTATTTGTTATTTGTTATTTGTTATTTGTTATTTGTTATTTGTTATTTGTTATTTGTTATTTGTTATTTGTTATTTGTTATTTGTTATTTGTTATTTGTTATTTGTTATTTGTTATTTGTTATTTGTTATTTGTTATTTGTTATTTGAAATAGTCAATTTTATTTTTATTTTTTTAGAGAGAAACTAGAAACTAAAAAAAAATATTGCTCAAGGATCTGTTGTTAAGACCATACCAAACAGTTTAATATGAACTTTGATCCTCTTGTTTAAACCCAGACTCCCGCAAATTGTTTGATAACCTCCAGGCTCGTTACGGCAACAAGGCTGCGCTTCTATTTCTACCTTTTGCCTGAATGCTGCCAGGAAGAAGACTCCAAAGTCCTCCTCCTGATTACAAATTGTGTGTTCATATGTGTGTGCGTGAAATCTTGTAAGTGTGCGTGTATTGCACAACAAACATGATCTAACCTTTAACCATTCCCCACTACCTTCTCCGTCTAGGAAAAGCCACCCCTCCCAACCAAACCAGCGTGATACAATTTAGAGTGAAACCCACCCCCACTTAAGGTCTGTGTACAATTTCGCATTATTCGCAACCGGTCTCCAGTCTAGGCAAGTGAGTGATGTGGTTTTGATGGTTAGGGAAAAGGCAATCGATAAAGATTAATCGGATCTTGGCGTGATTTATGACTTTGCTCTAAAAGGGGGGTGGGTTTGGTGGGCCAACTCCCCCTCCCTAGATGTGAGGGAGGGGGGTTAAGTTGTGACAGCAGTGAAGCTACAATGGAAAAAGATTATTTGTTCAGTGGCGCTCTCCCCCCTCAGGGCCAGACTGATTGGCTTCTACCGAGGAATGGGGATTATTGGTTTGCCACTTCAAGTGAAAGTCGTTCCGACGTGATTCTCGCAGGTTGTTTTGAATATTTGAGTGGAAGGGATCACGGAGCGGAGAAAGTTAGCCCGTCAAGGAGCTAATTTAGCAGCTTGCCGAGAAACATTTTTCTTAGGCTTGAATTAATGATGATGTTGGGAGAACAAAGTGCATTTGCTAAGGAGCAGATTCTTGTTAATTACAGTTTTATAAGATGATGGGTGCTTGTACCCATTAGCAAAGTTAAAAACTTTCGGAAAAGTCAAAACAATATTAAATGGAATAAAAAATATTTTGCATAATATAAGAAAACATTGATTTTTTTCAAGGCCACAGAGGTATTTTAGATATTCGTGTTTGTCCACCTTAAGATGGTTGAAGCATTATACAAATTGATAAAGTTTTATTTTTCACTTGATGGAAATTTAAAAAATATCTTGGTTTACGCATTAGATAACAACGCAGAAAAATTAATTTTAAAATGTGTTCAGCTGTTTGCACGTCTATTTCTTTGGAAATTTTGAAGTTTTCTGTAAAAATATTTGTGTTGCCCTCTGATTTTTCGGGTAGTTCTTGAAGCGGAGGGAGGCGAAATAAACTTTGAAAAATATTTGCAACAGCCTTTCAACAATTTTCCCGGGAAATCCCGGAAAACTGGTTCTGATTAATATTTTGCAACAAAATTGTATAGAATAGCAACTTAAATGGTCAAAATAAGTGTGAGGATCAATGAATTCTTCAACTGCTCGTAAAAAAACAAACCAGTTCAAAAAATATATATTTTTTGAAATTGATAAGCTGTCTTTCAATTCTTTCAAAATATCAAAAAATAAGGACAAGATTTTTTTTTTTAAGAAGTAGCTATAATTTTTTAAACCCAGTGTTTGGACAGTGAGTTAAATTAATCCATGATCAAAAACCATAAAATTGCTTTCAAATTTGTCTCTGTGATCAGTTGGAGAGAAAATGTTAAAGAATAATATTGATATTAAGTTGAAATTAGGAAAAAAATACTTTAAAAATCAGCTTTTTACATTAAAACCTTTTTTTATGCAATCTCAACTCAAAGTTATCAAATATTTGGAGCGAGTTTTTGAAATATGTTTGTCTTTTTCGAACCCTTTTTAGAAAAAAACGAAGTTGAATTTTAACGATTTTTCAAATGATTTAGCACAATTTTCATAGCAAAAAAAAGTTGATTAGTAGTTTCATATCGAAACCTCTTACGCCCTTGGTAGCTGTAGTGTTCTATAAATTTTCAACTTTTCACTGTAATTTCTCGAACACTCCTACACAATATAACCTGATTCTTCTTAAAAACCCTCACCAATCATTAAATGCCTCAATAATGATATACCAGTTCAATTTTCATCAAATTTGGTCATTGTAAACAAAAAAAAATAAAAAATAAATATTTTGGCGGGAAGAGGTTCCTTATTCAAATGATATTACAACAACTTTCGTTTGAAAAGCTTACCAAATTAAAATACCGTAAAACTTCAATAAGATTTCAATTTGTTTTTAGAATATTTTCCAACAGGTAAGGTTTTTTTCAAGATTTTTATTTTTAAAACATGTACTGGGATAGGCCACACAAAGTCAATGCACTATTTTGGAAAAAAAAGTATTTTCAGTAGTGTTTAGAAAAATAGTTACGTTAAAATTCTTAGTTTTAATTCCGGGGTGACTTTGATAGTCATAGTTTTTCTTGTTAAAATCATATTTAAGATGTTCAAACTTTATTTGTACGTTAAATGTACCATCACTAAAGTCGCTGATATAGTTTGTAAGAAAAAAATCAATGTTTATGTTAAGTTAACTAATTTTATAAGCTTTTTAACAAAATACATATAAATTTTAGGTAAAATTGTAAATAAGTCGGAATTTTGCCTGAAATTTGTTAAAACTAGTTTTGTTTATAAAATTATCGATTTATATTGCATTTTATACTGAATTTGAAGCACGAATCACAAGTTTTCACATTTTACATGAAATTTGTTCAACTGAAATTGCCTATAAATTTGGAGATTATTTTTAATTGTGTTTCAAAAACACATATTATTTATTATTTACAAACTTATTTAACCTTCTCCTAGTGGAAAATTGTCCAAAGAATCCGAAAATGCATTCCGTTTTCCGATTAAAAATCATGTTCATTGAGAAAATCATGACACTTTGAGAAGTTAAAAATAATGACTTCCATCAACATTTTCTTAACTATAGTTAACTAACTTTATAAACCTTTCAAAAAATTATGAAAAGTTCTTCTTGAGGTACTTTGAACACTTCTCTACCACGGTCAGTATGTTTCTGAACCATTCCTTACGTATTTTAATTGTACTCTTCATTTTGCGGAAAAATCGCAAACCTATCAAAGTCATCCCGGCTATCAAAGTCACCTCGTTTTACGGTAGTTAATTTTCAATCCAAAATATCGTAATTTTTGTTTCCCAACAAATGAACAAGATCTATTCCCAGTTGTGAATGCTAGAACTTGACATGAAGACGAACTGATAAGTTCAATAAGAACAGTAAATTGAATTTTATAAAATAAAATTGAGTTTTTTCATTATTTTTTTTCTAAATTCAAAAAAAATACCGAAAAGCTATGAAAATTTATACTTCCGCTTGAATTTCGGGAATTCCGGTAAAATATATTTTGTCAGGAAATCCCGGTTTTTTTTTCCCGGGACGGGAAATTGAACGCTTTAGACTAAACAAAATAGTTTTTCAATTTTCGTTAATTTTATGGATTGTACATTAGGGTGGTCCAAATCCGGACTTTTTTGGTGCTACCCCCTGAAATCAAAGATTGACCCATCACTAGGCTAAATTCCAAATTTGAGCTCATTCTGACCACGGGAACCCCTCCCTCCAATCGCTTAAAGTTTGTATGGGAAAAATCGTCAAAATGTATGGAGAAAAGCAACTGTTTTACTTTTTTACCTGTGAAAGGCGCCATAGTTATCCGATTCTTACCATTTCTCAAATGTAGAACCTTCATTAAATTTAGAACAACTTTCCCGAAGACACCATATTTTTAGGATTTTTTCCCGCGAAGTTATTAGCGCCCAAAACTGACCATTTTTGCGCGGCCAGCTGTAAGGGGCTACCTAACAACGATGTTTATTTCCAATTCGTACACGCACGTGCTCTCTCTCAGGTTCAAACTCTCTCACGAGCTTGCTTGCCTGCCTGCCTGCCTGTTTGCCTACAAGCTCGCGCACTGTTTCTCTGCTTGGACTTTTGTCGTCGTCGTCGTTTTCGTTTGCTATCCGCTGCGCTGCGTTCCTGGCATGTTTATTATAATTTTCAACTAAAATAGCAGGTTTGTTTTGAGATATATTTAGCATATAAATTCTTAAATTATGTCAAAATGCACGGAAAAAAATAATTTAAAGAAAAGACAGCTTAGGCTCATTAAAAAAAATACAGCAAATGTCAGGTTAACAGGGTTTGTTTGTTTTTCCAAGCATTACAAGCAGTTGTTCGTATATGCTAAATAATCATGATAATAATTTAATTATTTAAAAAAAAATCAGGTAATACAAATTATGTTACTTTAGGTAGTTTGCTTTAACAAAAATATACTTTATTACAAGTCAAGGCAATTTTACAATTATTGCTGCAAATTTTCATTCATACTCTATAAAATTATTACTTTTTGTGCTGTCTGGAAATTTCTTTCTGTGTTCCAACAAATATTGCAACTTTTCTTAATTTTTTGTCGTTTACCTGAATTTAAAAAAAAAATTAAATTACATTATCCCTATTTAAAAATTTACTCAATAATAAAAGATGACCGTGGATGAATGACGATCATGGATGAACTAATTCATCGAAATTTTTATTCTCTCTCACACGCTCTGATAATATGATATCTATTGTTAATCACATAATACATTTAATTTTATATCTTAAATCAAACCTGCTATTTTAGTTGAAAATTATAATAAACATGCCAGGAACGCAGCGCAACGGACGGCAAACGAAAACGACGACGACGACAAAAGTCCAAGCAGAGAAACAGAGCGCGAGCTTGTAGGCAAACAGGCAGGCAGGCAGGCAAGCAAGCTCGTGAGAGAGTTTGAACCTGAGAGAGAGCACGTGCGTGTACGAATTGGAAATAAACATCGTTGTTAGGTAGCCCCTTACAGCTAGCCGCGCAAAAATGGTCAGTTTTGGGCGCTAATAACTTCGCGGGAAAAAATCCTAAAAATATGGTGTCTTCGGGAAAGTTGTTCTAAATTTAATGAAGGTTCTACATTTGAGAAATGGTAAGAATCGGATAACTATGGCGCCTTCCACAGGTAAAAAAGTAAAACAGTTGCTTTTCTCCATACATTTTGACGATTTTTCCCATACAAACTTTAAGTGATTGGAGGGAGGGGTTCCCGTGGTCAGAATGAGCTCAAATTTGGAATTTAGCCTAGTGATGGGTCAATCTTTGATTTCAGGGGGTAGCACCAAAAAAGTCCGGATTTGGACCACCCTATTGTACATTGTTAATTTTTGTACCTTGATTTCAGCAAATATTTGTAATCAAATTGTGTTCTCAAAAATTTAAATTCGAACAGTATATTTAACATGAGGCAAGTATTCAATAAGAATGACAAAATTCCACAGTCAGATGAACAAAAGAACATAAAAAATATCGGTCTCATAGTTTAACCTTATTTTAAATCAGCCAAATCTATTTCAAACGATATTTTAAAATGATGAAATTTTTTGATTTTGATACCAAAAAATATTTATTTTGAATATAATATTAATATATAATATTTTGAAATATCATTTGAAAAGAGAGGATGCTTGAGAGCGTCACAAACACCATCACAAAAAAAAATCAAGTTTGCCAAAAATTATTGTTATGATTAGTTTTTATACAAAACATTGGAAATTCCTAAAAAATATTTTCTTGAAAAAATAATCTTGAAATTGTATGCTCTTATTCTGAACATTGTTTTTTTTAAAAAAGGTGGCACGAAATGCATAAACCATTTAAAAAGTTTTCTAATGGCAATTAAAATATAAATACATGAATTCAAGATAATTTGTTTATCATATTTTAAATTATTTCTGAAGGAAGACGTTGAAAAAACATTTCAAGAAAACAAAAATTAAACGCAAAACAAGCAAATTTTGCTGACAAGAAATGTTTTCAGAGATGGCCTAGCCTGGTCAAAACTCCTACAGGTAAAAAAAATCACGTTTTTAACAAAAAAAAAAACTCTAGGTGGTTACCACTGAAAAATATGAACGATATAAAATTTTATGTCAAGTAATTTTGGATTGCAAATTCGATTTTACATTAGGTCAAAAAATGTTTTGACTTTTTGTCAGGTTCTTTATTTTTTTTTTAATTTAATAGTTGGCAACACTGAAATTTGACCAACTTATGCCAATGCCAAAGTTTAGGAAATGGCTTTTTTGTCATTTTAAACATTTAACAAAAATAATTGAGCAAAATAATTATTTTGGGCAATTTAATTTATTGTTTAAAAGTTGACAAAAAAATGGTATTTTTTAATGTTACTTTTTTTCTGAGACGTCCTAAGCAATATCTACAACTTTTCTGAAGACACCAAATCGATCAGAAAATCCGTTCTCAAGATACAGATTTTTAGGACAGCTATCAAAATTGTATGGAGAACTGTATGGACAAACTTATGTAGAAAAATATTTATGTCTTCTTTGGTGGAGTAAAAAAAGAGTCTACTAAAACAGCTTTTAAATGTTTAAAATAATGGTTTTTACCACAAATGAATTACATATTTATAGCTTCATAAACTTTCTGTACTATGTGGAAGGACGATAGGATTTAGATACTGCACCCCTTTCGTTGAACAAGTCTTTTAACAAGATTTATGAAAATTTGATCTAGAACTGATAACAAATTACACTGCCAACAAATGTAGATAAAAATTTTAGTCAAAAGTAAATTCTTCAGAGTTAACAATATTTATTTTTTTAAAGTTCATTTTATGACACAAAGTAACAGAAACCCCTTAAACTAATCTCCAACAAGCCTTCACGTTGTTTTCCCTAATAGATTTCCCAGCCCAGCATCTGTTTGCATTTAATCTCCCCACTCTCGACCAACCACAACACCAAAAACTGCACAGAAAGAGAGAAAAGCAATTTTCTAATTTCTACCAACCCTCAGCCTCAGCTCCCCAGCTCTTCCTGTCACCACGCAAGAATAACTCACTTGTGCAATGCCGTGTGTGGGTGGAACGGAAAAGTGGCATTAGACGCCACCACTGCACTATGGGGTATTTCCATATAAGCGAGCGGCCAAAAATATTTTTTTGCTTTTTTGTGACTTTTTTGTGTTGTTTGTACTTAGTATAATGAAAACAAATGAATTTTGATATTTTTCCAAAAAAAAAGTTTAATTTTCGATTTTTTCATATATTTGAGGCCACATGCATTAAAGTGGTGAATTTTAATATTCTTGCTCTGTCTATTTGATGCACGGAATGGCGGTTTATGCTATGTTAAAGTTTCTGATTTACGTTCCATCTCCCTCCCCTTTTTCTTGAGTTAAAATCCACCTCTCTTTGAAGACCCCCCCCCCCCTCCCCCTCCAACTAAAATTTAATTTTTGCGGTGTTTTAGAATTTTAGACGGTTTATTTTATGGAACATTGTATGGATTCTCGTCCACGTTTTTGGTTGATCCACTTGCAAAATTCACGTTTTCCACGATAAATTCTTCTAAATCAAAATCACTACGTGACCGATTGTCGTTAGATTACTTAAAATATGTACTTCTTCTATGGGTTTTTGTATACCTCGTTTTGAAGCTACAGAACAGCATGCGTAGTTTTTCCTCTGTGGTTTTTCCCTGAGTTGATCATGTGATGGTTCTGCAATGTTGTAATTCTTACAAATATACTCGAAAGCAGTTCTCACGTTTTCAGAATAGTGCTTCGTTTTATCGTACAGGGACACTACGGTATTATTATCCATAATTTCAAAACAACACAGCAACGAACTGATATAAATATACGACGAATCGTTTCTGTAAAATACTTAGAATAGGAATTTCTAATTTTATTAAACGTACCTAAGTACCAACAAAGTCATGAATATAAAATCAATTTAAAAACATACACAGCAGGTACGTCATTTCTGCCTCCGCAGGTAAATAATGTGATTTTAACCAAGCGTATACGCGAAACCATTAATTTTCTTGCATGAATCAAAATGTTCAAAATGGCATAACTCAAAAAGTGCACATAAGTGCACTTTGAAATTTGGAGACAAGTTAGGACATGGTTCAAATTTTAAGCTGCAAAATTTTCAGATCGCACAAATGCACACAAAAAAAGTACTCCATTAACAAAGTTGAAAAAAACTAAATTTTGAATAAAAATCCATCTTTTTTGATTTTTATTATTTTTTTTTAGCCTGTAAAAGTGTGTTTTGTGAAATGTTATTGAAAAGTTGAATCAATTACCTTTCTGAATATATATAATGATGCAGGAAAAAATACATAAACAGCTACACAGTACAACTATGAAAAATAATTATTTTTTTGTCAAAAAAACATGTTTTTTCTTACCATTTTCGCCTTTGAAAGTCTGCAATTCAGTGAATTTTGAACCTACAACTTTCAAACTCCGGATTTTTCTTAGTTAGAATGTTTATTTTCGAAAAAAAATACCAAAAAAATAATTAGATTATGTCGGTTTTTCGATTTATGGCCGCCTGAAACCCCATAGTGCACTGGCCATTTAAGCAGTGCCAACGTATTCCGCTAGTTAGAAGCTTATAGGGTAGGGTGACATAATTGAGTCTTTCAAGTTTTATATATATATATTATTTTTTTTTACAAAAAACCATCAAAGTTGGGTAATAAATTTTCATGAGATTCTATGTAATTTTAATACTTTAAAAAGTCACAAACAAGTCACAATACCCTAAACCTAAAAGAGTCACACCGACTAACTCTGGCAAGAGGATGTGCTCATTTAATCTGTACCCTCGCGCACGTACAGCTAGGGAGGAGGTCAGTTTTATTCACAAAGAGCTGGTGAAGGGAAAAGTGTGACAGTTCAGTGACACAGTTTTGCCCTCCCAGAACGAACGGGCGCTGAATGCTACTTTGGAGAATGGCCGTTTAGGTTGAAGGTTTTATTTCCTTTGTAGGACTGTTTTCCGGGGTTAAGAGGAGCTAAATATGTACTTACTTACTTTAAGTGGATTCAATTGAATTACTTACAAAAACTTAAAGCATTTTTTTTACTTCCAAAAAAGTCCTTGATACTGTTATGTTAAGACAGTTTCTTTCAGTATTTTAGGAATAATTTCGATTAAACGAAAAATACCTTAAATTTAATCATTTCTTTTTACGCATGTTGTAAGGATACTTACTGTTTTCAATGCTCTATGAGCACCCTTTCATTCGTGGTCTACCTTCAGGCGCAACATGCTGTTTTGTGGCTAGTTTAAAATTTCAACCCCGGTTGAACGAGTCGGAAATGATCCAAAACAACTAAAAAAAACCTCTCCCACCAAAGCAACGACAGCGCAAGTAGATTTATTAAAACATTAACTAATTAGTTTAGAGCAGCTCGGACGGTGGCCGGCGGTGGATAAATAGTGCTTCATTAAAGCAAACAGCTCAATTAAATGGCTCCAGCTTCCTCTCTTGGTGAGCATCATACCTTCACGTCGTCGTGTTGCACACTTTTTCCCACGGGCTATGGCTGAGTTTAATTTTAATTAATTTTGAAATGACCATAGCAAGAAATGGAGGAAAAATAAAAGCACTTGGAACAGCAGAGCAATGACAACAACTGCAGGATGTCAGTGGAAGAATGGTGGAAATTTTAAGACAATTTTCTTTGCTCTGCGAAAATTTAGCAAATCGAGATACAAAAATAAATATTTTCAGAATTGAAAAAAGGACCAAAAGTCTATTATTTTACAGTCAAATAAAATACAAACCTGGTAATACAATCAAAGCCAAATTTCGAGTCAAGATTTGAAAAATCTGTCCTATTTTGAATGCTTGAAAATGAACCATTACAAAATCGCAACCAATTGAGTCCATTCACTCAATTAGATTCCTAATTAATTCCAAATCATCAACGCCTCTCACTGTCAACCAGTCATGCCTCAAAATTCGTCAGTCAGCCACGAACCCCCGTCTCGAAATTGTTCCTCCACAGTAACAACAGCCCACGTCCTGTCCGTTCTTCAAATTACGAGAACTCATCCAAATCCAACCCAGGGTTTCAGCTGTATCTGTAACTGAAAAGGTTTAATTAATTGGGAGTCGTGTACCAATGCGTAAAATTGAAAATGTCATCACCAACCAACCGGAGTGAGACCAGTTCTGTGTGCTGCCAAAACGTGGTCAAAAAGGGAAAGTCGCACATTTTGGGGCTCCGGCACGCCACGCAAATTGAATTGTGGACAACGAGGGCTCGGCTCGGCTCGTTGCCCGTAGGTCGGAATCACTTTTTGAAGAGCCGTTGATGAGCTGCTTCCGGCTGACTGTCACAGAGCGGCACGATTTTGGGATGTTGGTTAATGAGAAGGAAATTCAATTGACTTCCGGGGTTAGAAAACTGGTTCACCGGTTGGGGTAGGTATAATTGGAGCAAACCGGGCTTAATTGAGATTTAAGGATTTGTAAGGGTGTTGATTGAATTAAAATCGGTGTTTGTGTCAAACTTACTTTACTTTTTACTTTTACTTTTATTGGCGCTACACCATTAGCTTGGCCTGCTGCACGATTCTCCGCCAACAAGCTCGGTCCATGGCTGCATTTCTCCAATTTCGCGGCGCACCCACACTTTCTAAATCGCTCTCCACTTGGTCCACCCACCTCGCACGTTGCACCCCCCTACGTCTTGTTCCTACCGGCTCCGACACAAACACCAACTTTGCAGGATTGATCTTCTGGTTCCGTTGGCTCAATTGGTCGGCTCGTTCCGGCATCCTTGCAACATGACCCGCCCACTGCAACCGGCCAGCCTTCGCGACTTTCCGGATGCTTGGTTCGTTGTAGAGTTGTGCAAGTTCGTGGTTCATTCTCCGCCGCCATCCGTCGTTCTCATATACGCCGCCAAAGATGGTCCTTAGCACTCGACGTTCGAAGACGCTTAGCGCTCGTAAGTCCTCTTCGAGCATTGTCCACGTCTCGTGCCCGTAGAGGACGACCGGTCTTATCAGCGACTTGTAGATGGAACACTTCGTATGTAGGGAGAATTTTCGGGACCTTAGGCTCTTGTGAAGACCGAAATAGGCACGACTTCCAGCGATGATGCGCCTCCGAATTTCCCTGCTGCAGCTGTTGTCCGACGTCACCAACGATCCGAGGTATACAAACTCCTCCACCACCTCGAATTCGTCCCCGTCGATTGTAACGCTTGGTCCAATGCGAGCCCTAAGGGACTCGGTTCCTCCTGCCAGCAGGTACTTTGTCTTCGCCACATTCACCCTTAGCCCAACCTTCTCTGCTTCCCGCTTCAAGTCGGTGTACGCATCCGCAACCGCCTTGAACGTTCTGCCAACAATGTCCATGTCGTCGGCGAAGCAGATGAACTGGTTGGACTTGCTGAAGATCGTGCCCCGCATATTGAAGCCCGCTCGTCTCATAACACCTTCTAGCACGACATTGAAACAGAGACAAGAGATCCCATCGCCTTGCCGAAGCCCCCCAAGTGAAGTGAACGAGTCCGATTCCGCACCCGATATCTTCACACAGCACCTAGCCCCATCCATCGTCATCTTGATCAGTCTGATCAGCTTCCCGGGAAAACCGTTCTCGTCCATAATTTTCCATAGCTCTTCGCGATCGACTGAGTCGTACGCGGCTTTGAAGTCGATGAAAAGGTGGTGCGTGGGGACTTGGTACTCGCGACACTTTTGGAGGATTTGTCGCACAGTGAAGATTTGGTCGGTTGTTGATCTCCCCATGACGAATCCGGCTTGATAACTTCCAACAAAACCTTCCGCTATTGGCGATAGGCGGCTGAAGAGGATCTGGGAGAACACTTTGTAGGCCGCGTTGAGGATTGTGATGGCACGGTAGTTCTCACAATCTAACTTGTCCCCCTTCTTGTAGATCGGGCATATAACTCCCTCTTTCCACTCCTCCGGTAGCTGTTCTGACTCCCAGATCCTGACTATCAGTCGGTGCAGACAGGACGCCAGCTTCTCCGGGCCCATCTTGATGAGTTCAGCACCGATACCATCCTTACCCGCTGCTTTGTTGTTCTTCAGCTTCTTGATGGCATCCTTAACTTCCCTCATCGTGGGAACTGGCTCCTCTCCTTCTCCCGCTGTACCGATGAAGTCCTCTCTCCTGCCGCCTTGGACCCCTGCCTCTGCTTCTGCGCTATTCAGGTGTTCATCGAAGTGCTGCTTCCACCTGTCAATCACCTCACGCTCGTTCGTCAAGATAGCTCCATTTTTATCCCGGCACATTTCGACTCGCGGCGTGAAGCCGTTGCGGGATCCGTTGAGCTTCTTGTAGAACTTGCGCGTTTCGTTTGAGCGATGCAGCTGCTCCATGTCCTCAAACTCCAACTCTTCCTGGTGGCGCACTTTTGCTCGGAAAAGCTGGTGCTGCTGCCTTCGCTTCTGTCCATACGCCACCTCGTAATCACGGAGATTGTACTGCAGCATTGCCCTCCGTGCTGCATTCTTCTCCTCCAAAATCGCTCGACACTCCTCGTCGAACCAATCGTTCCGTCGTCCTCGTTCCACAAATCCGATGGTGCTTTCTGCTGCGTTGGTGATGGCTGCCTTGACGCTCCTCCAGCAGTCCTCGAGGGGAGCTTCCAACAGCTCACCCTCCCCTGGCAACGCAGCCTCCAGCGAATGCGCGTACCGGGATGCGACTTCCGGTAACTTAAGCCGCTCCAGATCCAACCGCGGAGGGCGGCGGTACCGAACGCTTTTCGCCAGGGAAAGTCGTTGGCGCATTTTCACCATCACCAGATAGTGGTCCGAGTCGACGTTGGCGCCGCGATAGGTCCTGACGTCGATGATGTCGGAAAAGTGTCTACCGTCGATTACGACGTGGTCGATTTGTGATTCCGTTCCTTGTGGTGATCTCCAGGTGTACTTGTCTCGGAGGTTGTGCTGGAAGCAGGTACTTCGTACGGCCATGTTTTTGGAGGTGGCGAAGTCGATCAGTCGCAGGCCGTTTTCGTTCGTGCGTACGTGGGCGCTGAACTTTCCTATCACCGGTCTGAATTCCTCCTCCTGGCCAACCTGAGCGTTAAAATCTCCAATAACGATTTTGACGTCATGTTTTGGGCAGCTGTTGTACGTCCAGTTCAGCTGCTCGTAAAATGCGTCCTTGTCGTCATCTTCGCTTCCTGAGTGCGGGCTGTGCACGTTTATGATGCTGATGTTAAAGAAACGGCCTTTAATCCTCAACACGCACATTCGGTCGGTGAGCGGGGTCCACCCAATCACGCGATCGCGCATTTCGCCCAGCACTATAAAGGCTGTCCCCAGCCTCTTTTTTTCGCCGCGGCTCTGGTAGATTGTACAGCCAATCCTTGGGTACGCTTGTACCTCTTCCGCGCCTATCCAGCCAACCTCCTGCAGCGCTACGATGCTGAACTTGCGGACCCTCAATATGTCGGAAAGTATGCGGATACTCCCGTCAAATTTGAGAGACCTGCAATTCCACGTCCCGAGCTTCCAATCGTGGGACCTCAAATGATGTCCAGTTCCGTGCCGATTGGTCCGGCTCGCATCGTGTGCTTCCTGCACTGGTGTTTTACGGCGGGTTCGTGTGGCCTGCACCAACCCCCTGTCTCGCCGGAGGACCATCGTGCCGGTACTGTTTACAGTCCCACGCCGACACAAGGACTTTTACTCAGCCGCCCCTAACCTGGGGTACAGACGCTGTTTCGAGCCGCCCCTAACCTGGGGAACAGACGCTCGATGGGGGGAGGGGGTGGGGGGTCCGAACTCTAGCTACCGTAAGCCGCTCCTAACATGGAGAACAGACGCTTACCTCGACGATAGAGCAGGACACCGGTTTCTTTGAGCCGCCCCTAACCTGGGGAACAGACGCTCAAAGAAGGGTGGGGGGAGGGGGGGGAGGTGTCGACCACTTCTTTCGAGCCGCCCCTAACGTGGGGAACAGCCGCTCACGGATAGAAGGAATCGACCACCTAGTCCGTTTGGGCCGCCCCTAACATGGGGTGCAGACGCCCAAAAACGGAACTAGAGAGGGGGGGGGGGGATGTGTATGCAGCAGGGTTGCACTTCTTGTTTTTTCCTTCTTTTTAATTTCACCCAAAAACTTTGCAGCACTTTTTTTTTTTTTTTTTTTTTTTTTTTTTTTTTTTTTTTTTTTCTGTAGCTTTCCGAGCAATTCACCCCACCGTGCACCAACGGCTTCTCTTCTATACACGACTCTCGTAGCAACAGACACAGTGACGAGGACGACGACGACACGCGTCAGTATGGTCTTCGCGGTACACTTCCACACGCCGCGCGACACAATACAACGACCATCGATCGCGACGACGACGACGATGCCTTAGCAGTTCTTTGTTTTTTTTTCTATTGCCCGTGGCGGAACGCGATATTCGGTCAAATCTGGTGATTGATTTGCCTCACTCGCGGTCGTAAAACACGGACTATCACTTTCCCGGGCCAGGAGACGGGTTCAGAACACGGATGCAATGAATTTCACACCCCACTAGCGCGTATTTTCGTGTAAATTTTGCACTTTCGCGGGGACGGTAGGAAAACAATACCGATGTGCACGGCGGCGCACACACTTGTGTCAAACTCTCGTGTTTAATTTAATTGCATTACCCAGAATTATTTTTAAAGTCATATTAACGCAGCGAAAACATTAAAACAATAACGTCAAATGACAAGACATCCATTTAGGGGCTGTCCGTAGAATCTTTGCAAATATTCCAATATTTATGACAAGCTTTACCACATTCGATTTTTTTTTTTCGTTTTTTGATATGTTTTGGTGAACAAAAACTGTCAACTTTTGAGCTTCAGGGTAATGATTTTTAAAGGCAAAAAAAACAATTTCACGGCATTTTCGCACAACCCTAAAAACTGATTTTGAAGACCCAAAATTGTGTTATTTCAATACTTTAAATCTATATATACAAAAAATTTCGACGGTTTTGTTCGAACGCGAATCAGTTCAATACGGAGCGTCGGATCGAGGTGCTTTTTGTTGCGTTGGGTTCGTATAAGCCCAAGGAAGGTTCTTACGCTAACTAATTGACAATTTGGCCACTCTGGAACCGATTCCGGAGCATCGGCAAATTGTATGGAGAAAGTTACGTAAAATCATATTTTGATCACAGGAGGCTGAATAAGCAAAAAATCAAGAAACGTCAAGAAACCTAAAAAGGGCAGGACGAAGTTTGCCGGGAAGAGCTTGTATTATATAAAATAGTTATATCATAAAAAGGTTGGACAAATTATTCCGTATCAAACTTATTCAATAAAATATTGTTTTTTCTAAGTTGTTCTAAAAGAAGAAAATTTTAATAAAATTTTGTTAGTAGAAATTTTAAATATCCAATTTTGCAAATCAATTTTTATTGAAATTTTTGTAAGGCCGTTGCAAATATTTTTCAAAGTTTATGTCGTTTCGAGTTGTTGATGCAGTTTGGTTCAAAATTGTGTGCTCTTTCGAAAGAGCCTATAACATCCAGTACTTTGTTCTAGATATCAGGAGGAAATCCAGTTTTTTTCGCGAAAATTTAACACGTAGCCTTATGTATGGGACAAACTTCAAATGCGTTTTTCTCAGCTTGCTGTTTTTGCATATGGGACATTTATGCGAACATGGGCAGTATAAGTCTAACCAACTGAAAACAATTAGAAATGCATTGTTTAAAAATGTTTTGAATTTTTATAAAATTCCAATGTACAGCACCGCAAAAAAAATATTTTTCGCAAAAAATAAAATTTTCGTCAATACACTTTTTTCATTCAAATGTTGAGACTATGGCTTGTTATTTCAATTTTTATATTTTTTTTTATTTTTTTTTGCCCCCCCCCCCCTCGACACCGAGGGACATAAACTTTGAAAAATATTTGCAACGGCCTAAATAAGTACACAATTTATTTAAATATTTTGTTCTTCAAACAAATTAAAATTTCAAGCAAAATTTCCCAAATGTTTGTACAAAAAGAATCATAATATGCTTCATAAATTATTATTATCACAATTAGATTTTTTACCGAATTCGGTAAATTTTACTGATTTTTCAACTGCTGAACAGCTCAGTAAACTGAAAATTACCGATTTCGGTAAAAAATTACCGAAATTCGGTAATGCAGTTCATTATTGTTCATCGTACAACCGAAATTCGGTAAAATTTTGTTAATTTTGACAGATGGTTTACCGATCTAAACTACCGATTTTATAACTACCGAATTCGGTAAAAAAAACTAAATAATTTTTAATCAATTGTACAGTTTTTCTTCATTAAAATTTGAAGTGTTTGTTTGCAAAACACATTATTTTGTTAGTTTTTTGCGGCATAAAAATATTAGAAGGTTGAAAATCATCAAAAATCAAATTAAATTTGTATTGACGTACTACTTGAAAAGACACAATTATATGCTTAAATTTAGATAAAACCAAAACTCCCAAAAGTTTAAACTGTTGAAACAAAAGAAAAACAAATCGGTCTGTTTTACTTTTTTTTGTAGCAAAAGAGGTAACCATAGTTTTGGCATCTAGGTGGAATTACGTTCATGAACAAAACATTTAAATCTAAAAAAGGATATCAAAAAGTATGCCAACTCCGGAAAAAATAGCTTACTAAATAAAAAAATTGCTAGCTTACTAAATAAAAATCGTGAACATTTACAAGCTCTAGGAATGACAGAGTGTTTGTTTTTTCGCAAATTCATGAATTCAAAAAAATGAAAAATATTGAAAAGTATAGAAAATACAAACGCAAAAAAATATAATATAACATTTTAGGATGCTAGTTTCAATTGGGAATCAAAAAGTACTTTGGAGACTTTTAATAAAATGCATCGTTTTTAAATTAAAGCCATTTGAATGCTAAAATTATTTGAAACATTGTATTTTTATATTTTAAATCTCTTAAAAAATTCAATTCTAAATTAAAAAATTACCTTTCTGGGTTAATGTAGATTCTAAAAGTACATTTAATTTCCCTTAAAATGACATATTAAATTTTTTTACAGTCGAGTAACGGAAAATGGGAATATTTTTAAAACTTTTTTAGTGTTTTTTTCGATGAAAAATACGTTTTTTTCGGAATTCTGAGTACGCCATCAAATCGGGCGTCTAATTTTACATAAAAGTCCCTTTGACACCAAATTTCTATCTCATCACCGTTTCTGGCTGCAAATTATTGAAAAACACCTCTTTTATCGCAAGTTCAAAAATTGAAAGGTTCGTACCGCCTCTCCGTCATGAGATATCAGAAAACGGACCTCGGATTCGTGATCAGGGACAAGTTACCCCTTAGGATAAAGTTTCACGCAAATCGAAGAGGGGTCGGGGCAATTGCTGTGTGAGTTGGCGGAGAATTACTCGTATATGGTTTGTTATGACAATTTGGTTGATATTTTTTAGTTTTCTTTAGCCAACTCTCAGTAAAATAGGATTTGGATTGAAGACCTATAAAATGAGTCATAAAATATAAAGCTTTGGTAACTTTACCTAAATGGCGTTGTTTTACCTTTTTTGAATTTTAGTAGTTTTGATAAGAAAATGATGTTAAAAATATCTCTTGAAATGATCCATAATGTTGTAAATAAGGTAAACATTGTGGGATACATTGATCTTTGAAGGAATCAACTCAATTTTTAATTTTCATAAACATAATGACAGCTTAAATCTATTTACCTAAGAATGAAAATAGATGATAGATTTTTTCATTTTAAAAAAATGTTTTCAATTTTCATATAATTGCACTCAAATTAAAAAAAAAAACTTAAAGAAATGTTTCTGATTCCAACTTCGGCTCCACAGCCCAGCATTTTGGAATATTTTCAGCTACCAACAAATTAAAGCCACATTTAATATGCTACAATTTATCCCATAAATCAGGCATATGAGTGGCATCGCGACCTTCACGATCGTCAATCATGTGGCATGCATTTAATTTAAATTTTATTCATAACCCACACACACACTCACAACCAACCCCACCAGCAGCCATGGCATTGCATTCTAACCACTATTTTCATTTCTTTTTTTTTAATTTTATAATGTCACCTTGTCACTCGATTTCGAGTTCACGCGCCTGGCGTCGTGTCGTCGCCTCGCCTCGAAGGGTCACGTCACCAATTTTTGACACAAGCGATGATGACAGCAACAAAAAAAGTATAAGCCTACTAGGATGGTGGCAGTGCTGCCAACTAGTAGCAAGTGCCGACATCAAAGTGTCAACTTTCGTAAAGTTCATTAAATTTAAATGGATCCGTTGATTGCAGTTATAAAAGGCTCAACTCAGGGTGAGGGACTTTCTCTCTTTTGCACTAGATTGCACTCTTTCAAATTGTTGATTAAAAAATCTTATAAATAATTTTTGTTTTACTTAATTCTTATCATTATTGTAAACAAATCAAAATCATGTTTGAAGAAATTTTTAATAACAGGTTTAAACGTTTTCCACTGTGTCAACAAAAATGCATCAAACTGCTTGCTATTTTCCGAGTGGGGAAAAGCCCAAGCCAGTAACGTCCAGAGACGTCCCCCCCCCCTCAAAAAAGCCTGCCAAAGTTGGGACATGCACCGAAAGCTGTTCGCTTGTGTCGCAAAACCCCTGTTCTAAGCGCACTGAAAACAAGTCAAAATCAGCCCTGCACAGTGAAAAATATCAAATATTCACTTTCTGTTTTTCACAAGAAAAGTTTAAATTAATTTTAACTGTGCCTCTGTTCTACTCCAAAAACTCGCGAGCACGGGCCCCGGCCTCGGGTTTTTGTTGATGAAAAACTACTTCCTCTTCCTGTTTTCGGCTGGTGAGAGTGAGCTGGCAGCACTGCCATCACCAGCAGCAGCAGTGAAACGAAATTCTACATCCAATTTATCGCGGGTGACTTTCGGGTGCTACATAATTTAATCTCGTCGTTCGTGGCAGTGTGTTAGTGTTAGAGACGGCGGCGTCATTTAAGTTTTGCCTAGCGATAAGTTTGTAACTTTACGACTTGGATGATGCAAATGTGCATTATTTGGAAGGGCAGGGAGATATGCACGGAGGGAAATGGTTGGGGAGTATGACTTATGTGATGAGTGATAATTTCTATTGCTTTAGAGATGAATTGTGTCTGAGCAGGCGGAAAGTCGAAAGAATGATAACATTTTGTGGAGGAGTTAAGCTTTAATTGATAAAAAAAAACATTTTGTCTTAAGTTATTTTAAAAATCATGAAAAATTCAGGGCTTCCTTTCATTAAAGGTGAATCAGGACATCACTTTTATTAAAATTAAAATATTCTTACTTACAGTATTTCTGGATGATACAACTTTAACACTTATCGTAGAAGTTTTTAAATAGCACTAAGCTGCCCATGTTCACATAAATGTCCCATATGCAAAAACAGCAAGCTGAGAAAACGCATTTTAAGTTTGTCCCACACATAAGGTTACGTGTTAAGTTTTCACGAAAAAACTGGATTTCCTCCTGATTTCTAGAACAAAGTAATGGATGTTATAGGCTTTTCCTGAAAGATCTCGCGAATCTGAACAAAACTGCATAAATAACTCAAAAACGATGAAAATGCATATGGGACATTTATGCGATCAGGGGCAGTAAGGCATTTTATTAAAAACTTTTTGTTAAATTTCATTATAAATATTTTCTTACAACGAGATAAAAGATCACATTTCTCCTTCACTTCGACTGACAGGAGGTTGAAGCCTCTGAAATTCTGCTTTGATTTGGCTTTCAACTTGGTTTATTTTGATTTTTTTTCCAAAAAGATATTTGACTTTAGGCACCGCTGGCCTAAGAGAAGAAATTTTACACATTATAATGGATATTGATATCAATAGATATCAATCGCAAATAAAAAAAAAACTTGTTGAGTGTCAAATTATGTAAGGCCTAATTTGAACTACTTTCAACATATTTTGAAATTTATTAAAATTTTGATGTACCCCCCAAAAAACTCATCAATGTTTTCAATGAACTTTTGTGAAAATTCCTGCTCTTTGAATTAAAAAGGAGCGGTCGTGGCTGAATGGTTACGATGTTCGCTTTATAAGCGAATGGTTCTGGGTTCGATACCCATCTGCTCCCAACGAGAAAGTTCTGAATTCATTAAATTTGGAATTAATGGAAAAATCATGAAAAAGCTCACGGCGGGGTTCGATCCCCTGTCCTTAGGATTGGCAAGCAAAAATGCTTTCCACTTAACCGTGGAGCATTGGTAGCTTGAGGAGGAATTAGACTGGTATAATTGAATCCAAGAATCGGACAAAGAATCAAAATTGAATGCAAGTTGAACATCAGAACTCAAACAAGATTGCATGCAAGATTGCAAGCGCAGTTGAAATTGAATCTAAAAATACCTCGCTATAAATAGCCTGGGCGACTGATAGAATTCATCCAATAAGAGATGAGAAGAATTGAAAGCTTTCCCATTAGAAATGAGAACACACGAAGAATTCGAACAACAATGCAAACGGTCGTTACCACTCGCCTAGGGTGGCTCCTCAGACCATTCACCTTCCCAAAAACCGTCCAACTCCATGTGAAACTTACTTGAGGATACCGTGGAGATTTTCCCTTAATACTCTGAAAAAAGTGGAGCATCAACACTTCCCGTCTTCCAAATCCCCTATCCTTGTCCCTGGTGCGCGGTGGAGATGGGAGCGGCCGGCAATGGACGGCTGCCATGGTGGTGAGAATCTGGTTCAGGTGGAATTGGTTCTATTCCCAATTATCGATTCCTAGGCAACTTGGGCTTAGACAATCATCACATCACATGGCGAAAATCCAGTCTGCAATCCGCTAAAATCACCGTCTCCTAGCGAAGCGAAGCGAAGCGAAGCGAATTCCTGCTCTTTGAATTAAAAATAATTTCCAAATTTTAAAATAAAACTCAATTTAAAAATGGCAAAAAAAATCGGAAAATTAGTTCCGGAGATTTTGGTAAGCAACACTGAGTAAACTATTTCTCCTGATTTTTATATCTTTTTATTTCCAGATCTCAGCAAACAACTTCGACTATTTTCAAAAAAAATACCTTAAAAATGGCTAGAACATTAAAAGAGTGCAAATTATGTATAAAATCATATTCAAAATTCAAATAAAGCCAACAAAAGTTTTTTTGATTTTTTAGAGATTATTTTCACATCCCTATTTAATTTTTTTTTCTCTTTCTTGAATTTTCTGAAAAGATGGCATTTTATGTCTTCTAAACACAGAGTATAAATTAAAAAGTTTTTTTTAGAAATTGATTTTTAGCTACAAAAAGTGATTTTAAAATTCAAAAAAGAAAAATTTGTATGTATGCATTTCGATGTAGTTCTCAAAAAAATCCTTGAAATTCTATAGATATTTTTGAATTTTTACAAATCATTTTTGTATGAACAGTTGCCAAATTTGTAAGGAAGTTATATGAAAGTGATCATGCAAAATGGCTCTTTGGACATAGGAAAGACATCGGAGAGTTTCAGCCATATTTTTTTACATATCTCGTTTCAGGATATATTTCAGAAAACAAAAAAATGCCATGCCAATGCCAACACAAGTCGATCAAATTCATTTGGCAGATTGCCAATTTTTCGAAAAACCTATTTTTTTTTATCTGTAAAACAACAAACTTTTTTGCCCTTATTTGAGATATAAAGTCTAATTTGTGATCAAAAAATACTCATCATAAAATTCGACACCGTGCAACGTTTTAAAGTAATAGCTACTTAATTTTTGTTTGTTAAAATTGTGCCTTTTTTAACCTGAAGATCATCTTTACAAAAATCGAAAAGATTAGAAAATTCAAGACACATTTGCTTAAGAGACATTGACGATTGGACCTTTTAAAAGAGAGCAAATCTTAAAAATAGCGTCAATTTAAATAGCTCGATTTTAAATTTTTAGTTCTGTCGAAAAAAATATCTTCAATTTTTTAAATCAACTCTTACATAGTTAAGTTGCTATTTTTAAATTAAACAGTAAATTATGTAAACAAAAATCTTGAAGGCACGTGTCAGAGATTTGTTTTGAGAGTAAATATTGACTACTTGTCAAAATTGTGCACATTATTCCCATGCAAATTTAAACAAGCAAATATCAATGGTTCAGCTAACTTAACAAATATATTTGAAAAAAAAAACAAAAGAAGTTATTGTCTAAAAAATGTATCTGAGCATAAATTTGAGCAAATAACATAAAAATCCTAATTTTCCTAAAAAAAGTTACGTGTCTCAAAAAAGGACTTTTCACAAGTTTGTTTTGCGATATCTAGGAAACGAATTTTAATTTCCAAAATCGGCTTAAAGCATCTTGTATAGTTTGTTGAGCTTTACAAAACGTTATCATTAACCCATTTTCAACCAAAATGGTCGTTGTCACAAAATAGGGCTCAAGCGACAATTGTTGAAAACCATTCGTATATACTTTTGTTAGGTTGAATAACATTACAGAGCATATTGTTTATATTTGTAGACACTTTCCTTTTTGAATAACTGTAACGTAAATCATTTGAATTTTCACTCTATAAAAAAAAAACTGGAAACAATCTTCAGATCAAAAGCAATACAAAAAATTACAAACTAATTGTTATCAATTTGTTAAATTTCCCTAGCAACTTCTCTCCGTGTTCCACCTTCCCCGTCACGAGCCCTGTCAGCTTAGTCTGTCGTTACTGTGAAAGTCACTCCGTTTTACCCATTTTGGGAAACGTGCACGCGAAACTTAATTTTCCGTTGCCAAGTTTTAACAATACCCAGGGCCTAACTATAGTTCCCGAGCCTGACAAAAGCTGAAATGGCAATGGTCCTGCGCAGCAACCGCCACGGAATGCAAAATCTACACCAGGATAATGAGGCCGATTACTGGACTGAGCCCCAAATGAGTTTCACTGCCATTTGTGTGTGTGTCTGCGTGCGGTTAACACGGTCAGTTGGTTTTGGTAAAGTGTGACCATATCGGTTTGGGATTCGCGACTCCCGGAATTGGTCAATTCCGGGTAATGGACGATTGAGACCTGGGTGGTTACAGAAATTTGCATAGTTGATTGTTATTTTCGTAATTTACTTCAGATTGTAAGTTAAGCCATTTCTGGTTATTAGTTTCAAGTTTTCAGTTAAAAGTTTTTAGTTTTCTGTTGATTAGTTATTTAGTTGTTCAATTTGGTCGATTTTTCAGATTTCAGTTGAAATTTTCAAATTTAGCAAATTAAATAATATGAAAATATACTTTTCAACCTTTTTTCCGCTTAATCCACCACATATCCATTACCTACGCTGAGTTCAGCTTTCCCAAAAATGGAAAGAGTTTTGCCCATCTCAATTCCTTCCCTTTAAAAGCACATCGTTGGTGATAATTCTTGGCTTCCCCCTTTCCCCGCCAGTGCGTTGAGGTAGTTCCATCGTCATCATCATCCTCGTGCAAGTTAGTTAGCACACCAGTTCGTGTTCTGCATACTCACGCGACCGTCTAGCTTGCAGAAGGACAATTCCAACTTCCGGTGAAAATCCGCGTTACAAGGACGAATCGGTACTAGGTACTTTGTAAGCGTGCATTGTCTTTTGCGTTGAATGGGTGAAAACTGTGCGTTTTTTTGCTGTGTGGTAGGGAAAATGCTGGAAAAACGTGAAAATGGTCTTTTGTGTGGTTTGGTGGACCACGAAATCGAGCTCTTCCAAGCAAATCATTGCCGGATTGGGGAGTTTAGAGGGATTTGTTCGGAAGGAGCTTGCACTGGATAAGGTACGATTTCTAGCTGAGTTGGGATTTGGTTTTGGGTGGTTTTGTGTGTACACAGTAAGATATATTTTTGATAGATTGAACACAAAGTGTGCGAAAATCAATCGTAATAAATATATACTTATTAATTTTTCGTCCCGCCCGTGTGGATCAATCGGACCGCGCACTGGACTCACAATCCAGAGGTCGCCGGTTCGAATCCCGCGGCGGGCGCTCTAAAAATTCTTTGTGTAAATATGGGTATTCGGCGCCGTCGCTCCGTGCCATACTTTCATACACTTAGGAGCCCAGGGCGGCGAAGTCCTTGTAGATAAAAAGGAAGACACTAGTGGTTGGTACTAGCAATGGTGGCCGACAGCTATAAAGTCAACTTCGTCGTTATTAATTTTTCAACGAAATATATAAAAGTTCATGCAAAAAAGTCTAATTTTTATTTTGTTTCTTACAATGATTTAAATAAAATTTCATTTCATTGTTACATTTTTAAATATTTTTTGATAGTTTCAGACATAGCGTTTCATACTTAGGTAGTGACTTATGTTTATACATTTGAGCAATTCTCTACGAAATCGGCAAATTTCGGGTAAATTAGTTTTATGTATTTTATTGATGGACTAATACTTTGTTGGTCCCTTTTCTACCTATAAGTCTGTATCTTTCAAGGGATTTTTCTGATCGATTTGATGCCTCCGGCAAAATTGTAGGTATGGATGAGAATTAAAAAAAAAATATTCTCACGGATTTTAGCAAGTTTTTAAAATACCCTTTATAACAAAATAAATCATATCTTTTTCTTTTGAAATTTTTCGATATTCGTTTCAAGGGACAACAACCCGCAACTTTTAAGCCATAGAAAAGTAAAAACATAAGTTTTACGCTGAACTAAGATTTTTGGATCAACGGAAAAGTCACACAAAATAATTGACTACAATTCTAAATATAAAATCAAATTTTAAATACATTTTAATTACATTTAAATACAAAACAATAAATACTTTTTTCTTGAAATATACAACCTGACTAGAAGAAATTACACCCTTTAGATTCAGCTTCACTAAGTAAATAGTGAGAGATACATAGTTATCAAAATATCTTTTTAAAATATGATTGCTTTAAAGAAATTATAAGAATACAAGCCTTACCCGACAAGCTTCATTCTGCCAATCCAATCATGATTAAATTGTTTATATGTTTTTTTTAATAAAATTTTATCATTTCTTGATTACTAATAAAAGATTAGAAAACACGAACAATAATTAAATTAAAATGAATTATAATTTTAATATCCAATATTTTTTTTTTAATTTGGATAGGAAAATTTTACGTGAGAAAAAATGGTTTACAATTCAAATTCAATTTGTTCTAAAACCAATATTTCTATGATACTTTGTGGCAATCAAATACAACAAAAATGCATTAATTTGAAACATGTTGTTCAATTTTTTGGACCACTTGGCACCACTATGCGCGTTTTTGATTTTTTTTTTTCAAAAACCCTGTATTTTCAAATGGCCATATTTTGGAAACAAAAAATGATAGAACAAAACTGTGCCAGTTTGTTTTGAAAAAAATTGGACAGTGAATCGAACAAGCTTTAGTGCATTTTGCGCAATTGAAAAATTTTCATGCAAATTTCTCGATATGCATGCGATTACATTTTAAATTTAACGTCATCTTTGACCCGTATTGATGTGAAGTTTGTTACTTTTGTTTACACAAAAATTATATCTTAAAAATGAAGTACTATCGGGATGTCAATAACAAAAAATCACATTCAAAGCTTTAACCTTTGAGCATCGAAGGGGTCCACAGAATTAACCCGATGTGTAGAGCTGTCAAACATTTCTGTGATATTTACGGAATTTTAAGCATCTTGGTTTGAAAATAAATAAAAATAACTTTTTAAATATAGTACGTTTTGACAAAGTTAATTCAAATTTATCATTATTTTTCATTCATTTTACTTTTTAAACATTTAAAGTTTAAATAAAATAGACCACCCATATTCAATACTTTCCAAATCCTTAGAAATATTGTAGTAACTAAAATTTAACTAATTTCTCCTTTTTTTTGTTAAATTTTGATATATTTCTTTATAAAATATAAAAAAAACATCTTTATAAAATAAGTTTTGTTCTTAATAATTTCAAATCAAGCCCGCGGGCCCTTACTTGATGGCCACTGAAGTCATTTAATTAGACTTTATTTTTTACAAGAAGATTGCTCAGCAACCATTCGTCGGATCATTGATGTAAAATAAAAATTCTCGATCCCTTCAAAGAAAAGTATTATCAAAATTTTGAATCTAATCCACAATTTGAATAGGTGAAAAATCCACAAACAGGTACTTTTCAAACATAAGTTGGATTTTAAAATTTTGGGAATATTTTTTTTTCAGAATGATTGAAGATTATTGAACAGAGAGATCGAAGTAAACCATGCGCGTGTGCGTTTCAAAATTTTTCGCTGTCAATTTGGTCCTTCAATTTTTCGTCCAAACAATAAAATAAATATTTTATTTTGCCCTTTCCTGGCAATATTCGGTGGAAAACTTGCTAGTCAAGGACAAGCAGTTCAGCAGTGGTATCCAGCGGAGCAATTGGAACACAACCTGGATTTCTAAAAGAAGTTTGGTGTCAAAACGGTCAAATAACGTAGAGCCCGAGCCTGTTGCAGATATCGGAGCTGCTTTCCGGATTCCAACGCAAAAAAAACATCATAATAAAGATCAAGATCAGTCAAGATTTTCCAGCAGCAGCAAATTCATCCGGTACACTTTCATGGACTACGGAGGAGTCCATCGGCTACGTCACCAGCTGAAAGTTGTGGTTGGCTATTTTAAGTCGAAGGGAGCTATTTTAAGTCCGGTCGCAAGTTTATCAAATCGGAAAACTCCTCGAACTCAACTGAAGCTGGACTTGAAGATTACATTATTTGGTGAGCCCTTTTCTAAAACAAAAAACTCTCTCACAAATACTCTTACATTCACTCAAACCACTCAAGACATCCACGCCAACCTTATTATATACGCGGTAGGGTGTTCCCTTAGTCGTTCGCTGTGAGTTGTGGATTGCCTGCTTCTCTAATGAAGGTTCGACTGGGGGGGCATGCTTATTAATTTCTCGTCGCTCCATACCCTCAGTGGTGTGATGGGAGCAAGGGCGTCTATGCAAAGTGTCCCTACACCCGCTACAAATTTCCGGCGCTTGGGGAGGGAAGCAGGAAACCATTTTGATCTATGCGTCGGTATTTGTAGCATTAAAATTCGTGCAAAAAAACCTATGCACGTGGGTGTACAGATTACGGAGTAAAAGATGATCGAATTGTTCACCTAGCGCTCACATGTGTTTCGGGACCAAGTTGCCTGCGGGTATGGGGATCATACATACATACATACATACATACATACATACATTTTTTCAGAATGATTGAAAAATTTCACAAGTATTTCGTTGTTAATATTAAAATAAGACTCAATTGATTTATATTCCAAAATTTTAAAGGTAAATTTGGTTCTGCTATACCAAAAAGTTATAGCTTACAAAAAAATACAAATAAAGTCCATTGCCGGAATTCAAGGTGAATTTCTTATATTTCCTATTAATTTCAACTTTTCGCATTCTCATTCGCATTCGCATGGAGATGGTGATCTTAGCGGGTTGCAGACTGGATTTCGTCATGTTTGTATGATGATTGTATTTGTACAAATAACAATTTAAATAAGCAAATCTAAAACATTCCAAAAATTAGAAAGATTTGCTTCAGTATGCTTAGTAAAAAACTATGAAAATTAATGAATTAATGATTAATAATTTGTCGTTAAGATGTAATTTCTTTGCCATTGCATTTTAGGAGCTCTTTGGAACTTTTTCGGAAACTCGTTTGGAAGAAGTTTGGGCCATTTTTGAATAACTTATTTCATTTTTTTTAAATTATACAGTCATTAACAACATTTAATGGTTATTATAAAATAGAATTATTGATCACTACCAACACGGGTTGATGAACGTTTTTTTAACAGTTTTTCAACTTCATTTAAATGTTTAAATCAAATTGAACATATTAAGTTAAAATATTCCATGTAAAATGAAATAAAAGCACTGATATCTTATGCTAGCATTGCTTGCTGAGAAGAGAGATTCTGTGATATATTACACGTTTGGCATTTCTTTATGAGGCTAAAATTATATATATTTTTTAAATAAGAGTTTAATATCACATGCCAAGTCTATAGGGAGTATTATTTGTATAAACATGATATGTGACACACCACAATTGCGAACTCTCACACGTGTTTTGCGTGCCAAACGCCTCTTGTTGAATCACAAGACACTTCCCACTCCTATATCCCGATAATGGTGTCCTAACACGGTTCGCGTGCTTGCATTTTTCGGTTTCCCAATTTTCCGAGAAAATTCCATTAGCATAAAAAGATGTTCATTTTAAAATTTTGAAAAAAAAAATGAAAATGGTTCTTTTCAAAATAAAAAAAAATAAAAACAGAAATTCAAATGAATAATTTGAGCACCCCCAACACTCCGAACGGGTAAGTAAAAGTGGGTCTCCTGTTTTACTTCCACGATGGCATTTTTATTTGCTGCCAGGTATTTTAAATTTCGCGATATCGCATGCAAACAACGTCAAGTGCGCCCACCCTCCTCCGACGGAAAACTCTCCCCGATAAAAGTTGGGAGAGGGTGACGACGAAGGTGGAAGTTGGGAAAATGAGTGCGTTTTAATTTACAAAGGCGAAAATCAAGCAAGTGGAGAGTGTGCCAAGTTACCGTCAAGATGATCGTAAAAATTAATCAATTCGTTAAATGGACCATTTAAATCTTAAGAAAATTAAAAAATAATTTAAACTGAAGCAAAATTTGAAAACTTTGAAACTTAATAAATTACACAAAAAAGATTCAAAATTCAAATTCACCCAAATCAACGGCACTCTTTCCCACGAATTCAGTTACCTGTTCCTTCCCCCAATTCAGTAAAGGTGAAAACGATGTGGATGACGGCTGCTGGTGAGGAGGGTACATCCACCGTGCACAACGAATTGTTTTAATATTCCCGGGGAAAAACTGCTTCATGAGCAGGAAGTGAGCGAGGCGAGGGCGGGCTGGCAAATGGCCGTAAAGCTCGCGGGTTAAGTGCTTTGGTTTGGCAAAGTAAACGGGCAAAAGTCGTGCAAGAAAAGCACGGAGGAAGGAACTTTCTTTTTCGGGAAAAAAAAAGTTCCGAAAAGAGAGCAGCAACACACAGAGACACAAGCTGTTGGAAAAGGTTTTGGGAAAAAGTTTATGGAGAATTGCGCCGCGGCGGCAAACAGTTGGCTATAGTGCGCCGTGCCATGTAAATTAAATATGCTCTGGAGAGAGAATGCGAGGAAAAAGTGCCGGAAAAGCCGGAGAAATAAAAGAAAAATCAGACGCGAATCTTCGTTGTTTGAGGGAAAAAGTGTGGAAAAGGCACGTGGCTTTATGTCGTGCTCGAAAGAGACTGGGAAGTGCTTAAGAAACCGGGGAATGTAGTTATAAAGTTGAGCTTTTAGAGCGCGCAGGAATAACGATTGTCCTAATTGCAGCGCACTTAAAGTGAGTGAAAATTTGTTGGAGTATATATTGTGGTTTTGATAAAAGTACGTCACCTCGACTTCCCCTTCCCCTTAATCAGCCTTTAAAATTCAGTTTGAATTTGAATCAGAGTGAAATTCTGCTGGTCAATTTGACAGATTACCCCTGGTAACATTCAACTTTCAAACACTATTTGGCTCTAAAAAACGCAATTCCATCAGCCAAATTGCTCCTCAAACATTAAATTCACTTTCTCCCAGTTAAAAATCACCATCGACGAACAACTTCGGGCTGTCGTTCGAACCTCCCTTCCACCTCCCACTTTGCCTGCAGCCGTTTAATTAAATCGCGAAAACATTATTTCGCAAAACATCCCACGCGCCCGGGAATTGCAATTAAACCAAAATGCAATCACAGCTCCGCACAAGCAAGGCTTCAATCGACAGCGTCATTATTCTTGCACACACAATTGCTGCCGCGAAGGGACGAGCTTGAGTTGGCGCCAAAGTGACAAAAATAGATATTTCTCCTCCTCGCGGCGGGATTCGATTCCCGCCACGACACGCGGTCGCCGAGGAAACGTTTTCAATTAATTTAATTAATACAGGAGCGTTTGATAAACCGCACACAATAACAAAAGGGGTTTCCCGTTTGTCCACGTGATCCGATTTTAGCTTCCGGTGATTTAGTGGCAAAAAAAAGCTCCGCCAATATAAAAGTCAACGGCAAATATCCGCTAATCACGGTTGGTTGCCTAGCTGCAGGGGCTTGGAAGGATAAACCCACCCCCGTTTGAAGTTGGCTTTGTGGACTCTGCAACTTTTTCCAGTGAACCGGATCATGCACATATAAAATGTCCTCATTTCCGTAAATTATGAGCAGGGAAACCATAAAGCACAGGAAGCCAATCTAGTGCAAGTTAAATATTTGCTCTAATCAGTTTATGGAATGGCCTTTGTTACAGCTGTGCCACAATCAGCAATGGGTGGAAAAATGATTTAATTTTGTTTAGTTTAAACAAAGTAGTGTTGTTCTACAGTGAATTCATATCCACTCAAGAGAATACACCCCATACAAAATGCATGAATGAGAAAAGCAATAGAAATTAACAGCAAAATAAATTATGTTGACATATCACATCCAATCCCCTATTAAACAAAGTCGTTTGCCACACAATTACACAACTGAATTAAACCCTGAAACTGTCTAACTTTTTGTTGAAAGCCTCAAATTCAAAAACACATTTGCAACACTTTTGCCGTTTGTATTACAAGATATCATCAGATATAGGACAATCTGGTCAGCTTATTTTTAAATTTCTGCCTCTGAATTTGGTTTAACTGTCATCACACAAGCAATTAATAATGATTCTTGGTTGAAAGTTTATAATGATTATTGAAGTTAATATATTTGTCTTTCTCCAAAATTGCTAAAATTTAAATATTTTATCCATTCTTTTAATCCAACTATTAAAAAACATTAACTAACTTTTTTGCGTTTTTAAATCAAATAAGGCACTATTAAAACAATAGCCGGCACAATCCACCGACTAGCGTTCCAGAAATTTAAATTTTTACACACAAAAAAGAAAAATAAGTAAAGATTTGTAAAAAAGGTTTTTTTTCAGAAATTCTTTAATATTTTGAATATTTCGTAGGAAGCATTAGTTAAAAACTAGTGTGATTCTATTTTTTTGTAAATTTTGAAAATTAGGCTTTGAATTTGTAAACTATTTTATCTCTATTTAACTTTTTATTTTTTGCATCCTTTCTTAATAAGACGAGAGCTGAGTAACAATAATAAAAACAATGTGTACTACCCTAAATGCAAATTAAATATCCCATTTATGATATGAAAGTTTAGGTCAAGACTTTTATTTTGTAAAATTTTAGTCCCTTAACACGAATCTAAGGTAAAAAGAACGGTGAAAAGATTTAGTTTTTTGGAACTCGAATTTTTCTTTTTTTTTTTTGAAATTTGTAGCTGAGCAATTCTCTATCAAAAACAGAAATGGATTTAACTTGTATTTTTTTATTTGGCTCAAACTTTGTGGGGGCCTTCTCTATGTCCAAAGAAGCGATTTTAAGTCATTGGTTCATCCTTACAAGTCTCCATACAATTTTGACAGCTGTTCATACAAAAATAGTTCTCAAATAAATGATAATCTGTAAATTTTGATTGAATTTTCTGATCAATTTGGCGTCTTCGGCAAAGTTATAGGTATTGTTGAGGACTATTGAGAAAGAAAAGATACATGGATAAAAATTTGCCGATTTTATTAATAAACTTTTATTTACAAAAAGTCAATTTCACAAAATTCATATTTTTTACTTTTCGAATTTTTTTATATGTTTTGGGGACCAAAACCCGCAACTTTTGAGCCATAGAGAAAAATGTTCAAAAATGTTGCCGCTGAGTTATGATTTTCGAAAAAAAAAATCAAAATTTCATACAGAAAATTTATTTGACCTCATATTTTATGAAAATTTGAATTTTCCATCGAAAAGTAGGTACTTAACATATTTTTTGTTTAAGGGGTTACATACATGTAAATCGGCAAAAATGTCAGAGGTTGGTATGAGCACACACTTATACTTTATTGAAATCTGTTTTCAGGGCATACCAATATACATTTTCATCTATTAACACAACAAATTTGAAGACATTTGGTTGTAGCATTGCCGAGATATACCTTTTTGAAGTTAGCAGTTTCAAAAAACGGGTGCCACGACATCTCAACACTGGCTTGACCAAATCGGCTCAAAATTTAGGTGAAGACTCGTTAAACCGGTCCTGTGTGCATGACGAAGGCTGATTTTCAAAAAGTTTATATATAAATATATAAAAAACCGTCAGTTTTTGATTTTGTTTTTTAAAAATAAAGCAAAATAAAAAAATCGGGCTTCGTCATGCACACGGGATATTTCTTGAAAGTCTTCACCCCAAAATTTCAGCCAATTTGGTTGACCCAATCTCGAGATATCGTGGCACCCGTAAATCAACTCGGCGTTTAGAGAAAAACGCGCACAAAGTTTGACAGTTCGCTTTGCGCATGGCAAATTTGTTAGCTTAAATCGTCTCTTACTCACTTTAATCATGATATATCTTCATAAAACTTTCAGGCGTGATTGAAAATCATGTTTTTAGTGGGTTTAATAAATTTTCTGTAATATGAAATTTTGAGATTTTTTACATGTATGTAACCCCTTAAGTGCCTCATTTTCAAAAAAAAAACCACCTAAAGTTTAATTTTAGTGAAGTATTTGCAGTTTTTCGATTTTGAAAAATAGTGACAATTCCTGTAAAAAAAAATTGTTTGAGAGTTCAAATAAAAATTCTATAAAATTGTCTAGGAGACATAGAAGATTGGACCTCTGGTTGCTGAGAAACAGCGGCTTAAAGAAAAAGAAATAGGTAAAGTTATGTTTTCTAAGTCTAACCCAAACAACCTTCCATTTTTTAATGCTGAGCAACTAATGGTCCGATTTTCAATGTTGAAAAATGAAACATTCGTGAACCGGAAAATTGATCTTTTTGAAAGCAAGACTAACATTCCAAAAGGGCAAAACATTCAATTTTACCAATAATATTGAAGTAACAAAAATTGATTTGTGATCCATTTTTTTTTTTTTCAAGTTCAATCATAATTTTTCTAAACACTTCTCAATTTGCTTAAGCTTAATAAACCCACGAAACTCAAAACAAAATAAACCACTCACCAAAAAACGGGTGTTAATTAGTCAATATTGAACCCGCAACAGCTTTCCAGGAGCTGCTTCCCCCCTCAAGAATCAATTCCCCAAATCGAGTACCGACCATAATCTGACTGACTGACTGGTGGGCCAATTCGATTGAAAATCGCTTTTCCACGCCGCGCCATGGCAACATCAAAGATCTGTTTTCACTTGGCAACCGTTTCGGAAGAGTGCATACTCCAACAACCCGAGGGGGAATCATCACCACCTAGGTTCGGCTCGGCTAATTGAAAATCACCGGCATGGAAGGTCCACACTTTCCGGATCGAACCAATTTTCCGGCGTGACCACATTTTGCACCGGAAAACCCCCGGTGGCAATCGATTCCCCTCGCAACCGCCGGTGGAGAGCTTTCCTGCTGAGCTTACTTTGGAGGAAGGGGAATGGAGTTGAAAGTACTTTTTTTTGTTTTTTCCCACGCAGTTTTAACACCAGCAACGGCAGATCTGCATTTTACAACGAAGGTATCCAGACAATTTTTAGAGAAATAATCCAGATAAAATATTCATGGATTTTTTTAGCAAACAACAGGCAATTTGTTTGCTAAAATTAGTATTTCAAATGGGATTTAAAAAAAAATCTTAACAGATTTTTAAGTTGTAATTTTTTGTTAATTTTTTGCAATTTTTCTGTAATTTAACCTGGAATCGATCCCTCCACTAAAAACCCAGGAAAACGAAACCATTCAAACACCCAAAATTTCGGCCACTTCTAGCAACTATTCAACCGTAACATGGACCCCCGGGAGGAGGAGTGGGTCACATCTGATGATGCCGATGGCAACCAACTGGGTAGTGTGCTGGCCCCCCTCGACAGCGACCATTCCGGATTAGCCAGGTTCGAAAGGTTAGGTCTTATTCATAGCACGAAATTTATTGCTTTCAGTTGTAAATTTGCGCCCACTTTTTTGCAGCTTTTGACCCCTCTCTCTCGGAAAAAGTGTCCATCCCCACCCACAACCCACTGCTGCTGGTTCAGGCCCTTTTTTACTCGCAAAGAATGTCCCGCAGGGTTGCCTGTGGGAAATGGACCCACTCTTTTGAAAAACGAAAGGGGGGTGGGGATTCTTGAAAAACTTCGAATGCCCCAGGTTGTACTCATCTCTGTGGGCTATTGAGAACAGTCAAGGGCATGAGTTTAAGAGAGTCAATCTCAAGCTCTTTTAGAATACGTGAATTTTCGAGATTTTATAGGACATTTTGAATTGCTCAAAAGTGAGGCACAGAGCGTTTCGAGGTGCCCGGATTTAAATAAAGAGCAATTCCAGCTCAAATCAGAAATTTTTCTGGCACTTATTTTCCCTACCCTCTCCGATTTCAATAAAACTTTTTAGACATGTTATCCTAGGCCTATAAAAGCCATTTTTGTGTATATGGAGCCAGTTGCACTCGATAATGACATTTGAGAAGGGCGTAAGAGTTTTCAATATTTTTGTATTTTGTAATTTAAATATTGCTGTATCTCGAAGCCGTTGCATCGTATCAAAAAGTGGTCAAAGACAAACTTGTAGGAAATTAGACGAGCTTTTTGAAAAAAATACACTGAAAGAAAAATGCACGCCAATTCTATGAGATTTTTCAATTTTTAAGTTTAAAAGTTAAATTTTAAGGTGATGTCACGATTTTTTTTCGTTCAAAATTTTTGTGAAAATAGCCTAAAATGTGACAAAAAGACTCATAAAAAATGCAGGATGGTATGTCTCCCCCTAAAAAATACAGAAATCATTTACTAAAACTGGTCTAAACGTCAAAATTTTCAAAAACCGACAGTGGGAATCGATTTCCCAGACAATTTTACATAAAAGTCTCCATATTGACCATTGTCCTATGTCCAATCCTTGTGAAGATACAGCGGTTTTAAAAATAAAAATGTTGAAAAAAATGTTTTTCTGGTGGTTTTTGGCAATTTCTATATGACAGACTTGATTTTTCAGTCTCGTAAATATTTTTACCGGAAAGCTCGTCCAATTTCCCATAAGTTTGCCTTTGACAGCTTTTTAATTTGACTCGTTTGAATATTAACGTAAGCTTATTTACTATCCAGGTTTCTACCACACTGAAAAAAATATTCTATTTTCAGTTATGAGCAATGTAATTAAGCTTATATCTGTAAGCCCATACATTCAATTGAAATGCTGTCAAAGACAAACTTATGGGAAATTGGACGAGCTTTCCGGTAAAAATATTTACGAGACTGAAAAATCAAGTCTGTCATATAGAAATTGCCAAAAACCACTAAAAAAACATTTTTTTCAACATTTTTATTTTTGAAACCGCTGTATCTTCACAAGGATTAGACATAGGACAATGGTCAATATGAAGCTTTTTATGTAAAATTGTCTGGAAAATCGAGACCACTTTTCAAAAAAATAGTTTTAGTAAATGATTTTTGTATTTTTTTAGGAGAGACATACCACCCTGCATTTTTCATGAGTCTTTTTGTCACATTTTAGGCTACTTACTGACTAGAACATTATTTGTAACAAAGTTTGACTTTTTTTACAATCAAACTGTTGCAGGAAGAACTTATCAACCTTTATAAGGTTTCTTGTCCTATTATTTTGTTTAATATATAATTGGTAAAGTCGAATATATTCCAAAGAATTTTTTTTAATAAATTATAGTTTATATGGTAGAGTCTGGATTCAAGAATGTTTCTGAAAATTTTAAATCACTTTAAAAAGTTAGATTTTTTATTATTATAGTTTTTTTTTTATTCACACAAATTAATTTATTCATGTTACAGCAGGGGTGCTCAAAGTTTTTGGAGGCCGGGCCAAATTTGAAGCTCAAATGAGCTTGCGGGCCAAATTTACAAAAAAAGGTTATTAAAAAAAATTACGTTATTTTAATTTAAAAGATTTAATTTCTGTTATTTAAAAAAATGTCAATTCAAAATAATAGAAACCACAAAATAACGGTTTTCTATCGGTATTGTTGATTTTATTGTTTCAGGTATTTGAAAAAAAGTTTTTAGCTGAATGTACTTGTGTTTTCAAAAAAAAAATTAAAGTTTTGTTTATATATTTTGAAAACGGTGATATTACATGTTGAACAATTTATCTTAAAGCGTAATTTAAGCTATAAGTTAAGTGTGGCTAATGAAAAATCGTTGAGAGCCAGAATTTCAACATTTATTTCATCGAAAATTCACTAAAATTCAAATTATTTTTAATAAACCCAAACATGCTCAAATGATTCTAAATGCAAAGGAATGCATATTTAATTAATTTCAGCTGATTGCACTTAAATTTCATTTTTTTGAAGTTTTTTGAAAATATATTATTCCTCTTGGTTTTTTGAGCCATTTTTTTTATAATGGGGGAGAGGTGGGTTGATCGACGAACAAACTTGATCCACCGATTTCCACATTTTGTCTGCCTAAATCAGTTGGTCGTCAATCAGATTTGTCATCTAACTGTAATGAGTTCGAATCCCGAAGGAAGTGCAATGTAAGTTTGAGGGTCAGTTCAAAAAGGGTCATTGCAAATTAATAAAAAAAAACTTACAGAATTCTACCTAAGTCAAACTTGAACGTTTTTTAAATATTTCCAAAAATGTTTGATGAAAGTTTTGACGATATTTACTAGTTTCACTCACATTGAAACGTGTGAAATTGTTTTAATTATAAAATTTGTTGAACAAATTTTTTTGCATCCTAAAGTGGGAATCAACATATTATGATTTATCAATAATTATTAACAAAAAATAAAAAAAGATTAGCATATAAAAGTTTAAAAAAATCTTTAATTTAAAAAAGAGGATGAAATCACTTTACAAGTTGTCAACGGGCCCTTTTACACGATCATTCAAAATGGGTCCGCGGGCCACAAAATATCACCTCGCGGGCCACGTTTGGCCCGCGGGCCATACTTTGGTCACCCCTGTGTTACAGCATTTTTGTGAGAATTTCAATTTCTTCAAACTGAGTCGCTCTACAAAAATACAAAAAAAAACGTCTGAATCCGAACAAATTTCATAGAAGTATTTAAAAAATAACCTTCAATTAAGAACTTGTTTCCAAATATTTATATGAGAAAATCATAATACATACGATACAATATACAGAATTCCAGAAAGTGAATTTATTTAAATTTTTAATTAGCCCAAACTTTTAGAAACCTTCCTTATGACCAAAGAAGCCATTTTGTGTACTTAATTCGCCGATTTAAGTCAGTTTTGACAGCACAATTTTTTACAATTTTTTATTAATTTTTTCACAAAAGAATCTCGAAAATCCTTTGTTGGAAAAAAGTAATCTTACCATAAAAATGGTTTTATTGTAAAATAGAATTTGCAATCCAAAAGTGCTTAAGATTTAAAGTGCAAATTATAGCCATTTTAAGCCTAATTTATTGTTGAAACAAGACAAATTTCCTTTTTTTATTTTAGAATAGTGTACATCTTTGTCTTCTTCTCAATGTTTGTTGTTTCAATAGCTTAGAAAATTCTTTTTAATTTCTTTTTTAGACCATCAAAATAGGAAAATTAGTTGTTGAGATACAGCCTTGCAAAGAATACAAATTGATAAAATTGGATTTTTGTAAATGTCATCCAATTAGTCTTTCAAAATTGTTTAGAAACGAATCATTTGTAAAAACAAATATCTCTCTGAAATAAAAAAAAATAATTACAAAACCTAACTAATGTTTCAAAATTCCCTAAACATTATATCTTCGACCTTTTAAAATATTATATTCAATTAAAAAAAATGTATTATTCGGCGGCATACATGTTATCAAAAACGTAATTTCAAAATTTATCAAAAAAAATCTTTTCCGTAAACCTTTATTTGCACCCCTTTTATTTTTTTCCTGTATAGTCCTCATCAACACCTACAACTTTACGGAAGACACCACATCGAAAAAGAAATTCCTTTAAAGGATACAGATTTTCAAATATTTACAGACAGCTGCCGAAATTGTGCTGAAGCTTGTATGGCTAAACATGAAATGGCTTCTTTGGTCATAGGAAAGGTCCTCATAAAGTTTGAGCCAAATAAAAAAAATACAGAAAATTAAATTCACGAAATCGGTCGTTTTCGTACAGGAAATCAAACGGCAAACTGGAAAATAATCCTCAATTTAAAAAAAACAGATTTTGACCTTTTTTCCTTTCAACCTTGTCCATTCGACCTTTTGTTAATTCGACCTTATGTTCTGCCAAGTTTTTTCATAAATTCGTCCGAAGTAACTTTTTTTTTGTTAAATTTGATGAAATCCAATTCTCTACACGGAGAAAAAAGAGTTTCGAAAATCGTGAACAAGCGTTCATGAAAATGCGAACCACGAACAAGTTTGAACACTTTGTTCGTGGTTCTTATTTTCATGAACGCTTGTTCACGATTTTCGGAACTCTTTTTTCTCCGTGTATACTGCAAATAAAAGATCTTTGGAGCACTTTATCATGAACCATCCAGATCCAGGATTTGCTTGTCTTTTCCATTTTACTCATAGCTTTCACAAATTACTGTACAAAATTGATGTTTTTAAATATCTTTTGGTGCCAGCCTGGAATTTGAGGCCCAAAATAGAATGTTAAGGTTATACGGTTTTCAGAATATCAAACTGTTCCTGGTGTGGTAATGTTGCTTGAAAAATTATAATGCTATTGAAATTACACAATTGAATTGAGAGCAGTTGCTGATTATTTACTGAAAATAAAGAGTTAAAATCTGGAGTTTTTTTTTTTTTTTTGAAAAGGTTCAATAAACCAAATTTTCAGTTTTTGCTTTTTGGGTGTTTTTTGAAACAGCCTTGAGTCAGGGATACTAAAAAAACTCAAAAAGCAAAAACTGAAAATTTGGTTTATTGGACCTCTTCAAAAAAACCTTTCCCTGCTTAATTTCTTCTCCCGTGTACCAGTAAACTCTAACACCGTTTGAATTAGTCAGCTGTTGAAAGATACCCCATATCTCAGCTTAGGATAATTACTGCACTGATGTTTTTGCCAAAACAATCCAATAAATGAAATGAAATGAAAAAAAACTCTAGAAATGTAAAAAAAGTATTCCAAAAAACAATATTTCAAATTTCCTTTTTCTTTTTGATAAAATCATTATAAAAGAAGAAAAAAAAACAGAAAACATGGAATTGTATATTTTTTAATATAGAATCTAAAATTTCACAGTCTCAAAGAAAAGTTATGAGTTTAAATATTTTGGCTGAAATCAACTGAATACAAGTATCAGATTTCAACCAGGCAATAAGATTTATTTTGTACAATATTGGTATTTTTACAGACAAAAAATCATTCTTATTTTCCTTCAGCTAAGAAGCTCAATAAGATTAGCAATTTTGGGATTATAAATTTATGATCCAAACTGTCACCTAACCTGGACGCCGGAGAGGAGGGGGCTCTTTTTACACCCCAGTGTGTCTGCGTACCAAGGGGAATGCAAAGAGGGGGCAGGGTTCCAAAAGGGTCAGATTTTATCCTCATCTCTTCAAATATGAATTTCAAATTTGACTCCCAGAACGGAGTGTCCTCCTCTTCGACATTCCTGGTGTACATTGTACCAGGACAACGGGGACGCGCTTCCAACGAGGAGTAGGAGTTTGTTCCGTGATATGGTTCCGAATTCGGAGGATGGGTGTAGGTGTAGATCTCGCCACTCAGAGATGCTAATACCGGGTGGTCCATGGAAAATGGAAATCGATTTCCATTTTCGACGACCACACCGTTGATGACTGCGAGGTTCGGGCGAATGCTTACCGTAACGGGGGTGTAACTGTTGGGGCCGGGCTCGGTCCCGGATGGTTCGATGGGAGGAATTAACACCCACTCGTAGAGTGGCCCAAAAAACGCAGCTCGCACGCACTTACGTGACCGGTTCAGACGCTCCACAGGTAGCCACGCACGTCGAGGTAGGTTCCGAGCACCTCACACACGCACAAACGGCAACAGAACCTTGCCGAACTCCTATCAGCTTCAGGTGCTTGCGCAATCAAGCCCAACTGAACGCACAAACCCAAACGGATCACAAACCCAACACGCTTCTGATCGCCAACACTCGCCAGAACACCTTTTCCAGCTACTTCTGCTCTTAGCAGGCCAGCACAACTCTTCACGGCTTGGCCACTTGCGGAATCAAGTGAGCCAATGCCAGCAACACAGCAGGTTCACAGCCCAGAACTTCACCTGTACCGTACAGGATAGATCACTCGCGCACTTTCGGATGGATATTAGCCAAGAATCGTCAATTGGATGCACAATCAAAAAAGCACTTTATTTGCGCGAACTATACAAATTTAATGGGATGAAAACAACGCAATTGGGGTTAAAAGACGCGACCGAGATACTACTCTGACCGTGGTTTATTGGGATCTGTTCTGGGGGGTTTTGTTGATCTGATCTGAACCTATCTGCTGACCACTGCTGCTGACCACTACAGGCTCAGCAGTTTTCGTATTTCGTTATCTACATGATTCTACTGCAGTTATCGTGACGATCTCGCGAGAGTAGATAACAGTTTCGCTCGCGATGATCATTTCAATGATGGTTAGGTTAGGATAGTTCACAAGATCGAAGTACAATTATTTTTACATTTAAATTAGTTGTTAGCTTTAAATCTAGGGTTAGTTAACATATTATACAGTAACAAAGGTACATATCAGAGTAATTACCTGAAAGTTCAAAAGAAGAAAAAAATCATTAATCATTCATAGTTCTGGAAAAATATATTTAAGTAATATTAATATATGTTCAAGTTTTTTAAAAGTTGTTTTCTAATTGTTTTTATTTTTCAAAAAACATCAATAAAACCTTCATAAATAAAAATAAAACAGTTAAGATAAAAATAAATTGTAAATAGATTAAAAATCATAAAAAATTAAGAAGGGAATAATTCACACAATCCTACAGTTCAAAAAGATAGTCCAACCCGGCGAGTGGATCCATCGGATGAATCGCCAACGCAATTCAGCACAATTATGGTGCACTGTTTAACTATGCACAGATTTGAAGGGTTTCCTCCTCCGCTTCTGAGGCTGCTGCCATTGCTGGTCAACAGTGACCACCCCCACACCACCCACTGGAGCGTCAGCTGGAAATGTGCCAGGACAATGAAAATTAAATCGCATTTCCCAACCCAGTCTCCAGCACTCCAACATCCGGGCACGATGAAACCGATTCGTTAGGCTTCTCCTCTCCCAGCTCGATGAAGAGGTATTGTTTGCTTTGGAAAGTGCTCCGAAACGCGCGGAGAGCCACGGTTTTGTGGGATGTGGGTGGCCCCCAATGGAAGTACGCGCTGAGAACGTGATGGCCCCTGCATGGAAGCATGTGGGAGACCCTGTCCTCGCGTTGCCATGCATGGAATGGGTCGGTACTGGGCGGTTACTGTGACGATGGTCATGGGGCGGAGTTGTAAAGGAATTGTAGAGAAATTTGATTCAAAGTTTTTAATTTGAAAATAAAGTATATTTTCCAACAAATTGATAGTATGAATACTCTAAAGTCTCACCTTTTTTATCAAAAATTAACATCAACAAAATTAAATCATTTACAAAAAGTCAAGTCTTGACAAAAATTCAACCCAAGAAAAAACAAAGATTGAGAAACTTTACTGCCCAAAAACGAAATTTTGCAAATGTGCCATTTCAAGTGAATTTTAGAAACGTATTATTCAAATTTGTTCATGCATTTGGAATGATTTGGCAAATGTTATTTCATCTCCGAATCTTCATAATGAAAGCAAATTCCCAAAAACCTTTTTTTAAGTTTATGTCAAAAGAAATAAAACAAAAATTGCAAACGAATACTTCAATGAATTTGAAACAAATAAAAAATACTTTTTATGTTATATCGCGTCATGTTCTTGCTATCATGTCATACGTCAATTTGGAGCCAAATGAAGTTAGCAACGTCATTTTGTGCAGCTCTCAACATATTTACTCAGATATTTTAAAAACTAATGATTGCAAAACAACTGGGCAGGTGTTAAATGCATTTTTAAACACATTTTTCATTCAAATGTTAATACCATGGCTTTTTATTTTTTTTTTCTTTTTTTCATTTTTTTCATTTCATCAGCTTATGTCGAACAAAAAAAGAAGAAAAAAATTTAAAAAAAGTGGGCATTTGGTGGTGGTAATTATTTTATTTCCGGTAGCTTTAACCTTTCGGTCATTCGCTGCCCTTTTAATAAATGGTTCCCATAATAACCTACAATTCAAAGCGAAAGTACCCAAGAATCAAAAAAAAATGAATAAAAAAATAGCAACCTTCTTTTTTCTAGAACTTTTCCTAAAAGTCCATCACTTAAAGTTAATCTTATACTGCCCTATTTTTCAAAAAAAAAAATATTTAGTTTCATGTTTAGCCATGGCCAAAGTTGACCCCAAAAAATATTAAAAGTAATAAATCAAATAAAAACCCAAGCTTTTCTAAAAATTTAAAAGTTCTCTACGAAATCGGTCTTTTTTATTTTTATTTTTGTATTTATGTATCCAGTTGCAACTTTTTTGGTGCCTTCGGTATGCCCAAAGAAGCCATTTTGCATCATTAGGTTGTCCATATAATCTATATCTATAAAAAATTTCGATGGTTTTGTTCGAACGCGAATCAGTTGAACACGGAACATCGGATCGTGGTGCTTTTTATTGCGTTGGGTTCGTATAAGTCCAAAGAAGGTTCTTACGCTAACTAATTGACACTTTGGCCACTCTGGAACCGATTCCGGAGCATCGGCAAATTGTATAGAGAAAGTTACGTAAAATCAAATTTTGATCACAGGAAGCTGAATAAGCAAAAAGCTCAAAATGTCAAAATACAAAAAGGAGACAAGACGAAGTTTGTCGGGTAAGGCTTATTTTCCATACAAATTTGGCAGCTGTCCATATAAAAAAGGTTTATGAAAATTCGAAAATCTGTATCTTTGAAAGGAATTCTTTGATCGATTTGGTGTCTTCGGCAAAGTTGTAGATATGGATAAGGACTAAACTGAAAAAAAATATGCACGGTAAAAAAATTGGTGATTTTTAATTTCACTTTTTGTCACTCAAACTTGATTTGCAAACAAACACTATTTTTATTTATTTTTTTTATTTTCTGATATTGAGGGGACATCAAATGCCAAATTTTCCGAAATTTCCAGAACGGGCTAAAAATCTTTGACCGAGTTATAAAGTTTTGAATCAATACTGATTTTTTCAAAAAATTGGAATATTAGTCGCAAAAGTTTTTCAACTTCATTTTTCAATGTAAAATCGAATTTGCAAACAAAAGAACTTTAGTGAAAGTCTCACCCAACAATCTATCATTTTCTAATGTCGATATCTCAGCAAATAATGGTCCGATTTTCAATGTTAAAATATGAAACATTCGCGAAATTTTTTATTTTTTTTAAATCAAGCCTTATATTTCAAAAGGGCCAAACATTCCATATTATTACATCGAAAAAAGTTAAAAAATTGTTGCGACCAATACTTCGATTTTTTTTTTAAATCAGTATTGATTCAAAAATTCATAGCTCGGTCAAAGATTTTTTGCCCGTTCTGGAAATCAAGTCATAGTGACAAAAAGTTAAATAAAAAATCATCAGAATTTGTTTTACAGTGTATCATTTTTTTTCAGTGTAATCTTTATCCATATCTACAACTTTGCCGAAGACAGCAAATCGATTTAAAAAATCCTTCAAAAGATACAGATTTTTGAATTTTCATATATCGTTTTTGTATGGACAGCTGCCAAATTTGTATGGAAAATTATATAAACAAACTAGTGACGCAAAATGGCTTCTTTGGGTATACCGAAGGCACTGTAAATGTTTCAGCCGGATTAAAAAAAATCGAATGACCGAAATCTCAGAGAATGCTCACATATCGGTAATTCTCCACCAACTCAACGAAATCGTAATAAAGTTGCCCCGACCCCTTTTCAATTTCCGTGAAACTTGCTCTAAGGGGTATTTTTTCTTTATTAAAATATTTGTTAGGTAATTTTAGACATCAAAACTTATTTGCATCAGAAAATAAAGTTTTTTTCTTTAAAATATGAGAAAAAATCACAAACACAAGTTTTTTTCTTTAAAATATGAGAAAAAATCTAACATGTTTTATGATACTTTAAAAAGTGCGCAAACAGAAACAAATTATGGTAATATCGATCAGAAAAATTGGTGACAGATTTTATGTCAAATTTTTTTGTAATATTGCTTCAGATAGTTATAAATTTTCATCAGTTTGTGGTAAATATTTATTAAGTTTACATTTTTACACATTTTTTAGGCATTATTACTCAAAAAGAGGTAATATTCAACCTACCAAATTTTCAACATTCCAAAATTCAAATTTGTGGCGTGCAAACTATTTTCTACTGAAACAATCCTGAAACATGCTCCAGCTCCAGAATCGATGGATTTTGCTAGAACATCCATAATAAATCATCTGCGTTCTTTCACCAGGTGCTCAAAACTGGCAACAGAAATAATCCGTTTCCAAACATACACTAGTAATACCTTTTTTTTTTTTAGGTTACGTTTCGGCTTTCGGTCACTTGGAAAATCAAACACCAGTTTGCTTTCTTCTCCGACGTTTCGGTTCATATAGAACCTTTTTCAAGGAATCTAAAATTTATTTGGTGGTAAAATTGGGCACAACATAATTACAAAGAATCTTACCGAAAAGAAGGTGCTTTTCGTCTGTTGGTGCTTTTCCAAGCACTCAACTGTCAGGTGGTGGGGAAATACTAATAAAGGGTAAATTTTAATTAGCCAAAATTAGCATCACTTTTGTTTCCGTGTACTCACACGCTTGCGAGTCTGGCCACTCTCCGAGATTCGCTCGTCCCATGGAGATTTCGACTCGAACCACAAAACGGTAGCACCAGAAAATTATCACACTTCTCATTCGGCGCGCCAACTTTTTAAGATGGCAGTACAAGTGAAAAAACGACTATTGTGTGTGTTTTGTAAACATTATGTGTTAGTATGTGTGTTGTCCCTACTGTTTGTGTTGTTTTTATTTGGTTTGTTTTGGTTAGTATTCCTTTTTGTTTTGATGTTTTTAATTTCATGTAAAATTCCAGCATATGCAGCATGTAGGTTGTCCGTGTCCGTTCGTTTGTTCACTGTATTGTCTGTGTTTTTTATGTGACAACTCTCTAAGATTGGTAGATTACCCGATTTCATTGAGCGATCTACTATTTTGACGGAGTCAATCCCGATAGAGTGTTCCATAGCTGTTGCGTGTTGAACCAATGCTGATTTTTCCTTCGCCCAGCTGATCTGTGGATCAGTGTTTGTGTAGCCCTGCTGTCTCAGTGTTTGTATCCTCTTGATGTCCGTTTTGTGGCTGGACATCCTCTGTTTCAGCTTTGTTGTTGTGAGCCCAATGTAGCATGCATCGCAATCACTACACGGGATGCTGTAGATCACGTTGCTTTGCTCTTGTATTGGTGTTTTGTCTTTCACTAGTGGCAGCAGTGTGTTGACTGTTTTGGTGTTCTTTGTAGCAATGTGTACGGTTGGATATTCCTTCTGCAGTGTTTTGGTTATCTGTTGTGTAAGTCCAACGATATTGGTGAGAGAGTAGAATGTTTTTGTTGTTACTTCATTCCCACTCTCTTCCATAGCTGTAACCGTCTCTTGCTGTGTTGTTGTTGCTTCCCCTTGTTCTGGAATCTGTTGTGTTTGTCCTAGTCTGTTCAGCACCCGACTAATTAACGACCTGGGATAGTCATTAGCAGCGAGATGTTTTCTTACGGTGTTTTTGATCTCCGATAAATCGATGTTCGTGGACAAAGTTTTCACTCTGTTGGCAAAGTTGAACGCAACATTCATTTTGTGGTGTAGAGGATGACATGAGTGGAAATTAAGGAAGCGACCCGAAGCGATGGGTTTTATGTACCACTCCGTGCGGATTGTTTGATCTTCCCTTCTAATCAGCGTCATGTCAAGGAACGGTAGTCGACAATTTTGTTCTACTTCCACAGTGAATTGAATGTGTTCGTTTTGCTGGTTGAACATCCCTTGCACGTAGTCGATCTTGTTGGCTGGCAGGGCAAGGAAAAGGTCATCAACATATTTCCGGATGATTTCAACTGGGAAATCCAAGCTTTCAATGGCACGATCAAGCAGACATTCGGTGACCCAGTCAGATACTACAGGGGATACTGGATTTCCCATCGCAGTTCCAAATTGTTGAACGTAGTATTCCCCATTAAAGGAGAAGTAACTACAGTCGATGCAGAATTCTACAAACTCGCAAAACAGACTTTTGCAGATTTCTGTGTGTGGTTGTATCTCAGCCCAGCGACTTTTTATGCTGCTGATAACCAAATTCTTTGGGATGGATGTGAAAAGCGCTACTACATCGAAAGATACCATCACATGGTTTGGTGGTAGTGTGAGGGCGTTTGCATACTGGCAAAACTCGAACGAGCTGCGGATGTTGTACTTACTGGTCATGGCATTTTGTAGAATTCTGCAGAGGTACTTGGACAGTGCATAGGACGGGGCGGTCATGCAGGGCACCACTGGCCTCATCGGGAGTCCGGCCTTGTGGGCTTTTGGTTGGCCGTAGATTTTGGGACAAACCGACTTGCGTGTGGTTAGCTGCCGAGCTTCTTTTTCGTCGATTAAATTTAGTGTTGTCATACGCTTGACGATGTCGTTGTCGTGCCATTGAAAGCCTGGATTTCCCAGTCGAAGTCATCCGGAAATATGTTGATGACCTTTTCCTTGCCCTGCCAGCCAACAAGATCGACTACGTGCAAGGGATGTTCAACCAGCAAAACGAACACATTCAATTCACTGTGGAAGTAGAACAAAATTGTCGACTACCGTTCCTTGACATGACGCTGATTAGAAGGGAAGATCAAACAATCCGCACGGAGTGGTACATAAAACCCATCGCTTCGGGTCGCTTCCTTAATTTCCACTCATGTCATCCTCTACACCACAAAATGAATGTTGCGTTCAACTTTGCCAACAGAGTGAAAACTTTGTCCACGAACATCGATTTATCGGAGATCAAAAACACCGTAAGAAAACATCTCGCTGCTAATGACTATCCCAGGTCGTTAATTAGTCGGGTGCTGAACAGACTAGGACAAACACAACAGATTCCAGAACAAGGGGAAGCAACAACAACACAGCAAGAGACGGTTACAGCTATGGAAGAGAGTGGGAATGAAGTAACAACAAAAACATTCTACTCTCTCACCAATATCGTTGGACTTACACAACAGATAACCAAAACACTGCAGAAGGAATATCCAACCGTACACATTGCTACAAAGAACACCAAAACAGTCAACACACTGCTGCCACTAGTGAAAGACAAAACACCAATACAAGAGCAAAGCAACGTGATCTACAGCATCCCGTGTAGTGATTGCGATGCATGCTACATTGGGCTCACAACAACAAAGCTGAAACAGAGGATGTCCAGCCACAAAACGGACATCAAGAGGATACAAACACTGAGACAGCAGGGCTACACAAACACTGATCCACAGATCAGCTGGGCGAAGGAAAAATCAGCATTGGTTCAACACGCAACAGCTATGGAACACTCTATCGGGATTGACTCCGTCAAAATAGTAGATCGCTCAATGAAATCGAGCAATCTACCAATCTTGGAGAGTTGTCACATAAAAAACACAGACAAAACAGTGAACAAACGGACGGACACGGACAACCTACATGCTGCATATGCTGGAATTTTACATGAAATTAAAAACATCAAAACAAAAAGGAATACTAACCAAAACAAACCAAATAAAAACAACACAAACAGTAGGGACAACACACATACTAACACATAATGTTTACAAAACACACACAATAGTCGTTTTTTATTATTTTTCACTTGTACTGCCATCTTAAAAAGTTGGCGCGCCGAATGAGAAGTGTGATAATTTTCTGGTGCTACCGTTTTGTGGTTCGAGTCGAAATCTCCATGGGACGAGCGAATCTTGGAGAGTGGCCAGACTCGCAAGCGTGTGAGTACACGGAAACAAAAGTGATGCTAATTTTGGCTAATTAAAATTTACCCTTTATTAGTATTTCCCCACCACCTGACAGTTGAGTGCTTGGAAAAGCACCAACAGACGAAAAGCACCTTCTTTTCGGTAAGATTCTTTGTAATTATGTTGTGCCCAATTTTACCACCAAATAAATTTTAGATTCCTTGAAAAAGGTTCTATATGAACCGAAACGTCGGAGAAGAAAGCAAACTGGTGTTTGATTTTCCAAGTGACCGAAAGCCGAAACGTAACCTAAAATAATTGTAACGGTCGTGAAAAACTACAACTAGTAATACCGTGCAAAAAGCTAGTGTGGGTGGGCTTTTGTCAGCAGCTTTACATACCAGGTAAATCAACTTGTCTCTCTACTGTGTTTCGAAATTCTTCTAGAGTTATTTTTAAAATTGTGTTATTTTTATTTTAGAACAAAAATCCACGCGTCCTATTTATATTGTTACTTTTTTGAACAGCTGTTTGTCCTTTTTCAAAAGCAAACACAAAATCAATCCTTTAACACCAGTTTCGGAATGCAGCAATATTTTATTTATTCCGGGCACAAAGTTGTACTCCAATAAACAAATAAATCACTAACTTTCCCGATGGTACTCTCGGCGGTGGTGCTGCAACCATTTTCCAAGTTTTTCCCTCTCCCACCAGGACGTTATGTAGTTCAACGTGTCAAACTTGAGGAAGGGTGGCGCGGAAGGGGTTGGGTTGGGTGCACTAGTGAAACATATTTGTATAGTTTGCCACGTGTCCCTTCGGCCCCGCCTGCCGATGGGATGACACAAGATAACCATATTTTATTTCACACCTCGTTATGGCAAGTCCTTTCGTGTGCCTTTACGATCCCGTGAGCCCATTTTCCTGGGGACCGAACATTTTCCAATTTTCCATTTCGACGGAAGACGATCGATCATTTATCGATTGCCGGTCGTCGTGGTGGCTCGACAATGGGGAAATTACAGTAATTGAGTCGGAAATGATACAATAAAAAATTATAAATTTATATGCCGTCCCGGATCACCCTTCTACTCCCCCTCCTCATCAAGTTGAGTTGGCCGGGGATTTTCCACGTGGAACCCCGATTGGGGAGGTACAACAAAAAAGAAGAAGAACCGGGGCTATTCAACGGCTCATAACAAGCTTCACAATGGCAGAATTCAGCGAAAATAAAAATCAGTTCACATGTATGACGATGATAATGGAGGATTCATCGAAAGTGGATCGAGTGTTGTTATTATCGGAATAAATTATGGGGAACGTAATTTACCGATATAGTACAAATTACCGTGAATAACAATGTATCGGAGGCGTAGCTTAACGAGATGGATTATTTTTATGCTAAATTTAATTCGCCTTTGATACAATGTGGCATTTTGCGGCAGAAGTAAAGATTGTAGTTACTTTTTGATAATGGTGTCTGCAAAATAGTCTTCACGTTTCTGTTTTTTGACACCTTTTCCTTCAAGAACAATTAGATATGGTTAACTTTCATGGTTTCATGCAACGCGTTAAATTAGCCTTAGGATAAAAAACTATCACATTTTTCAGGATATTTTAATATTTTTAACACTCCCTGAATTTTTATGTGAGAATTTTCGGTTTTTTAAGTAAAAATGACTAAACCTAGATCAAATGTCAACCATTTTGACAAAACTACACCAAATGTTCACTTTTTCCAAATTTCAATGTGGTTTTCTAAATCAGTGAACTTCAGCCAACTAAAACTCGCGAACCATTTTGCCAATCTCTCGTAGTGTTGAGAGCCAAATGTAAAACATAAATCAAAATTCATAAAACATGTAAAATTTTAATAGTTTGAAAAAATGCAGTGCAATTTTAAAAGTTTCACAAAAAAATGCATTCATAATCATTCGAAAACTCCTTTTACATTCTACATCAATCTCAGCTGAAAAAAAAAGTCCAAGACATTTTTTTTAAAGCCAGAAACATTTGGCTCTTTTTCAATATTTTGTTTAAATTTGAATGAATTTTGAAACAAACATTTTTCGGATAATGATCTTTTTAAAGAATAATAATAATAAAGTTTTCATCAAATATATTTTTAATTTCATTCCTTCACTGTTTAAATGCTAAAATGAATTTGAAAATTTTGGTTTAAAAAGCATATTCCAATCGTTTTAAGCACAATATTTCAAAGAAATTTTTCGTCAGACTTGACCATTTTGCAGGGAAATAAAATAACAATTCCAAACATGTGGTTAAATTCTTTGGACTACTTGCAACATTTTGAAAACTTCCTTTACATGATTTATTTTTACGGTCCGCTGAAGATTGTTAGCAATTTAAAACAGAATTTATTGAATTATACAGCAGATCCATATGAAAGTTGAAGAAAAAAAAAGTGCTCCGATTTGGCCCAAAATAGGACTGGAGGTTCCCTGGCCGAAAAAATTAGACCCGTATTTTTAGTTTGGCCATGAGGGGGACTTACGCCGTGTTAGGATGATCCGAAAAGTTGCAATTTTTGACGATTTTCAAAAAAATATAACTACGCTCCATTTGAACTGGTTTTTTGCTGTTTTGGGTGCAAATGAAAGATGATAAGTTTGACTTTCTAGAAAAAAAGCTTGGAGTTTCAAAAATCTATCCTAACACTTGAAAGTCTTATGTTACCTTCAAATGCCGTTTTGACGGTGTCTGTAACAAAGAGCTTACAATCTGAAAATATTTTTAACGGATTACTCGAAAATTTTTACGTACCTTATCAAAAAATGTGCGGGATTCATTAAAAGAATTCCGAGATATGATTTTTTGAAAATAAAATCCGGGGTTTTCGACGCGCCGCGCACAAAAACAAGAAAATTATGAAAAAGACTCTAGATTTTTATAAAACAATTTCAAATCACACATTAACATCTGTCAGCGACAAACATAAATTTTCCAGAGAAATTTGGCATTGAATTAAAATAATTAGGAAATAAAATTAAAGACAAAATTAATGGTAGTTCAACAAATTTGCTAAACATGAATAAAATTTTAACCTCATGCTTAATAGATAGTATTGTTTCCAGCTTGATAAAAAGTACTGATTATAGCTTTTTTGCAGAATAGAGATTATATAAATCCATCATTCATCAGATTTTTTATACGCTGTTTGTGTGGTGTACTGATATTAGGTTTTTTTTCGTTTCCTAAAAATTAAGTTCGTTTGTCATTTCAATAATTAATCTATTTTCAGCATATAACTTTGAGCATCATTTAGTCACATCTGTCACATCAACTTTTAGCATACAACATGATGTTTAGAACTGTTGGACTTTTTTTATGATATCACCTGCCTTTTGGTTTGCAAATAAATTAAAGTTATTTTTGGAAGCACAACATTCAATATTGAATTTTGGTTTTGCCTTTTAACGTTGAATCAAACATTTGTTTATCTTTTGATATTTATAAAAGAAAACATGTCCATCAACGCTTGATTAGTGATGGAAAGTCACCAACCGCGTAGGTGAATGCAGTATCTTTTTTTCCTTTTGTTGTTGATATTAGCTTCCCCATTTTATGCAATTTGTAAAAAATAATGTTTGGAAGGTTTTAAAGTATGTTTCATTTTAAGAGCATTTCATACATCATACATAAGAGTAAAATGGTTAAAAAAAACTACAAACCATATAGTTTTACCTGTCCATAAAAGCTCAATAATTCGTTGATCATTTTCGAAGAAAATTGATCATCACTATAAAATATTCTGTATTAAATTCAATTTGACGAATTTCTGCTTCAAAAGGAATCAGTATGTGCCGGTTGTTGAGTTCTTGAAGCCACTGAAAGAATTTTTCGTCTAAATCAAATACGTTTAAAAATTTATATAATTTTGTGGTACAATCACTCACGTCCTAGTTGGCAATCATTGATCAATGGCGGTTTCCATAAGGAAAATTAAAAAATCATATTAAATTAAATTTTTACAAGGAATGGGATAATCGTTACCAAAAACTACCAACACATCTGGGGTACTATTCTGAGCAACTTGTTGAAGGAATTTTGTCAAAATATTGAAAGCGACGCAAAATTCATATCTTTGAAAATCATGGCAGTGATGGTCTTCACGTTAATTTAGGCCTGACCAAAAGGGAGTTACAAAATTGCTCAAATAAAAATACTTATTTATTTTTTTAAACATGACTTATAAGAAGAGCTCACACACAATGCTGCTACATAAAATACCCGGATAACATTCCCCCCACTCATAATTTTCCACCCCACTACCACCAACCACCAAAACCAGTTAGTAAACGTGCCAAAATTCACTCAACCAAGGCGCCAAACAAATGCCACTGGTTACAGGAAAAATTACCTCCCATTTGTTTCCCCCGGTCGTGGTGGTGTCGCATTTCACGATAAACTTTCCCATCGCCCCCACCCAAAACCTCTCCTCAGAAAAATCCATCCCCTGAGGGGTCACACGGCAAAAAGGCCATCCACAGGAATGAACCGTTTAGGTTGCAGTTCCGAGTTTTTCCTCGCTTTGCCTTTTGCCTTCCGGTAAATGGCCCGAAGGATGGGTTGGTCTATGAGGGGCACGTGCAAGTGTGGGTGGTGGGCGTGCATGTTATTTTAGGTCACAACGTGCCCCTTGGGGTCCCACCATCAATCTCGGTGCCGATTAAGGGAGTGAAGCGGTGGTATCTGGCCGGGGTGATTTTATGGATTTGTGTAATAAGATGGCCTCTGGGCACGCCATTTGAGTGCTGCATTTTTTTACGCGGAGAAAAAAGTTGAATTTTTACAAAAACAAGCTTATTCAAAATTGTTAAAATAAAAATAGGCAAAATTAATACGAATTCAGCAATAAATTTTCAGAATTTCATTATTAATCAAAGTTAATTTAAAAACCACTTTCAATTCCAATCAAACACCAAATAATGACTGACAAAAATTCAGAAAACTGTTCATGGCCTAACCAGAATTGATTCCAGCAACCACGTTTCAACTGTTGAACTTGAAATAACAATTACAATAAACTTCAATTTTCATTACTCAGTTTCGCAAGAAAAATGTTGTGCCTTTTTTCCAGCGAATTTTTCGTCCATATTGGGTTGCATCCATATTGGGTAGAGTTCGACGTAAAGGTTCGAAGTACACACAACAAATCGAAAAAATGGTTTGCTTCTATCATCTATTTTATGCCTGGAAGCATGATCCGTTGGGAAAAAATAAACTTTCCATCGTGATCGGAAAGCGAAATATTTCCGGAAAAGAACAAGGTTAAAATAGAATTTGTTGAATATTAAAGTTGGTCACTCCATTCTAATGGTACATTTTATTATACTGATCGTGAAGAAAAATGTTAAAAATCAATTGTTATTCATCAAAAAATATGATGTAGAAATTATTTCTACCGAAGTTTATTCCATAATTTAATGAATCAGCTAAAGGAGATCGTAATATTTTTCATTCAATTCTTTAATTTTCCAGTTATTTTATTTTTTGAATAAATGCAAGGCGTTCCAGTTTAGTAGTTCTCGATTTCGTAAATCGACTTTACTTTGTATTTTTTTGGCAGAAACTTCGTGCATCATAAGGTTTTCCATACAACCATACAAGTCTCCATAAAATTTCTTCTTTATATTTAGAGGACGGATTTAGTTTTTTAGTCGAAAAATGTTAACCTGGGAAAAAAGCCAAACAATAATTATTAAATTTTCTGGAAGGAATTTCAAAAAATGAACAAATCTGTAATGTAAACAACTCAACTCTTTGAATAAAAATTTAGAAATTCAACAATAAAATCAAATTATTTCCTTCTCTCTGATAAAATCCTTGAGCTGGTGCACAGTTTATACTGACAGGCTATCGTAACCAATGAAACAGAAAATTACAAAAAAATACAATTACTCAAAAATAAAAATCAAAACAAAAATAAAAAAAATTAAAAACTAAAATTTTAAAGTTCTGAAATTTAAAAATACAGATGTTCAAATAAATTTGAAACTACAAGCTTATATAAGAGGACAACAATTATAAAAATACAAATTAAGAAATTCAAAATTACAACTATAGATAATATAAAGTCAAAATTCTTAAAAATACATATTACAGTATTTGAAAACTCTAAGATTCAATTTGACTTGAACTTAACTTGAAACATGTAGGATTTGCAAATAGACATTCAAAAAGTTTTAAAAATAACATATACAAAAATATACAAAATAAAAAGTTTTAAAAAAATTATTGTGTCAAAAATTTCAAATATTGAAAATAAAATTCAAACATCCTGAGATTTAAAAAGTTCTTACTCGAATATCCGAAGTCGTCGTCAAAATTTCACTCCGGATAATCAAATTAATAAATGTGTATCTCTCTAAAAAAAATGGTTTCCCTTCCTTAAATATGACTTCAAGCATGCTCCAAAGTTATCTGATTTTCGGTATTTTTTTGGCGGCATTTAAGCATTTAAGTTGAGGGATGATCAAAGTAGGTTGCGCGGCAGGTCGGCCGCAAATTTTTTCTGCTCGTGACATTTTCATTTAGTTTTCGGTTTTTTGTTTGTTCGAGTAAAAATTTGAATGTATTTCCCGACAAATTAGTTTGTACGGTTTATGATTGGTCCGGAACCCGGAGCGCGCTTGGTGACATTGAAGAAAAATGCTTTATTCGTGCCAGAAAAGGAAATGTCCAAATCTCCGGCCATTGAGACGCGTGCGTTCGAGAAGATCATCAACCGTAGCTTACATTCACGGACAGCCTTATGCCGGATGTGTGCCGATAGCCATCAAGTTCTGGATCAAGAACGTCCCAACAACTTTGAAAGCCCAGCGGAAGCTGGCCAACCTGGACAGGTACACGGAGCTGCTTCAAAAGAACATCTTGAATAGACCAGAAACCGCGGACGGAGTGTTATGGCAACTCTAGAATGAAGATTTAATTAACTATGACTTCAAGATGAACATTTAAGAAGCTCGTCTTAGCTGTGAAGAAATCGTTGTTTGGTGAGACCTTTCCTTTTTTATAACAAAAACACGTACATTTACACACACATATTTACAATTCATTCAAGACATCACGCCAACCTTATTTTATACGCGGTAGGGTGTTCCCTCGGTCGTTCGCTGTGAGTTGTGGATTGCCTGCTTCTCTAATGAAGGTTCGACTGGGGGGGGGGGGGGGGGGCATGCTTATTAATTCCTCGTCGCTCCATACCCTCAGTGACGTGATGGGAACAAGGGCGTCTATGCAAAGTGTCCCTACACCCGCTACAAATTCCCGGCTCTTGGGGAGGGAAGAGGGAAACCATTTTGATCTATGCGCCGGTATTTGTAGCGTCAAAATTCGTGCAAAAACACTTATGCACGTGGGTGTACAGATTACGGAGTAAAAGATGATCGAATTGTTCACCTAGCGCTCACATGTGTTTCGGGACCAAGTTGCCTGCGGGTATGGGGATCATACATACATACATACATACATTTAAGTTGAGGGATTAAGAATATAAGAATTTGAAAATTAAGAAATCACGAATTTAAGAATCTTTACATTTTAGAATTTCGGAATTTAAGGACGTATGAAATAAAAAAAATGATCCTGGGATTCATTTTTTTATTTCAATAATTTCAGAATATTGGAATTTATGATTTTCTGTTAGATCGATTTTGGGAAATTTCAAATTATTGAGTTCTAAATTCTTCAGTTTTTTAATATCCTGTTTATATCTTTTTTGTACATATTTTTGAATAGCTTAAACAAATTTGTAATTGAAAAAAAACATTTTGATAAAATGTAACGTGTTAAAGTTATAGCTACTTTTAGGTTATAATTTTCTTAAATTTAAACATGTTTCGCTTTTTTTTAAATACTTAATAAAGAAAAGCCAACCCTTAAAAAAAATAATAGCCTGCCACCCTTATATACATTGAAAATTGAACCAATAGTTTCCAAGATATCATCAGTTGAAAAAAATACAGGCTGATTAGGCGAAACTTAGAGAAACTAATTTTCATGGATTCGAATTATTTGTGAGACTGTTTTCCTGTAATTATCTCTCTGGAACGTTAAAAATCGGGCAAGTACGATTTTTAAAGTTTCAGAGAGAGAATTGTAGGAAATTATCTCAGCATTTTAAAAATATGATTTCAAGGGGTAGCTTTCATCTACAAAATATACAAAAACATCATAAAATTTTCTAAATATAAATCCAAATAGTGATTAAAATTCCAAAACGATGCAATTTATCAAAAATCGGTAGAGCATTTAATTATTTTTTTTTCAGGCCTTGTATCAAAAAGTTTTATTTATAGATTCTTTTATTTTTGGTAAAAAAGGCCGTATCGTCGTTCGAGTTCTGAAGGTTCAACTTGTATTTCAATTGAATATGTATTTTTTCGATTTGGAAAGTTTGAATTAGCGAACTTTGTCCTATTTGCACTACTCTGATGAGGTGTCAATCTAGAAAAGCGAAAAGCGTCGCGTATTCCATATGGTATTGGGCAATATTGGTATTAAAATTCTTAGTTTTTAATACGGAAATTGAAGATTAATTGAACAAATAAATTAATCCAATAAAATTTTGTTTTGTCTAAAGCAACAAAAATAATTTAATTTCAAGAGCATGTTGGAAAATTCTTTGTCATACTGGTCATGTGTAACATAACCACCTGCATCTTTTTCCAGGGAACTAATTAAACTGCTCTCAAAAAAATTTCCAAAAAATGATTGACATAATTGCCGCAAGCATTTAATTCCATCGATTATTTGTTTGCTTTCAATCGTTCTAATCTGTATCTAATGTACCTTATTCGAGTTTCAACATCTCTTCAATATCATAAATATAATTCCAGCTCAGAAGTTTACAATCCCAATTCAATTAGGGACTTTTCCTACGTGCTTGTCACGATTCCCGCTAAACCCTCGTCAGCCTCTACCCTCAGCCCTCAACTTGTGCACCCATTTCCTGTGCTCCATTTTCCAACTATTTCCAGGCTCCAGACGACACCGTGAATATCTTCACGCCTTCGACTGCGTCACCTTTGTCGCGTCGTCGTCGTCTCCAGTTGTTTTGCATCCGCGGCACGAAATGTAAATACACGAGGCAAGAAAAAGCAACGCGAACATTATCTTATTCACAGCCCGCGTCCATTTCCACCTCAACTGGAAAAGCCGCCACTCGTTTTTCCACCTTTTTGCCATGCTTTTTTTCCAGGAGGAGGAAGCACAAAAAAAGCGCACTGCCTGAAGCACTTTGGCGGTAATGTTTTCCACGATTTTTCCTCACTTTCCACTTTTGTGATGGCCACAGGGCAGAGTTTCCCCCCCAACCCCACTTGAAGAGTTGTGTGTTGTGCATTTCGTGCAATAAGAGGTGTGTGTGTGCGGTTTGTTGGTGGTGGATTTTCCATCCCGTTTGCAATGCAATGGCAGGTTTTCCACACCGGGAAGCTGCCGGGCACGTCTCGACTTGGAATATATTTTCAATTTTCCATCGCCGCCGTGCGGCTCTGGCTTGGGAAACTCGGCTCTTTTCCTGGAGGTACGTGTTGTCATTAGTTTTTTCCTCTCTAGGAGGCACGACGGGGCTGGATTCGTCGTCGTTGATATTGACTTGGGAAGTTTTCTGTGAATTTCTGGTTATTTAAAGTTTAAATTAAAAATTAATCTAAAACGCGGACATTTTTTTTTTGATTAAGTAACTTTTTTAAATTTCAGTTAAAAAAAATCAAAAACAGAAAAAAAACAAAAACAAAAACAAAAACAAAAACAAAAACAAAAACAAAAACAAAAACAAAAACAAAATCAAAAACAAAATCAAAAACAAAAACAAAAACAAAAACAAAAACAAAAACAAAAACAAAAACAAAAACAAAAACAAAAACAAAAACAAAAACAAAAACAAAAACAAAAACAAAAACAAAAACAAAAACAAAAACAAAAACAAAAACAAAAACAAAAACAAAAACAAAAACAAAAACAAAAACAAAAACAAAACTCAAAACTCAAAACTCAAAACTCAAAACTCAAAACTCAAAACTCAAAACTCAAAACTCAAAACTCAAAACTCAAAACTCAAAACTCAAAACTCAAAACTCAAAACTCAAAACTCAAAACTCAAAACTCAAAACTCAAAACTCAAAACTCAAAACTCAAAACTCAAAACTCAAAACTCAAAACTCAAAACTCAAAACTCAAAACTCAAAACTCAAAACTCAAAACTCAAAACTCAAAACTCAAAACTCAAAACTCAAAACTCAAAACTCAAAACTCAAAATTAAAACTCAAAACTCAAAACTCAAAACTCAAAACTCAAAACTCAAAACTCAAAACTCAAAACTCAAAACTCAAAACTCAAAACTCAAAACTCAAAACTCAAAACTCAAAACTCAAAACTCAAAACTCAAAACTCAAAACTCAAAACTCAAAACTCAAAACTCAAAACTCAAAACTCAAAATCCAAAGTTTTTTCTAGAGTCGATCGGCCATTTGGCGGCCATGTTTGTTTTAGAAAATCATCCCAGATTTAGAATGTATCAATCCAAAAATGGTTTACTTTTTGCTGTTTGTAGAATCATTATACATATCGTGTTTTTTTTTACATTTAATTTTTTTTCATTTCAATTTACTATTTCTGGACTCTGCATACAAAACCATCATTGACAGTCATTGCCCCAAAAGTGAAAGACACCATCTACGACCTTAAAATGCATTTTACACCTACCCAGTTTTGAAGAAACTTTTTTTTTCATGGAAAATAAACTTGAAATTTCACCAAACATTTAATACATTTAAAAATTTGTCCTAAACATGCCGGTTAGACGTCGGTTTCCTTTTAGGATTTTAAAGTTTTTTTAAGTGTTGATTTGCCCTTTGATTTTGGGGCCTTACATTCATTTAATTGTAGGGTCTTGTTAATTAATATTGAATCATGTTACTTCCCATGAAAAGCCACACATCTTTTCATGTGAAAGCAAACAATCGCATACAAAAACGCAACAAGGCAAAAGTCCTACCCTTTTCATGTTTACCGTTACCCCCAGAGCCCTATTTTTTCCGCTGAATTCAATCATCAAAGTGAAAATATAACCTTTTTACCGTCCCTCTGTCTACCCGGCCATAGTCGGAACAATTTTTCTAATGAATAATTCTCCTCCATCCGTAAGATGTGGCCGCGCAGTAATTTAAGTAATGGACCAAATCGGCCAGTCCTTCAGCAAACACTAGGAACAACAAAGGGGTTTTCCACCAACCAGGTCATGTTTGATTTCCACTTAATTGCAGTCGCCCGCCCCCCCTTCAAGAAGGCGGCCCGGCCGCTTTTGATGTCCCTTTTCACCCTTTCTGTGTTTACTTTGGGTTCGCGAAACGTGCGCGCGGTCGCGGTGTTTCTCATTAAAAACCGTGTGTGGGTGTGTGTAGGGTGGGCAACCACCCGTGAGTGGCAAGTGATGAATGTGAAGGAAGTGAGGAGCAGAGAGAGAGTTGAAGAGTTCAAGTGCAACGATCGCGTTGTTTTCCGACATCAAACGGAATTCATCATCAAAAGACTCACTTGAGGAGGTCGCAGCGCAGAGAGTGGTGGGCTTTTCCGCTTTTCCAATTTTCCTCTTCCGTTTTCCAGTTCTCTTTTTTCATTCCCTCACTTCTCGGTATGCTTTGTTGTATGATTTATCTAGGTTTTTTTTTTTGCTAGCTTTTATTTGCTCACGAGAACTGCAATCTCGCGTGGTTCTCATATGAAACATATGCAGTGATGGAAAACTCAAATGAAATGACATTAACCAATTGGTTTTCGCATCACTGCACATTATCAAATTACAATTGAATGTGAATAGCAACCAAAAAAAAACTCGTAACTGATAAACGGGAACAAAGGGTGCTCATTCCAGATTAACGATCCGATTATAGTTTATGCAAATGATTGTAAACATTGACATTGCAGGAATAATTGAATGCTGATGGAAACAAATGTAACAATATGATGCTATCCTTCTATTGAAATGAGGCGCCACATTGAATGAGTTGATTTTTTTTTTTTGTAAATTATGGAAGCGGTAGTTGTTTTGTTTTGTTCAGTCTATGCTGCCTTTGATACCATAAGATCTCTTCTAATAAATTCCCTTTGAGTGAAATTTCATGCGCAAAAACTGAATTTTAATTCAGTTGGATACGCATATCCTTTATAATTTTCACTTAAGCAAAACTTATGATTTTTGGAACATAATTTAACTATTTTTTCAAGTGAATATGGATTGTACTATTTTTTTGCTAGAAATTTGTTGAATGTTGTCCAGGCATTCATTATGTCAATTGTATGTCAAAAGTAGCAATTTTGCATCATTGGTTTTTCCATACAAATCTCCATTCAATTTTGGGAGCTGGTCATACAAAATGAGAATTTGAATACCGTAAACCGGGGTGACTTTGATAGGATTTCAATTTGTTTTTAGAATATTTTCCAACTGTTGAGGTTTTTCTCAAGATTATTGTTTTGAAAACATGTACTGGGGTAGGCCACACAAAGTCCATGCACTATTTTGGAAAAAAAAGTTTTTTCAATAGTGTTTAGAAAAATAGTTACGTTAAAAATTCTTAGCTTTAATTCCGGGGTGACTTTGATAGTCATAAATTTCTTGTTAAAATCATATTTAAGATGTTCAAACTTTATTTGTACGTTAAATGTACCATCACTCAAGTAGCTGATATAGTTTGTAAGAAAAAAAATCAATGTTTATGTTAAGTTAACTATGTTTATAAGCTTTTTAACAAAATACATATAAATTTTAGGTAAAATTGTTAAAAAGTCGGAATTTTGTCTGAAATTTGTTAAAACTAGTTTTGTTTATAAAATTATCGATTTATATTGCATTTTATACTGAATTCGAAGCACGAATCACAAGTTTTCACATTTTACATGAAATTGTTCAACTGAAATTGCCTATAAATTGGAGATTTTTTTTAATTGTGTTTCAAAAACACATATTATTTATTATTTACAAACTTATTTAATTTTCTCCTAAAGGAAAATTGTCCAAACAATCCGAAAATGCATTCCGTTTTCCGATCAAAAATCATGTTCATTGAGAAAATCATGACACTTTGAGAAGTTTGAAATAATGACTTCCATCAACATTTTCTTAACTATAGTTAACTAACTTTATAAACTTTTTAAAAATTTATGAAAAGTTCTTCTTGAGGTACTTTGAACACTTCTCTACCACGGTCAGTATGTTTATGAACCATTCCTTACGTATTTTAATTGTACTCTTAATTTTGCGGAAAAATCGCTAATCTATCAAAGTCACCCCGGCTATCAAAGTCACCCCTTTTTACGGTATATGAAATATTGTATCTTGAGATGGGATTTTCTGATCGATTTGGTGTATTGAGCAAAGTTGTAGGTTATGATAAGGACATTTCGGGAAAAATAGGTACACGAAAAATAATATTTTCCTATTTTTTTATTGAACTTTATATCACTAAAAGTTAAATTCTCATAAAATGTATTTTTTTTAATTTTCGATTTTTTTTTGCGTGTTCTGGGGAAATAGAAAAGGCATCTTAAAAGCAATAGCATGATGATGCAAAATCTTGTTTATGTTTTTTTTTTTTTTTTTTTTTTTAAATATCGAAAAACAGGACAAAAAATGATTAAAAACCAGTTTTTAAAGCAAATTTTTATTTTCAATCGAAAAGTACGTTTTATTTTTTTTGATTAAAGGTATCGTTTTCATATTATAGCTACTTTAGGCTATAAAATTTTGATATTTTCATTTCTTTTTTTGAATTTTAAAAACACTTCTTGAAAGAAAAGCACCCCTAAGCAAAACACAAATCTGAAAAAAAAATCTATAATTTTCTCCCTGGTATTTTAAAAATCAGGCAGTTTGTTTCTGAGATACAGCCTTACACATTATTTGATTCGATGAAAATGTTTTTTTTTTTTGTAAGTTTTTCTAAGCCTGTAATTTTCAACTGACGATATCTCGGAAACTATTGGTCCGATTTTCAATGCAAAAAAAAAAAGTTTTGGGAAGTTTTTTGATCTTTTCAATAAACATATTTATTTTTTTTTGTTTGGTCTAAACTGTGAAATCAGGAAAAAAATGTGTAAGCTTCCCAAATGTTAACCTTCATTTAAAAAATTTGAAATTATTTTTATTGAAAAGATCAGAAAAAAAATAACAGGCTAGTTAGGTGACTCATGGAATTGAACTCTTCGGATTCTTTGTAAGGCTGTATCTCAGAAACAAATTATCTGATTTTTAAAGTTCCACAGAGAAAATTGTAGGGAATTTTCTCAGCTTTTAACACCATTAGAAATCACAAATGTATGCCCAAAATTAGCTATAACTTGAAAACGGTACATTTCCTCTACAAAATAGTTTTTTTTCTGTTTATTAAAGAGACTTTACACTTTAATGAATTCGCGTCTTCAAGGCGAATAGTGGAACTTCATACATTTACATATCCATTTTGTTAGATCAGCCCCCAAAATTGTAATTTTTTTTAACATAGGGCATGCACAAATAAAAATAAAAAAAATAAAAAATACAGAGAAAAGTCAATTTAAGAAATCGTATTTTATTGATAACCACGATTGAAATATTTTTTTCGGAACCTTCTGGCGGAAATTCAATTGATGAATTTTATTTGTTTTAACTAAGAAACATTGAGATATAGAAAAAACTATCATATTTTTAACGAATAATAAATGTGATTGCTTTTGGAAAATTATTAATACTTTTCCTATCGTTTTCAATTATTAAAATACAGGAAAACAAATTATTAAAAAAAAATTTTTTTAGGCTTCTGATGCCGTTGCAGCGACCTCAAATTTAAATCATTAAATTTGTCCATTTTCGATCCTCACCACAGTTCTGACCATGCGCGCTTACGCAAGCATAAATAATTTTACACGTCGACTCGCGTTGCGCGACAAATAATTAAGCTTATGTACAGGTGTGGATCATGAGTCATTCTCACCTGAAAAGCCCTTTATTAAATTTCGCCAATTGTTAGGCAATCAAAAAAAATGGTTAAGCTTTCAATTATGAATGTGCGATGTTATTACACAGGGGAAATTGAGGGTGTGGCTTAACCAAATTCATTGGCATGTTTGTTCAATGGAGAATTCGACCTTCTCATTATTGACCAACATTTTTGAGAATGTTTTAGGAACATAATTTTGATATTCCAATAACATAATTTAAAGTTTCACGACAATGGTTCGAACCCATGACTTCCGATTTTGAGGTGTACTCACTACACCATACGGAAAGTCATGAAGAATTGCAGAGGTCTGCATAATTTAATTCATGAGGTTCATCGATGCTTCTCATCGAAACGGACCACTTTTAGTAGAACAAAATTTAGTAGAGTTTTCGGGGACTGACTGTAAAAACCCCAAAATTCTTGAGGAGGGCAATTAGTTCCAGTCAGTTCCAGCCAGCTCAACTCCAGTCCAGTTCCAGAAGACGCCCCAGACCAGCCGGACCCGCCAGCAGCCACCAGTAGCAGAGGCCCCAGCCCAGCCGGACTTAGCGGTGGAGGCCGCAGTCCGCCGGGACTTAGCCGCCGGGAAGAGTCCGCCGGGACTTAGCCGCCGTGAAGAGTCCGCCGGGACTTAGCCGCCGTGAAGAGTCCGCCGGGACTTAGCCGCCGTGGAGTCAACCAGGGACGTAGCAGATTTCGGGTCTGGCATGGCTCGGCGCAGAGGTCTGGAGGACAAGTCTGGCTTCAACGTAGAGAATTGGCTCGACGAAGGTCTTAATGAAATTAGCAACAAATAGTTGAGTGATGTGATCGTGCGCGTAAAAGTTGAGAGTGTTACCGCAAAAATGTAATCTTTAAAAAGTGTAATATACAAATAAGTGAAGTTTACTGATCTGTTTTGACTCTACAAGTAAATATCAAAAAAAAATCCTGAAAGCCTAAACCGCTCGGGCCGTTCAGGTGGTGACTAGCTGAAAGCAACGCTGTGTGTGTTTGGACACGCCATTATGATTGGACAAAACCGATAATTGAAAATGTGACTATGTGTGAAAGTTAATGAACAAAATGATTTCGCGAAGAAACAAACAGTTAAAATAGTGTAAAAAAAAACGTAAATTGAAGAAAATGTTATGTGAGGAGTTCTAAGATGGAAGCAAATGTGCAGCAGTACGAGATGGAACCAAAACGGGCTCGACCAATGGCAGAAGCATCGAAAATTTCAAAACCGGCCAACGATGGACAACACTAGGGATTCAACAATGACGAGATCATCTGGATCAACTGGAGACGAAATTCAGCCGCATCGAACACCCAAGAAGACGACCATGGAAATCTGGCAGTTTAGGGTGAGTAAACAAAAGTTATACCAAAATTTAAAAATGTGAGATCATTTTTGGGAACTGTTAATTTTTATGGAAAATTTATTCCAAACATTGCAGATAAACGTAAGCCACTTAATGCATTACTAAAGAAAAATGTGAAATTTATTTGGACAGAAGAATGTGAAAATGCTTTTGAATAATTAAAAAACTATTTAATTTCAGAACCAGTTTTAGTTAGACCGAACTATAATGACAAATTTGTTTTGACAACTGATGCTAGCGATTATGCTATCGAAGCAGTTCTTACTAATGAGAAGTCAAATGATCACCCCATCGCTTACGCAAGTCGTGCGCTTATCGGGGCTGAAAGAAATTATTTTACTATCGAGAAGGAACTACTTGCTATTGTTTGGGCAGTAGACCACTTCAAACATTTTATTTATAACCAAGATTTTATCGTTTACACAGATCATAGACTGTTGGTAGCTCTATGGCATTTGAAGGAAACTTCACCAACGTTGACAAAGCTTCGTTTGAAAATCCAAGGCATTGGATGTGAAATTCGCTACAAGCAAGGAAAGGAAAATGTGGTTGCAGATTTTCTCTCACGTTTAAATAATGATGAAGATCATGCAGATGATAAACAAGCATCAAAATTAGTAGCAATTACAACTCGTCAACAAGCAAGACAAAATAGACAAAATATTTCAGATAATCAAAACACAACAAATACTTCAAACAGAAAGAATTTATCTAGAAACAACACTAATTGGAATAATAATATGAATGGACTTCAACAAATTGACATAAATTTAGATAATGACGATGATAGCAACGATAAAACATTTACCTACAAGGATTTCCAAGATACAGATATCGATTTTAACGTTTTAAAATTCTCTAAAAATATTATACCATTTGAACAAGCCGAAGCTACATTTATGATATTAAACAGTGTTACGGTACACAAAGAATTGAGTAAATACATTGACCTTCCACATGGTATTAAGGATTACACCAATGAAAACATATTTGTATTCCCGCAAAAGAAAAATTGGGGTTTAATTTTGAATGGAACATATCGTTCAGCAGTTAAAAATGAAGAATTTTTCGATGGTTTATTTAAAAGTTTTAAAGATTATCCTGATTTTGCTAAAGATGCATCAGTTATACAAATTATTTCTCATAGAATATTTAAAACAGAGTTGGAACTAAACTTATTACGATTTTTTGCAATGAAACTTTCAAAGTCATTTACACTATATGCAACAGAAAATGAACGAATTTATGTAAAGCCAGAAGATAGAGATCAAGTGCTTAAAGATTTTCACGACGCACCGTTGGGTGGTCATGTCGGAGGTAAACGAATGATTAAAAGAATGTGTCCTCTATTTACATGGGAAAATATGCGAAGAGATGTTTTGAATTATGTGAAGCAATGTGATTCTTGTCAAAAGAATAAAATATGGCCAGCAAATAAGATGCCAATGAAAATTACGACAACATCGTATGAACCTTTTGATAAAATTTATATGGATGTGGTTATGTTACCAATTTCTAATAATGGAAACAATTGTGGACTTGTGATACAAGATGATTTAACAAGATTTTTGATTGTAGCTCCCATGGAAAACCAAGAAAGTACTACTGTTGCTAGAACTTTTGTCGAAAACTTTGTTTGTAAATTTGGTGCTCCTAAAGAAGTTGTAACCGATCGAGGTACAAACTTTGTAAGCAAATTATTGCAACACACATGCAAAATATTACACATTAAAAAGATCGTTACAAGTGCATATCATCCTCAAGCTAATTTAGTAGAGAGATCAAATAGAGAGTTGAAAGTTTATTTACGAAATTTTATTGGCAAAGATCCACAATGTTGGGATGAATTAATACCATATTTTATGTTTGAATACAACACTACAGAAAATTCATCAACTGGATATTCTCCCTATGAACTTTTGTATGTAAGAAAAGCTACTATACCAAGCACAATTTATAAAATCAATGATTCAGATATAAATTATGACGACTATATTTGTTCAATGAAAGATATATTCAAGGATGCTCATGAAACTGCTAGAAACAACTTAATATTGTCAAAAGAAAAGAGAAAGGAAATTTATGACAAAAAGACAAATGATTGGGTACCAATGTGGGGAGATAGAGTTTTGGTACAAATGGTACAGACAGGAATTGATCAAAAGATACAAAATAAGTGGCGAGGCCCTTACGATATCGTTAAATTTAACAGCGATCTAACGACCACTATTAAAAATGGCAACAAATTTAGAGATGTACATAATAATAGACTAAGAAAATATAATGATTAAAATAACACTAAATGATCGTTCACAGTGTACCCGTATTAAAATACATTTAAATTTTTTTAACAATATACATTTAACATAATTTAAATTTAAAATTAAATGCTCCAATACAAGAAAAATATTTTGAAATGACAATACAGTACAATTAAAATAAAGAAAAAATAAGCGATTTATGCAATGAATGACATAGTATCATAAACGATTAATATCAAAAGACTACAATGAATGAAAATATTTATTTTTAACACACGGGATTATTTATGTATATTGAACAAAAAAATAATAATAATAAAAAAAAACTTATTGAATTGATATGATTGATGAATTAGAAAAAAACGAGTGTTATCAAGAGAATTAAATGAATCAAACAAATGTGTTACAAATACTGATTTTTATATAGAAAAATAAACATGAAAAAAAATAATATATGATTGATTTGATATGATAAATGAATTAATGTTGAGTTAAACAAAATATGAATGATTATTATCAAAAAAATGCGCAAACAAGAATGTTATGAATTGGGGATGAAAGATAATTTTTATAAATGATTGAATTGATGGGGTTTAAACAAGAAACAGATTAAGAAAAATACCAGTACTGAGTTTATACATTTTTTTTTGAAAAACACGTGAAGCGATTATGATCAAATATAAACATAATAATGAAGCAGTGATGAAACACGTTAAAACAATTAAGAAGCTGTTGGGTTGCAATTTTGGGAATATACTTAATTGAGCTAAAATGGGTTAACAGGGTATTAGAAAAACAATGACGCAATTTTTAACAACAAATAAAAACAAATCAAACGGACTGAACAATAATGAAATTTCAGCGAAAGGCAAATGAAGATGGTGTGATTATTAAATGTTTCAAAAACAACATGTATGCAAGTAAGAATGTGTGTGAGAATAATTGGACAAGGGACTGCAGCCCAGAATGATTGTTGAATGTAAACATGTGTTTTATAATTTACTTAAAAATGGATTAAGAATATATTTTCAGACTTTTTATACGCTAATACGAAGGATTTACAGGAAACCGTTGGAAGACGATCAAGAAGACAACAATTTCAACAAGGACGAATATGAACTACAGCTCAAGGAAAGGTAAAATTTGTGAGTATATCGTGGGGAATTTAAAAAGATCGAAAAGGACGGTAAAAGTTCCGATCTAGGGATACATAATCTGATAAAGCAACGCCAAAGGGATTAAAAAGTAGACAATTGTACTCTATGGGGAGAGTTTTCATGTCGAATATAGCTTCAAAACAGTTGTAATCCATGGGGGGATTCAATATGTTAAAAACATTTCAAAACATTTGCACTTTACGGGGTTAGTCAAATGATAATTAAAGGGAATGGATAAATAATGCTTCAAGGGAAAATCAAGGGATAAATAATGCTTCAAGGGAAAAACAACTTTAAACTGATAAAATTCAGTGGGAAAAAATCAGAAAATTTCTACATAGATTATTGAACCAAATACTTTCGTGCTAATTCAGATTTATTACGAATTGCCCAAATAAACGAATTAATTTAATTGGTTTGACAAATTTGAAAACACAAAGTGATGTACAGATTTCATAAAAAGTTGGAAGAACAGAAAGGATATTTCAACATGCGCAGTTTTGCAATGATAAGATGATAGGATGTATAGATCAATGAAAAACTTTATAGAGTAATTATTTTTATTCAAGTATAAAAATAATAGTCAATTAGAACTGAATTTTTTTAGTATTAAAAATAATAGAACTGATTTCATATAAAAATATCAACAAGATTTATAAGATTGTAAGTAAATTTGAATCTCAATTTTGCACAGAAATTAAATGATAGAATTGAATCCTGAAAATTATAAAATATTGTTCATGCGAAGAAAACAAGTAAGAATTTTGTGTGGGAGAAACAAAACTAAAAAAAAAACTGAAGCAAAATATGGCAGAGACGAGACGACTTGAGATGATCGACGCGTTCGTATGCTGAGAGGTTCTACGCGTTCGTATGCAGAAGTTTGTGATGGCAAGATGGTGAGTGGCAAAGTCATGCGGGAGGTTGAACAGGTAACGGTGTTGATGTTGTTGCAAAAAGGTCATACCAATGAGGATCGAGTCGGATTAAGACGCAATTCTAGTAACGAGACATTCAAGTAAAACAAATTACCAACCGAAATGTGGAATCATGCGAAGTAAAGATGATTGAAATGCGAAACATCAATTATGGAACAAAAATGCAAGTTGAGATCATACTGCACATCTGAAACTATTGAAAAGGAGAAGTTCATGATAAACAAATGATAACATCATCCGATGTCAATAATTTGAGATTGTCAAAGATACAAAGCAACTGGAAAAGTCAATTTTGGACAAAAATACTGGATTAACGAACAATTCACAATACTCAGCAAATGAGAAGTCAATGCACTCTCAAAACTGACCATAGTCAACTCACAGCTGGGTTATGAAGCATAATTCATGATGAAAACGACAATTGCACTAATCGACGAAATTCAACACCTTAGCCTCGAAAACTGACCAATTGATCAAGTCACTGTGGAATGAATAGCCTCACGAGAAAGACAATTTTTGATGGAAGACGACGACGATAACAACCAGCCGATCAACAAAGTTCTACAACAACAACAAATTTTGCTTACAGTGAAAAAAATGCAATGATTTTTTTTAGAAGAGATAATGAAAATTAATTTCAAATGCAAGTTTATGTAAATCAGTTTCAACGAAAATAATTTTAACAAGAGAAGTTCAAAACAGTAATTCAAGTAATTTAACAAGACCAAAGATCAAAAGAGTAATGAAAATAATTTTACAGTAGAAAAATCAAAAGAGCAATTATAATTATAAAGCAATTTTCAAGAAACCACAAGAAGAACACATTGTAAACCGCACGATCACTACACCCGACAATATTCTGTCCATAGATGATCATTTCTTTCAGACGATCATCTAGCTGATAAGTGTGGGGGAGATTAACCGAACCAATTTTTTTTGAATCAATTTTTTTAAAGACAGCCATTAAAGTATCTTTTTATGAATTTTTGCAAAGTAATTTTTACACAATTTAAATTATTAACTTTGGGAATATTATTTCAACCTACAAATAACTTTCGATAGATGTTCTTAATGCTTTTCAAGAATACAAACATCTAGCTGGTAAGTGTGGGGGAATGCAGCGACCTCAAATTTAAATCATTAAATTTGTCCATTTTCGATCCTCACCACAGTTCTGACCATGCGCGCTTACGCAAGCATAAATAATTTTACACGTCGACTCGCGTTGCGCGACAAATAATTAAGCTTATGTACAGGTGTGGATCATGAGTCATTCTCACCTGAAAAGCCCTTTATTAAATTTCGCCAATTGTTAGGCAATCAAAAAAAATGGTTAAGCTTTCAATTATGAATGTGCGATGTTATTACACAGGGGAAATTGAGGGTGTGGCTTAACCAAATTCATTGGCATGTTTGTTCAATGGAGAATTCGACCTTCTCATTATTGACCAACATTTTTGAGAATGTTTTAGGAACATAATTTTGATATTCCAATAACATAATTTTAAGTTTCACGACAATGGTTCGAACCCATGACTTCCGATTTTGAGGTGTACTCACTACACCATACGGAAAGTCATGAAGAATTGCAGAGGTCTGCATAATTTAATTCATGAGGTTCATCGATGCTTCTCATCGAAACGGACCACTTTTAGTAGAACAAAATTTAGTAGAGTTTTCGGGGACTGACTGTAAAAACCCCAAAATTCTTGAGGAGGGCAATTAGTTCCAGTCAGTTCCAGCCAGCTCAACTCCAGTCCAGTTCCAGAAGACGCCCCAGACCAGCCGGACCCGCCAGCAGCCACCAGTAGCAGAGGCCCCAGCCCAGCCGGACTTAGCGGTGGAGGCCGCAGTCCGCCGGGACTTAGCCACCGGGAAGAGTCCGCCGGGACTTAGCCGCCGTGAAGAGTCCGCCGGGACTTAGCCGCCGTGAAGAGTCCGCCGGGACTTAGCCGCCGTGGAGTCAACCAGGGACGTAGCAGATTTCGGGTCTGGCATGGCTCGGCGCAGAGGTCTGGAGGACAAGTCTGGCTTCAACGTAGAGAATTGGCTCGACGAAGGTCTTAATGAAATTAGCAACAAATAGTTGAGTGATGTGATCGTGCGCGTAAAAGTTGAGAGTGTTACCGCAAAAATGTAATCTTTAAAAAGTGTAATATACAAATAAGTAAAGTTTACTGATCTGTTTTGACTCTACAAGTAAATATCAAAAAAAAAATCCTGAAAGCCTAAACCGCTCGGGCCGTTCACCGTAGTACTCGAAAATTCCAGATTATGCGCTCTAAAAAAAAAACCTTTGGGCACATTCTCCGGGCTAGTTTACCAGTGGGAAAATTTTAAAACTTTATTCAGTTATATAGCTTAAGACTTGTAAAACCAACTTTTACAAACATTTAAAGATATATAACCTTGACAAGTGTAGTATAAACTGCAATAAACCGAAATACCGTGTTTTCAGGCACCTAAATCAGCAAAAAAACACCTCAAAACCACCTTCGGAATCCTAAAGTGGTCAGGAACCATTTTTCACAATTTCCCGTCGAATGCAACTACACAGAAAAAAAATGATGGTAATATTCATCAGGAAATGGTGACAGATTTTGTGGCAAAAAAATATGTTTAATATTACATCAGGAATTGATGAATTTTCATCAGTTTCTGATGAATATTCATCAGGTTCACAATTTTACACATTTTTTGAGTAATATTACTCAAAAAATGATAAATATTCAACCAACAAAATTTTCAACATTCCAAAATTCAACTTTTTTTTGCTGTGTAGGTACACAGAAAAAAAAAATGATGGTAATATTCATCAGGAAATGGTGACAGATTTTGTGTCAAAAATAATGATTAATTTTACCTCTGAAAATGATAAATTTTCATCAGTTTTTGATGAATATTCATCAGGTTCACATTTTTACACATTTTTTATGTAATATTACTCAAAAAAGAGGTAATATTCAACCTACCAAATTTTCAACATTCCAAAATTCAACTTTTTTTTCTGTGTGGATCGAAATTGGTCAATTATTCGCAAAGATACAGCATTGAGAATTTCCGTGACGTTACAACGCAAGCAGAACACCCTTTTTGTAAAAGTCTGCGTTGTAACGTCACGAAATGTACAGCGTGTATTTCAAAAATTGCTGTATTTTGTATAACCATTCTCACTTCCCAGACCCAATGTCACCCCTGATGACGATACCCTTTAATATTTATCAGAAGAATACGTTTCACAAAAATTTTCTCGGTGATTGCATCCCGACGGTTTCCCGCGGCGGAATCGATTTTCCGCCGAGAAATGGAAAATTTCCCAATCCATTCTACGTTGGCCAAGATCAAGTATCAAGCAACGAGAAACCCTCCCCCCGTAGAATCGACTCTTTTCGAAGCCATCCTTCAAAGCAGCAGCATGCTGTCCTGTCTGCTGCTCTTCCCGATTTTGGATGCCTTCCGTACGTCCGTGTTATGATAAATTACAACCGGATACAGGTTCCATATCGACGACGACGATGATAGGATAGCCGAGATATCGTATCTCAAAGCTCGTCATCGATGAAGATAAGGAGGAAGATTCATCGTGATGAAGCTACTAACAAGTCAAATCCTTCATCTGGGGTCTCGTCTCCAGTTGGATCCTAGAATATGCATGAAATTTGAGTATTTTTCTTGAAGGAAGAGGGCGTTTTGCATAAATCAAGGCGTCTAAAAATATGCTTCTAAAAGAAACTTTTGGTTTATCATAAAAATCGCTATTGTTACAAATTTCAACAAATATTTGCTTGCAAAACAACAACTTTCAGGTAAGTCCCACGCTCAAAAACTAACGCTAAACAGAGTTAATTTCCGTTGAACTCAAGTGAAAAGTATCGCCTTTGCTAAAATCTTCCGGGCGCAAAATTCGGTTACTTCCGGCGAGATCGAATCGTGGCGGTCGTTCTTTTTCTTTCTTGTCGGGCACAACTGGATGTATCGAAAATAAGCGACGGAATATGGAGCACATCCGGCGGCAAAAGCTCCATCAAGAAACACGGCGGCACCAACACACCGAAAATGCTGCCGGAAGCTGTAGGAGGAGGGGGGTTGATTCCCGGAGTTTTGCGAAATCGAAGAATCGGGCGACATTGGCCAAGTTTGGTCGAAAGGGGAGATTGGGGTCGAAAAGTTCAAAAGTTCGATTAAAGATTTTTTAGAAAGTCATGGTCGTTACAAGAGTTTTCAAATTTACTCAAAATTATTCATTCGAGAATTCTTTAGCCTCCCCTTTATACTCATATTGGGATGATGTGGTTCCACCGTCTTCGGCTAAACAACCAACCAAAAAACAAGTTGGAAAACCCAGGGAGGAAAAGCTTTCACTTTCCTTTGCCCTGTCATATCCAAAACAAAAATCAGGCGAATTTCTTACTCGGCTGAATCGTACCTTTTTTGCGTTGGAATTTTCTGACAGAGTTCCGCCCTGATGTCGATCATATTGTTTTGAGTACGCGGAGATTTTGGGTTAACGTTATAAGAGAAAAAAAACAAAACGAACTTGAACTGCTTTTCTGCGAGGTGAAATGCAGAAAAAAAGTATTTGGAAATAAAATTTATTGCACGGAAATAAAACGGTGCCCGTTTTTTTTTTCATTTTTATGATTTTCACGCGCCCTTTTCTTTCTCTTCAATTTCATCGCGAAAGGTTGTTTATTGCCCTCTGCCTTCGGGAAGTTTTTGTTGGATAATAATGCATTATCGGAGCGATGACCGGCCAAGAAAAATGGGACCCTTTTACGTCATACTTTTCATATTTTTTGCACGGATGAATTATTGATTTGTCACAACAATAGTGGAGGAGAGCAAATTTATCAAAAATGTATAAAATGTTTTTTATGAAAAATTCTTTAAAAATATCGATCATTGAGTCTAGTCGAAAAGCTCCTGTTGGTTCTGATATTTTAATTTTGAATTTTTTTTTTTATTTTTATACATTAAAAATTGAACCAATAGTTTCCAAGATAATGCAAGTCAAAAAAAACTATGGCTTATAAGATTACACTTAGAAACATAACTAGAAGCTGTATTTTGTTTTATTTGAAACATTCTCACATCAATTTCGATTACAAATTTGATTTTGAATGTAAACATTATTTAAGAAATTTTGTTTAACCTGATTTTTGATAGAAAAAACCACTTCATTTCAATTGAAATTTCCGATAACACACAGCAACAAAAAGTTGAATTTTGGAATGTTGAAAATTTGGTTGGTTGAATATTACTCATTTTTTGATTAATATTACTCAAAAAATGTTTAAAAATGTGAACCTGATAAATATTCATCAGAAACTAATGAAAATTCACCAATTCCTGATGTAATATTACACATTTTTTTGCCACAAAATCTGTCACCATTTCCTGATGAATATAACCATAATTTTTTTTCTGTGCAGATTTCGGGAGCGTTATTTTATTACATAACGCAAAAATTCGGATTATATTACCCCCTCCTCCCCCGTCGTGACAAAATTTCAATACAAATTTTAAATTTTTTGAATGGAGCATAACACGGCCTTCGACCCCCTCCCCTCCCCCAAATGCGTTACATAATAAAAGAACGCTCCCTTTGCACCATCCTAAACTTAAAAAATATGCATTTTTTGTCTTTTAAGAATTATAAAAAAATAATAAGAAAAATCAAATTTAAAGAATTCAACTTTGAATAATTAAATGTAAAAATAGAAGATTCAAGAATTTTTTAAACCTCCAACTTTGCCGAAGACACTAAATCGATCAAAATATCCCCTTTCAAGGTACAAATTGTCGAATACTCACATGCCCATTTTGTTTGACCAGCCCTTTATGGGAAAACTGATGATGCAAAATGGTTTCTGTTGACCCACAGAATGCATGGACAAGGCTCAAGAAAAAAATTACAAAAAAGCCGATTAGCAAAAAAAAGGAGAGAATTACTCAAGTGTACAATTTAAAGGTGTAATATGGGTAATTCTCTACCAACTCACACGAAATCGGGAAAAGTTGCCCCGACCCCTCTTCGATTTGCGTGAAACTTTGTCCTAAGGGGTAACTTTTGTCCCTGATCACGAATCCGAGGTCCGTTTTTTGATATCTCGTGACGGAGGGGCGAACATGCGAAAAAAGAGGTGTTTTTCAATAATTTGCAGCCTGAAACGGTGAGATAGAAATTTGGTGTCAAAGGGACTTTTATGTAAAATTAGCCCCCGATTTGATGGCGTACTCAGAATTCCGAAAAAACGTTTTTTCATCGAAAAAAACACTAAAAAAGTTTTAAAAATTCTCCCATTTTCCGTTACTTGACTGTAAATTTTTTTGGAACATGTCATTTTAAAGGAAATTTAATGTACTTTTCGAATCTACATTGACCCAGAAGGGTCATTTTTTCATTTGGAACAAAATTTTTCCTTTTTAAAATTTCGTGTTTTTTCTAACTTTGCAGGGTTATTTTTTAGAGTGTAACAATGTTCTACAAAGTTGTAGAGCAGACAATTACAAAAATTTTGATATATAGACATAAGGGGTTTGCTTATAAACATCACGAGTTATCGCGATTTTACGAAAAAAAAGTTTTGAAAAAGTTACTTTTTGCGTTTCTCTTTGTTTCGTCGTCCGTGTCTGTCGCAGGTGACCATGAACGGCCATGATCGATGACGACCAACATTTTCAAAACTTTTTTTCGTAAAATCGTGATAACTCGTGATGTTTATAAGCAAACCCCTTATGTCTTGTAATTGTCTGCTCTACAACTTTGTAGAACATTGTTACACTCTAAAAAATTACCCTGCAAAGTTAGAAAAAACACGAAATTTTAAAATGAAAAATTTTGTTCTAAATGATAAAATGACCCTTCTGGGTCAATGTAGATTCGAAAAGAACATTAAATTTCTCATGAAATGACATGTTCCAAAATTTTTTACATTCAAGTAACGGAAAATGGGAGAATTTTTAAAACTTTTTTAGTGTTTTTTTCGATGAAAGATACGTTTTTTCGGAATTCTGAGTACGCCATCAAATCGGGCGTCTAATTTTACATAAAAGTCCCTTTGACACAAAATTTCTATCTAATCACCGTTTCAGGCTGCAAATTATTGAAAAACACCTCTTTTTTCGCATGTTAAAAAAGGAAGGGGTCGTACCGCCCCTCCGTCACGAGATATCAAAAAACGGACCTCGGTTTCGTGATCAGGGACAAAAGTTACCCCTTAGGACAAAGTTTCACGCAAATCGAAGAGGGGTCGGGGCAACTGCTGTGTGAGTTGGCGGAGAATTACCCATATTACTTCTTGTATGATGTAATATTACTTCAGTTCAGGTAAATAAAGGAATTGCACAAGAAATTGATAGATTTTACAATTTTAAAAAGATTCGATTTTTCTAAACCATATTAGAGTGTTTTAAGCTCAGGAAAAACTTTCAAAATAATAATTTTTAATATCACAGTAAAAAACAAATTTGGAAGGTTAAATGTGTAAGTGGTCGAATATTACATCTTTTCTGGTGCACAGAATAAATACTAATAATGTAGTTATTTTAAAATTGGAATTCAATGTTGACATAATTATTTGCCAAATTCTACGTATATTTTGAATTTTCCATATGATTTGATGTAAATTTTAATGCAACTTGCATTTCAGTTAACATGATATATCATTTACATGATTTATTATGTAATTTTTGCTATGTGTGGTTTAAAATCAATCACAAAATAAAAAAATTATGTCAATTAACACTTTTTGAGAGGTAAAATAACACATGACAAAAGCTCATTGTTCAAGGATTTAACAAAAAACTTAAATGTTAGCCAAGTAAAATAACGTGCTACATCGTATAAATTACTGATAACGTACTAGTTTAATCGAATAAACATTTACATCATTTATATTTAATTTTGATAGTTTCACAAAAATTTAGGTGTAACAACATAGAAAAACAGGCAACATTACATCATCAACTTTTCAACATTTTTTCAAAAATAAAATGTGTACTTTCCGACATAAATTCATAGAAAATAGCGTTTAAAAAGAGTTAATTTGTTTTGATGGATCAAATCATCTTCCAAATTTTTCCTTTTTAATTGTTTATTATTAATCACCAACACAGTAAAACAACGGAAATTTAAAGTGTATTTTTTCAGTACTTTTTAATGTATTTTACTCAAATTAAAGTTTTTTAATATAACAATTCTCTGCTGTAAAATTTTACGGTTTCAGTAATATGATGTTTTTCAATACAAATGGTAAAATTCTAATCGTATTTGATGTTATTTCATGTTTACTTATTGATTCAGATAAAATTTCAGAACAAAAAGAGAAAGAAAAACCCAAATAATAAGGGAAAACAAATTATTTTTGACCAAAAAACATCAAAATTTAAGTCAATTGAAAACAATTTGATATGCATTCGTTGAAATAGTAGTTCATGCAACAAATTGCAAAAAGAAGATTTATAAATAACGAGTCGTACCTTTATCCAAATCGGTGAATCTCGTTGGATAAATACGACGAGTGCTGAAAAAATCAAATTTTGCAACGAGTTCCGTACAATATTTTTTGCAATTCCGAAAATCGCCCTTTGAGTGAAATTATAAGTGAAAATCAATTTTTTTTGGAAAGTATTACTTTTCAAAACAAGTGCTGAAAAGTTCAACTTTTCAGCATCAAGAGATGGAAAGAAGAATTTCAGCATTTATTTTTTAAAGTGTTACTATTCGATTCTGTTATTTTTGGTACAGAAAAAAAGGCTTTTTCGTTGTTCAGGAAAAGGAAATATTTTCACGACGAAATTGCAAAAAAAAATAATTAACATGTTATGGCTCGTTTAAAATAATTTATAATTTTTGTGAAATTCCGATGATCAGTACCGCATAAGTTTTTTTTTCTTCTACATTCAAAAATATAATGTTACACATTTTCTGACACAAAATCTGTATACATTTCCCGATGTCATCACCATGATTATTTTAACTGTAATGCTTTCAATACTTTCATACAAAAAAGAAAAGAAAATAGTTTCAAAGCAAATATTTTTTAAATAAACCTTGAACATAATTTTTGAATTTAAAAAACAAAACTCCAAACATTTACCTATTGTAATATGTAAGTTTCGACCCACTTAGCCAGTGTTTATGAAAAATTAGCAGCAAATCATAAAATTATTCAATCGATTTTAAAACACCTCCCCTTCAGTATCAATAAATTCAACTTTTAAGACAAACCATAAACACCCCCTCTCTAAAAGCCATAGCTATCGATTACCCCCCAAAGACGACTGTGGTGGCGAGCCCTTGGAACATAAAAAAATAATCTCGTTTGGAACATTGCCACAAACTTTTCTCTCGTTTTTTTTTTCGCTTTCTTAAAACCGCTCAAATTAACCCAAAGTACTTTGTAATCGAAATAGCGCCATCGTCGTCGTCGTCGTTGGAATTTTACGCTGCATCAGACTAACATTTTCGTCGTCGTTTTTTTTCGTGACACGGAGGGAAAAATAGCCAGCCGATAAAGTGCTGCCAAGCCCTGAGCGAGCACTTGAGCGTTTTTTTTTTTTTAATGCATTATTATATGCTCATCGTTAATTTAACCCTCACTCAACCCAAACTTAATACGAGCTTCTATCCAAAAAATTAACAAAAATCAAGTTTTCTTACAAAATTCTAACATAAAAAACTAATTTTCTTCTAAGAAAGTTATGGGTTTTTACAGATTAACTTGTTTGACTGATATTTTTTGAGTTGAAAAATAGGCTAAGTTTTTTAAAGACAATTGAGGGTTAAGACTAGCGCGAGCAAGAGCGCAAAAAGCTCTATTTCAAGGAAAACGAGTCCGCGGAGGAAGCGGGGAAAAAAGTGCGACAAAAAGTTAAATAAAATAAAATAGAACAGCAAATAGTGTGATAAACCGAATGGGCTAATTTAAATTTTACGGCCTCGAAGCCTTTAATGGGATGCTAAAATATTCAAATATGGCTGCGCTCGGAGCGAACGAGACTGACACGGTGAGCGAGAAAAAAAAGTGAGCAACGAATTTTCGTGAAAAAAACGAAAGAGAAGGGAAAATCTTTGGAAGTGGCTGGATTCGGAGGAAAAGCTATTAATATTTTCGCAACTCATTAGAAGTGAAAACGAGGAAATCCGTGCTCTCGAGAGCGGTGACTCGTGAGCACCACGGATCAAGGGAAGACCAGAAACGTGAAACACGGCTGCCGAAATGGACGGCAATGGCTTTGCGAATGCGCTTGGAATTAATTGAAGGCACTATCGTGGGATTTTTTTTTGTTCCACGCGGATTGATTCATGCGAAAAAGAAAGCTGCATTTGAGTGCATGTCTAGGCTTAATTGGAAATGTCTAGGAAAGTGCAGTTTGATTTCCGAGCATTGCAAGAAAGATGTTTTAACAGTTTTTTTTTTTTTTTTTTTCGACTAAGCAAACAATTATTTTAATCAGTTTCTTAAACTGGTTATACTTTGAAATTCTCATAACATTCACTTAAATTCACATAATTTCAACTCATTATGCTAGAAACCATAATAATTGTTAGTCATAAGTAAGTAATATCAAGTTTTCTCGTAAATATTAAATTGATTTTTTTTTATTTTGATGAAGCATGCCAAATGAAGCCACAATTTTGCGTTCTGGTCATACACAATTTTTACATTTAGAATTAATTTTCTGAGCGACTTGGTGTCATCGACAAAATTGTAGGACTTTTCCGAAAAAATGAAGACAAAATTTTGAAATGCACTTCTTTTACCAAAATTACGTGTTTTGACGATTTTTTTAACATCCGATTATTTTTTTTTTTTTTTTTTTTTGATAGCGGACCTAAAAAGACATCTTTTGCACTAGAGTTTCAAAAAATCAAACCATCCACATTAACGACCCCCGGGTCTTTTGTGGTCTCTATTGCAAGTTTCTGCTCGAACCTAGGAGTCCGAAGGCTTGAATGGGGAGGGCACCCAAACCTCTTTCTACTCCAAGGAACCTTCCACCCCAGTGTTTGAACTGACGACCTTCGGATTGCGAATCCAACCGCCGCCAGCGATTCCACCGGAGTAGGCTTGGTTTGGTGTGTTGTTTGTACTTATGGCATGGAGACGGCTCCTACACCAGGAATGACTTAACGGCCTAACAACCAAGGCCGGGACCGACATTTTACTTCCTCATCCGATGGAAGGTTGGAGCAGATGGGAATCGAACCCAGAATCATCCGCTTACAAAGCGGACAGCGTAACCATTCGGCCACGCACTGCTCCTAGAGTTTAGGATGGTGCAAAATCTGGTACCGGAGATGATGATGATATCGATAATATGGAGATTTATTTGGGAAAAAAGCGAAAATATTGTTGAATAAAATTTTATTTCCCGTTTGGAAATTTTTGGAAAGCTTAAAAAATGTTTTACAATTTGATTTCTGATTGGCAATGCTAAAAAAAACTGTTTGCTCTTTTCCATACAAATATTTTTCAAATTTACAAATAAATCATTTTTTTTTTAATGTAAGCCTTGATTTAAAATTCTGAAAATATTTTGGTTTAAACAGATGATTTTTCCAAGGCTAACCATGAAATAGGTAACTCGAGTTTGAAAATTATTGCTGATCAGATTTTTTTTTGTTTTCAGAGGCTGTATCAAAGCATACTGTAGTCCGATCAACAGTGTCAAACAATTTTCTCAGCTTTTTGTAGGGGTGCTTTTCCCTTAAAAAATATTTTAAAATTGCAAAAAAATAACATAGACCTTAAAATTAACTATGATAATTATAATATAATTTGAAAATGCTACACTTATTTAAAATGTGTAAAGTCTATTTCAGATGAAAATTTGATTTAGCATCTTCCAAATATCTTTTAAAATTAAATTTGAATATGTTTTGATATTATCATAACCTACAACTTCGTTGAAGACACGAAATCGAACGAAAAAATACTTCTGAAAATAAAATTTTACGAATATTCACGTTGTATGGAAACTGGCATGGCAAAAATTAATGATGGAATAAAGCTACTTTTAACAAAGGAAATGCATGGCAAACGTCATCACTGATTTCTCCACAACTATTTGCGAGCGGCCCATAAATGGTTCTGTGAAAATATTCTTAATTCTGTTTTGAGAAGCAACTTGCTGAATAATTTTCAAATAAAACACATTTTTTAAATATATTTCTTTTTGTGCCATGCCGCGATCGACTTTTTTTCTTCTGAAATATTAAAAAGTTAAATGTTCGGTTCTCTTGCAACTTTACAAACAAAATCGATTATTTCAAAATCACAATTTTATGAGCAAATTTCCCTTTAAAAATACACAGTAAGATCTCGAAGCAAAAAAAATAATCCTTCGATTGACGTTTTTCTGAAATTTCATATTTTGTTATGGGACCATCCACAAACCACGTGGACACTTTTTTTGGAGCGTGGACAATCGCTCGTAAAAATGGTTACAACGGATTTATATATTTGCCAATTTTTTTTATTTTTTTTATTAAAGCTCAAATTCCCAAAACCCGTATTTGTTTTAAATTATAATTGTACATGGAAGCCCAAAATAAGACCGAACGTCGATTTTTAGACACTTTTGCTCAATTCTGAGGGCTCAATATCAGCGGGCAAAATTACATGGAAAAACGTTACTTAATCCACCCTAGGGTGGTTGGTGCCTTCCTCACATTTAAAGGGTGCTGTCCAAAAAAGACACAAAAGGGCGGTGTTTTTCAGTGTTTTATCAATTTGACTCATTATTAATACCACTAGATTGGGTAGTCAGAGCTTCATATTGCAGGGCACTTAGGTGCTTACAACTTATGATTGGGTAGTCAGATCTCCAATCTAATTCGTGCCCGTTGAAAAGGTATTTTGATTACATATCCAACGACAGGTCGCATGAGAGATCCGGACAACGTTTTCATCAAAATATCTGAGATCCGGCCTCCAAAAAGTGCATAAATAACACTTAAGTGCTTATAACTTTTGATAGGGTTGTCAGTTCTTCAATGTCTTGGATGCATTGGACAGGTCTTTTGATGACCTATCCAACGACAATTCGCATGAGAGATCCGGACAACGTTTTCATCAAAATATCTGAGATCCGGCCTCCAAAAAGTGCATGAATAACACTTAAGTGCTTATAACTTTTGATAGGGTTGTCAGATCTTCAATTTCTTGGACGCATTGGACAGGTCTTTTGATGACCTATCCAACGACAGGTCGCATGAGAGATCCGGACAACGTTTTCATCAAAATATCTAAGATCCGGCCTCCAAAAAGTGCATAAATAACACTTAAGTGCTTATAACTTTTCATAGGGTTGTCAGATCTTCAATGTCTTGGACGCATTGGACAGGTCTTTTGATGACCTATCCAACGACAGATTGCATGAGAGATCCGGACAACGTTTTCATCAAAATATCTGAGATCCGGCCTCTAAAAAGTGCATAAATAACACTTAAGTGCTTATAACTTTTGATAGGGTTGTCAGTTCTTCAATGTCTTGGATGCATTGGACAGGTCTTTTGATGACCTATCCAACGACAATTCGCATGAGAGATCCGGACAACGTTTTCATCAAAATATCTGAGATCCGGCCTCCAAAAAGTGCATAAATAACACTTAAGTGCTTATAACTTTTGATAGGGTTGTCAGATCTTCAATTTCTTGGACGCATTGGACAGGTCTTTTGATGACCTATCCAACGACAGGTTGCATGAGAGATCCGGACAACGTTTTCATCAAAATATCTGAGATCCGGCCTCCAAAAAGTGCATAAATAACACTTAAGTGCTTATAACTTTTCATAGGGTTGTCAGATCTTCAATGTCTTGGACGCGTTAGAAAGGTCTTTCAAATACCTTTCTAAAAATGTATAGCATGACGGGGTTTCTTACAAAAACCACCCTTTTTACAATCTTCCGGACTTTAGTCAAAATCGTTTTTTTAGCATAACTTTTGAAGTACTTAACTAAACTTCATAATTTTCAATAGGGACTTATGGGACCCCAAGACGGATCGAATGAGACCAAAACGGTCCAAATCGGTTTAGCCAGTCTCAAGATAATCGAGTGCATATTTTTTGGTGCACAGACCCACATCCCTACACACACACACACACACAGACATTTGCTCAGAATTTGATTCTGAGTCGATATGTATACGTGAAGGTGGGTCTAGGAGGTCAAATTAAGAAGTTCGTTTTTCGAGTGATTTTATAGCCTTTCCTCAGTAAAGTGAGGAAGGCAAAACATATATTTGGCCAATTTTCGAATTTCGTTAAGGTGGTTCCATATAGTTTTTCCCTAGAAAATTAGACTTTTTCAAATGAAGATATCTTGAGTTCAAAGAAAAACACCCCTTAGATTTTTTCAGCGTTTGTAGTGCTGGATCTCCTCTTTAAAATGCAACCTGGCACTTTAAATTTGGCTTGCGCCTTTTGAAGATATTTGAGTTTTAAATTTGCATCTTTTTTACCTTAAAATGGCTGTAACTTTTGACCCTTAAGTTCAAATTGACTTGTCAAAAAATAATGTGTGTTTTTTAAAGCTCTAAAAGTGCTCCAAATATCACTTTTCACTAAAAGTTAATCCTGAATTGTCAAGTTCAAAAAACTGATTTTTCAAGGTTTGCTCACATGCTTTCTATAAATTTGGTCGTAGAAGGCGTAGATAAAATTTTGGTGTCTTCGACAAAGTTGCTTGGATTGGCAAGCCCAACATCATCTAGAAGACAAAAAAATCCAAAAATAATCCTGAAAAGTTAAATTTTTAAAATCACCCTAATCGTGAACCACCCTAATTTTCAACCAAACCAAAAGTTGCCCCTTTTTATTTACAACAACCCTCTGAAGACACCAAAGCTCCAAAACTTCTAAATTTTTCGGAAAATCCATTTTCCACCTAATTTTGCGATCTGGATTACTGACTGTGCAATGTTGAAAAATGGAAGATTTGAGAAACTTTATGATCTTTACGAAAAAAATATTTTGAAAATTTTGGAATCAAGACTAACATTTCAAATGGGCGTAATATTGAATGTTTGGCCTATTTGAAATGTTAGTCTTGATATCAAAATTTTCAAAATATATTTATTTTAAGTTTACAAAATTATTCATTTCCAACATTAAAAATTGTACCATTAGCTGCTGAGATATTAGCATTAGAAAATGTGAGATAAAACCATTTCATTTCATAACAAATTTAAAAAAAAATAGTTTTACTTTGAGATTGTCCTAATACGACCCTTAATTCACTTTCCTTAAAAAAAATAATACAAAAAGAACATTTTTTGAATATTATAAGCCAAAACAGCCTTATCGAGACACTCTTCTACGAATTGACAATAAATCTTTTTGATCAAAATTCATAATTTGAAAATACCTTCACTGCCCATTTAAACAAAAACAATCGTTCCAAAACATTCATTTAATGGAAAGCTAGAAAACTAAATCTGCTCGTGGACTCGCTCTTATGTTCAAAGTTCGATAGAGTTCATGTCTTGATGATGATTTCAATTTTATAATTTCCCATTTTTTCAATTCAATTCAATTCGGTTTTATTGGTGAATAATCAAGATACAATCAGTTCTTTTGCAGTTCATAACAGAGTTTTGGAGTTCCTTTCAGCTGTGTGTTGCACCATAATCCATTTTGGAACAATTATTTCTATAACTATGGCACTGACAAGAGCAAGAAAAATTAAAAAAAAAAACTTGCTAAAATTGCAAAGGAAAGGGGAAAGAAAGAGAAAAAGCTTATAACTAAATCACAGTATTTTATCCTTTGTAGATGTGCTTGATCATCAGCTCCCCAAGGGCTAGAAATTGCTCCGCCTTGTTACGGCAGGTCCGAAACCTCGACATCATCTCCCCCGCGAGAGCAAAGAACTCTGGCAGGGTGAAGAGATCTTCCCCGGTGACTTCTTGCTGGGATGATGATTTCAATTTTATAATTTCCCATTTTTTAACGGAAATTTTCAAGATTAAGATTTAGTAGCTAACGTAATATAAGCCAACGACGAAGTTGACCTTATAGCTGTCGGCCACCATTGCTAGTACCAACCACTAGTGTCTTCCTTTTTATCTACAAGGACTTCGCCGCCCTGGGCTCCTAAGTGTATGAAAGTATGGCACGGAGCGACGGCGCCGAATACCCATATTTACACAAAGAATTTTAGAGCGCCCGCCGCGGGATTCGAACCGGCGACCTCTGGATTGGAGTCCAGTGCGCGGTCCGATTGATCCACACGGGCGAGACAATATAAGCCAAACGTTGTCATTAAAGTAGAATTTCCTCAAATTAATTAAAATTCGTTCGTAATTTGATGCACAGGATTAAGATCCAATTCAAAAACAAAATTTAAATGCAAATTCTGCAATCATCATCTGCAAGTTACTAGACAGAACCAAAGACATTCTTTTTGAAGATTGTTCAAATGCATAATTTAAATTCAACCCATCCAATCCAACTGACACTCATCAGCATATGTAAAATTAAAATCAATTTCCATTTGAACAAACTAATGAATGTCTGTAAAAGTACCAGATGGTCCACATCACAAAACCCTGTCTTAACCTACCCCCAGAGAACTGAAAGAGCTCTCAATTTACCGACAAGTAAACAATCCATTCCAAAGAGCACCTCAACCTCAATTAATATGCAAAGCAAACTTCCTACATGGAATCCCTTCAAGATTGGCCCACCGCCCCCCTCCCCCACCCATCTGGTCCAGGTCATGGACATGGCCAAAAGACAGGTCTTTTTGTCGAATCAAAATAAATAAGATCGTAACGAACCCAAACATGGGAACCACCCACAAAGAGCAGTTTCAGAGTTGTTTTCGTAGGACCTTAAAAAGCAAGATGTTTTCCAGGATCGGTGTTTACTTTGAAGTCTGTACCCAGCCCTCTTATTTTACTTCTTTCGAGGAAGCTGATATTGAATTTCGGGGGCCCAGATCAAATACAATCAGGCCCCTCTAGTGGTGTGCGTGGGTTTGCGAAAGGAAGCGAATCTATAAATCACTAATTCAATATTTTTGTCAGTCACTTTGCTAAATTTGATACCTTTATCTGGGGCCACTTTTTCCTGGAAGCGAGCGGCGACCGTGTCCTTGACGAAAGTACGCGTTTTTAGCCAAGAATAAAGTCTCATTGGCAAAAAAAACTGTGCAAGTGTTGCCTTATTTGAATATAAATTTAAAACTTTACTCGTTCGTTAGGTGGAGCAAGAAGCCTTTTTGCAGACCAGCTTGCGGAGCTTGTCCTGTTGCCACTCGGTGATGGTGAAATTCGCCTGAAAAAGGATCCCAGAATAGCATCGTGCTGCTAACCACTAACAGGAGTATCGAACAGGAGCAAATTATGGCTTCTAAAGAGGGGGTGGTGATAAAAATGGCAAGGGGAGAAGGACACAATTTTTACAAATCTCGAAATATTTTCATGTGCCAAATTCGAAAAAATTAACTTAAAATAGGAATATGCGAAATTATTGCCACAAAACTATCAAAACATAAAAACATTTGAAAATTCAAAAGAAAAAAATACATTTCAAAATGCGATCAGCCATTTAAAATCAGTCAAAATCGCATTGATGAAACATTAAAAAAATGCAGGTGTTTATGTTACAAACATGACTAGAATAACAAGGAGTATTGTAAGATAATAAATGTTGGTCCTTTAATAATAAATTTTGGCCCTTTCAGTCTCAGTGGGTCAATTATGACCAAAAATCTAATATTTCCAAAACTAGCCTATTATTGTCGTACACGGAAAAAAAATCATGGTAACATTACATCTGGGAAGGGGTACATCTTTTATGTCAGAAAAAAAGGTATAATTTTACTTCTGGAAATGTGTAATTTTACCACTTTTATGGTGTAATGTCACTTTTTCAGTCTAAATAAGGTAAAATTACATCATAAAAGAGGTAATATTCAACCTTCCAAAATTACAGCTTCCAAATTTACATTATTTTTTACTGTGTATGGTCGTAAGAATCAATTTCCCTTCATCAACTAAAACACGTTTTTTTAACTCTGGCTTGAAAGGGTTAAGAAAACTCTAAATATGCTGCATGCAACGAATCCACGTTTGAGAGCAACAAAGTTTAATGGGTGCTTCATGGATAAAACCTTGGTCGGCCCTGAAAATTGATGTGTGTTTTTTTTTTTCGAAAAAATTGTCTCTTATTTGGGAGGGAATTTTTAGCAGTTTTTGCTCAATCAAAAACTTGTTTTTTCTTGTTTAATGTTTTTCTCAATTTATCATTGGTTTTAACATATTTTAACTTTTTTGTTTTCGTTTTTAAATGTAGTTTCCGGTCTTAATTTTTTCAGCAAATTTTTCGATATTTTTAGTATTTTTTACATTTTTCTAAATAAATTTCAGCCTTTTGATAATTTAAAATTAAATGAGAAAAAACAATAAATCATTTGAGAGCATAAAAATTTCCTGGATTTTTTATTGATTTTCCAAAAATCGGAAAATAATTTTTGATGCTTTGGATTTTTTGAGAACATAAGTTAAAAAAAAACTTTTTTTGTACAAAATAGCTTTCGACTGTGTTTCCAAGTCCAAGATTGTTTTTTAAAAGTTGAATAAGGCCGTTGCAAATAATTTTCAAAATTTATGTCGCCCCCCCTTCAAAATTGGTCTGAAAAATCAGGGGGCAAAAAAAATATTTTTCTAACAAAACTTCAAAATTCCCATGAAAATAGAAGTCTAATCAACTGATAACAATCTAAAATGCATTTTTCTACATAGATAATCATATTAAGCATGTTTGGGCTTGTTGGAAAATGTTTTGAATTTTTATGAAATTCCAATGTACAGCACTGCAAAAAATTTATTTTGAATACTTAGAAATTTTGGAAATTAATGATGGCAAAACAACTGGACAGGTGTATAATGCATTTTAAAACACTTTTTTCATTAAAATGTTGAAACCATGGCTCGTAGTTTCAATTTTTATACTTTTTTATAAAATTTGTATAAATCAGCATACATAAACACAAATCTTCTTATTGAATTGACTGAATTTTTTGTTAATAAACAAGCCTTACCCGACAAACTTCGTTCTGCCGTTTTTCGTTTGTTGACGTTTTTTTTTTTTTTTGCTTTTTTGCTTATTCAGCCTCCTATGATCAAAATTTGATTTTACGCAACGCAACAGAGAGCACCTCGATCCGACGCTCCGTATTGAACTGATTCGCGTTCGAACAAAATCGTCGAAATTTTTTATATATATAGATAAAACGTCCATTGTAGAAGGGGAGATATTTCGCCAAATTAATAACACCGATGTGGTTAGTTTGACCGTCCAAAATGTTCTGATTTTATTGTGATCGAAAAGTCCCCCAGAGCCTCACACACGAGGTACTGAGATTTTGCTTACAGAGCATTAATCGAGCTACTTGCTTTAATCGCGGCGAGGTAAACGAAGTCTAGCTTTGTTCGCAGTTTGGGTTACTGTTGTCGGCTGTGCTGACGATGTTGGTGGCGTCGATCAATTATGCGGAAAGCAATTTCCGTAACTTATATATAGATTATAGCAGTTCACAGCAAAATAAATGTCACTAAAACATGTTTCTAATAATTATCAAGTAGGTAATTATGTCTAGTCAAGGGAAAATTAAAATTTCTCTAAAATGCTGAATTTATAGCTTTTATTAACAATAATTATACAATTATTCATGAATTGATTTTTAATTAGGGCCGCTTCAAGAAAAGTAACATTCTCATTAATTAATCAAATATTTAAAAAAAATGTAAATGGGTAATTCTCTACAAACTCACACGAAATCGGGAAAAGTTGCCCCGACCCCTCTTCGATTTGCGTGAAACTTTGTCCTAAGGGGTAACTTTTGTCCCTGATCACGAATCCGAGGTCCGTTTTTTGATATCTCGTGACGGAGGGGCGGTATGACCCCTTCTATTTTTGAACATGCGAAAAAAGAGGTGTTTTTCAATAATTTGCAGCCTGAAACGGTGATGAGATAGAAATTTGGTGTCAAAGGGACTTTTATGTAAAATTAGACGCCCGATTTGATGGCGTACTCAGAATTCCGAAAAAACGTATTTTTCATCGAAAAAAACACTAAAATAATTTTAAAAATTCTCCCATTTTCCGTTACTCGACTGTAAAATTTTTTGGAACATGTCTTATGGGAAATTTAATGTACTTTTCGAATCTACATTGACCCAGAAGGGTCATTTTTTCATTAAGAACAAAATTTTTCATTTTAAGATTTCGTGTTTTTTCTAACTTTGCAGGGTTATTTTTTAGAGTGTAACAATGTTCTACAAAGTTGTAGAGCAGACAATTACAAAAATTTTGATATATAGACATAAGGGGTTTGCTTATAAACATCACGAGTTATCGCAATTTTACGAAAAAAAGTTTTGAAAAAGTTACTTTTTGCGTTTCTCTTTGTTTCGTCGTCCGTGTCTATCGCGGGTGACCATGAACGGCCATGATCGATGACGACCAACTTTTTCAAAACTTTTTTTCGTAAAATCGCGATAACTCGTGATGTTTATAAGCAAACCCCTAATTGTTTGTTCTACAACTTTGTAGAACATTGTTACACTCTAAAAAATAACCCTGCAAAGTTAGAAAAAACACGAAATTTTAAAATGAAAAATTTTGTTCTAAATGAAAAAATGACCCTTCTGGGTCAATGTTGATTCGAAAAGTACATTAAATTTCCCATAAAATGACATGTTCCAAAAAATTTTACAGTCGAGTAACGGAAAATGGGAGAATTTTTAAAGCTATTTTAGTGTTTTTTTCGATGAAAAATACGTTTTTTCGGAATTCTGAGCACGCCATCAAATCGGGCGTCTAATTTTACATAAAAGTCCCTTTGACACCAAATTTCTATCTCATCACCGTTTCCGGCTGCAAATTATTGAAAAACACCTCTTTTTTCGCATGTTCAAAAATGGAAGGGGTCGTACCGCCCCTCCGTCACGAGATATCAAAAAACGGACCTCGGATTCGTGATCAGGGACAAAAGTTACCCCTTAGGACAAAGTTTCACGCAAATCGAAGAGGGGTCGGGGCAACTGCTGTGTGAGTTGGCGGAGAATTACCCAAATGATAAACAAAAGCCGTTACAATTATAATTAATTTCTTAAGCTATTGCCAAAATATTCAAAACTATTTTATGTATACTATCAAAATGCTTTAAAAAAGTGCTTTTTCTTTTAAATTCAAAGTGTTCAAGCCTTTGCAATAGTAAAAAAGTTATATATAACGTAAAAAATGATAGCGAAAATTTTTAAAATTTGATTCCTTTTCAAAACATCATGAAATAACTGCAAACAAAGTAAAATCATAAAGCAAATAATTTGTAGAAAAAAAAAAGTTTCACCTTAAAAGATTTAAAATTGTTTCAAACAAATCAACTGTTTTTACAATGTGAAACGAAAGTGAAATTTTGCATACTTTAACTTGTTTTTTTTTAAATTTAATTTCTTTCAAAAAATTTCAAGAACTACTAATGAAAATAAACGTATAACAATCTTTTTAAGAAATGTAAAAAAGAACTCAAAAAACAAACATTTCAATTCGGTTATAAACTTAAAAGTTAAAAAAAAGTTGAGGTTCAAAAAAGCAATAAAATCATAATCTGTATTTTTTCTGAGAAACTACGATTTCTGCATTTGATCTGTTGACTTTCGAACCTTTTATTGCACATTCGTCAAATCACCTTTGGAATTAGTTACACAACTTATTGAAACAAACAATTGCGAATTTTTAGCAAAAAATAATCTAATATTCATTATTTTTTTTAGTATTTGATATGTTTTGGGATTCTTGGGCAAAAATGTCTCGAAATCGACGCACTTATGAAGTAATCACTAAGATGGTTTAACGAAAATTCAAGATCTCAAAACTTCTAAATTATTAACTTTTGCAGCATTTTTTTTTTTTTTTTTTGTTGAGGTTATATTGGAAAGCCCAGAAAATTATGAATACACCATGTATTGTTTCTAACTATATATGAAAAAAGAGCAACATAAATTCACCAAAAAATTCCAAAAACAATGCATTTCACCCTACTACTAAAAGTAAAAACCTGCTAAAATATTTCAAGCTTTTTTTCCAAGACCCTTCTTGTTGCATCGCCAACCGACCGATCGCCATTCGTCGTTCTTATCGTTTCCGGGCTTTTCCTTTGGGGATTTCCCCAGCGCTGTTCGTTCTTGGAAAAGCACTTTTCACCGCCCCGGTCTGTCTGGCCGTTCGAACGGGGTTTTTGTGTGTGTGTGCACTTAGGAACAAGAAACTTCAAGTCGGTCGGCCGACAGGCGGTTCAGCATTCCATTCCCAAAGGGTTTCGGTTTTTTCTTTTTTTGCTGCAACTTTAGCCTTCATCGTTTGGTTTTGCATTTTGCTTCTGTTTTTTTTTTCTCTTCTTCGAGAACGGCCCTTTACGAGATGGTTTTATCACAATTTCACATCTGCTTGAGCATTTGCGCTTGTTGGTTTGTTTTTTTTTGAGTTTTTTTTTTTATGTTTTGTACTGGGAATTCGATGGAAATGGAACGAAAACTACCGGTTTGGTTGAAAGGAGATTTAATGGCAGGTTTATGCATTTTCACAGAACTGTAAGCAAATCATATTGGCAATTTTTAGCTTAACATAGCAAAAAATATCGCACCTTGACAAAATACTTTGCTTAAAAATGCAAAGGTGTAAGTCTCCGGAATCTACTTAACTGTTTTTAACAGCAAAAAATATGAAAAGCTGGGCAAACCTCAACTCGCTGGAATAAAAGAAGGGAATGCAAACAAACCGCACTTTTGCAAACCAGTTGTGCAGTGTTTGCACGACCACGGGATCAACTGTTTGCCCGGGTTGCCAGCAGCAATTCGTCTCAACTCGAGGTGTTACAGTGAATTTGGGTTGATTTATAACTCCTTTTAAAAATGTTTAAAATTATCTCAATTTATATTTCGCCCTTTTCAGGAAATTATTTAAAAAAGAAGTAAAGACTTGAACAAAATACTTGAATTGCCTTTTGACCTAAGCAAATGAATATAACTTGATTCAAACATTCGCGATTTCTTTACAATTTGAGGTCATTAAATATATAATTGTAAACATAGGAAATTTGTGTGTGTCTTGAAAAAAAGTAAAAGTGAAAAATCTATCTGAAAAAAACACAATCTTCAATAATGACAAAACAAACTGTAAAATCACTGCAATTTTACAATGATTTTTTTTCCAATAATATTTTTGCCTCGATTTTTTTGTTTTATTGGAATCTTTAAATAATCTTTAAATAATCTTTAAAACCACTGAACAATGGTCTCCATAGACATCCATTATTCCCTCATATTTCAATCAGCTATATTTCTGCAACTTTGACTGAATCCAATGTGGCCACTTAAATCATATTAATGAATGTCCGACTATTTCCCGACTATTCCAGAACCTCAAATAATAAGAATTTACTCACTAAAAAAGCTGACGAGAACTGTTTATAAAAAGTCGATCTAACATAATTTCTAAATAAATTTAAAAAACAAGCTATTGACAATTTTAGAACAAATAAAAACTTAACAACAAGCTATTTAAAAAAAATACACGCTTATTTTTAAAACTGTTCAATTGTATAATTTTGACAATAGCACAAAACTAAAACAAGCTAAATTTTTTGAAAAAAATTTAATGACTCAAAAATACTTAAGATTTTATGGGGCATTTAAAAATTTCCAAACATTGGATTTTTATTCCTTGGTGTTGAAAAGAAAAGAGAATAGCAAATAGTTAAAAATAACTGATTTTAAATCTTATCTTTAATTTTTTCAAGAAACGCCTGGGAACAACTTCGAGGCTTTATTCTTTTAAAAAACTAAAAATCTTAGTTGCCTTTTAATTCTGTTTATTTGATATTTAATTATAAATGTTCGTGGTGATCGATAAATATAATTTAAAATTCAATTTAATATGAATTCATCCTTTACCTCTAATGTCAGGCTAAATTTTTAAAGAGACAAACTTTTTAAACATTTTTGTAATAGCCTAAATTAAAAAAAAAATCTCGAAACTATTTTATCCTGTTAATAATGTCTTGAAAGCCCAAATGGGGAAAACATGTTTATTTTGAAAAATGATGTTACGTTATATAACTATATTGAACTGTAAAAAAATATTTATCAGCTGATTTTTTTTTTGAAATCCAGGAATTTTAGCCATTTTCATAGTTCATTAATAGTAGTTTATGCAACAAGTTGCAAAAAGAAATTTTTTTCAGCACGAGTCGTACATTTATCCAACGAGGTTTACCGAGTTGGATAAATACGACGAGTGCTGAAAAAATCAAGTTTTGCAACGAGTTGCTTACAACATTTTTTGCAATTCCGAAAAACGCTTCTTGAATGGAATTTTCAATTTCAAACATTCATGTGTTTAGTAAATTCACCGTTCAAAACAAAAAAATATTGAAAAATGTTACTTTTCGATACTAGTGTTGAAAAGTTCAACTTTTTAGCACCCATTTCAGTGCTGAAAAGTAGAACTTTTCAGCACTGGTATTGAAAGGTATTAATTTTCCATTCTGTTATTTTTGGTAGGGAAAAGTAGGCCGTTTCGTTTCTCCAGAAGGACAGGAAAAGTTGACAGTTCTACAGCGAAATTGCAAAAAAAAATGTTTAAAACAGAAAATTACGTTTTTTCAACATTTTTTTCTGCGTGCTAATTGAATGTGTTCGAAAAATTAAATCATGCATTATTTTTGGAATGGGCAAAAAATGATTTTAAAATCACGGTACATACTTCAATATTTTATCAATCATTCAATATAAATCCGCAAATACCACGGAACTACGAATCAATTTTTAAAACTAAAATTCACTAATTAAGTGCACTGATATCATTTTATTAACTTTGTTCAGTAAAATAAGACCCTGTGACTATGAAAAAAAAACCTAAGTTTTTACAATAATTTCGAGTTAACATTCTTCAAATTTAGAAACGAAATATTGATTGCAAAATGTTTGATTAAACTATAGACTGGCATTACATTTTTTGAGTTTTGTATCTCCATACAAAAAACGATATGAAAATGATAAAAAGTTTTTGTTTGGATAGCTACCAAAATTGTATGGGCAAACAATGAATGCAATGAAGAAAAGTAGCTTCTTTGGTCAGGAAGATATTCCCGACAAAGTTTCAGCCAAACATAAAAAATCAAATAAAATCCATTTCCAATTTTTGCGGTGCAATTTTATTATAGTCTTCCTAAAAAAATTTCCTGATAAAAACATTTTGAAAGGTAGATATTTTGGTTGTTTTTGTGATTTGCGCCATTCTAACTTTTTCTAAATACTTTAAAAAAAATCTTCATATTGTATTGTTTTAAACAAAAGACTATTGGATTTTCTTTCAATAAGTAGTGGTTGTAATCAAACTGTTTAACCAGCCAACCTCCTGTGGCCGAATGGTTACGGGTTTCGCCTCATAAGCGGAAAGTCATGGGTTCTTCTCAGGGTGGCAGACTTAGGTTTAAGTTCAGAGGTAGCAGCAACCGTATGAGTATAAAACGGTTGCTTCACGTGCTCTTCTAGCATGTGATCAATCTTGGGACATTCCTTTGCGCCTCTTCCCAAAATACTTTCCTCATGTCTTCGCATGTAAATAATGCCCAGCCGATCGGTATTGCACTGCAGTCCAGTCGCATTGTTCAGATCAGAGCAAAGGGAACACCGCAAAAATAGCACCGCAAAAAGATAATTGTCTTTACAAGACCCCGCGCGGCAAATAATAGCTGCTGGGAAGAGCTTGAAAAATGACACGAAAAAATTGTCATCGCGGTTCTAGCGATACATAGCGCACAAGGCACAAGGAATGGAGTTTACAGCATCTGGATGAAACAGCACTTTCCCTCTCAATAGGGACTGTGTTATAGATCTGGAAATGCTTAATAACAGTAAAAATGGGTAACACGATACAATAGTCCTTGTAATCAGGATTCCGTGTCTTAATACTCAAACAGAAAAAAAAACTGTTTAACCTAAACAAATCTTATATCTTTCAGACTAGAACAGTTAGATTTCTATTCGTATTTTTGAATAAGATCGGGTAACAATCAGGATTATTTCCAGAACAATTTTGTTAAATTTAGCATGGAATATTTAAAAAAAAATTAAATTAAATAAAAAAGAAGATTATTTTGAAGCATTTTATATAAAAAAATCATTTTCGAACAAATTTATTTAAGCCTGAAAAAATAATATTAACCGGATTTCAAAAATCAGAAAATGAACTTATCTTGACCATTTACCAAAATCTTAAGAAAATAATAATAAAGAAATAATACTCATAAGGCATAACACAATCAAAACTTAAGTTTAACCACTTTTCCCAAACTAACTAGCATGCAAGGTTCCGCCACCACACCACCACCAACGCGACCCACGACGAGCGTGCGGCTTTCCTTGCCATGTCATTTCCCGAGTGTGAGCACAAACAAACGCTCAGCATGAGAGAGCCGGGAAAACCGTAAAAAAATGATCCCCTCATCCCCTTTTCCCCCGCGAAAGGTGACGGAAGAAAAAGTGGAAAAGCTTGCCACCAACACCACGACCACCATCAACTGGTCCGGAAAAGCGGATTCGCACATAAAGCTGCCGCTGCTGCTGCTTTTTTCGCCACTTTTCCTTTTAGTTTTTTTTTTTACCTTTTTATGATTTTTTTCGTTTTTTTATATAGATGACGTTATGACCGCCACCCTGTGTGAGTGCAACAGACGGGAGAAAGTAAGTGAGTGGGGACAAATTGGAGGAAAGCCACCCCCTCCTAATTTTTTTTTTCAGTGGTGGAAGGAAAAGAAAATTATAAATCATGAAAACAGCCGAGTGTGACGTCTCCCGAGAGGTTGTTATCAAAGATTCATTTTCGGATTTATTGTTCCAAAACGGATGGACGGGAATTCTGGATTTGCGGGGTCACACAAAATGCTTCACGAAGTTGTGGTCAGTATTTTTGTAATATTTTATTGTTAAATTATTTAAAAAAAAATACAGTCATGAAAAAAATTCAAACCTCAATTTAACCAAATTGAATGTCCTCCCAAGAACACCACAAGCCTCGAGAATAATTTTGAAGAGGCTGTGTAAAGGGTTCTGGATAGAAAATCAAAAGCTAAAATAAAAAGGAAGTCCTTGTCAGAACGCTTTTGCAAAGGACTTGCACTTCGTTTTTACATTGGGCCTCGACCCTTGAGACTGGCTCGTTATTTTTTGCGTTTTTCCTTTACATTTTTCTTTTAATTGCTTTGAGGATGTCTGGCTTGTTTTTGTAAACAGATGAAAGTCCTTCATTTATTAAAATTTGTTTTAAAGGTTTGAAAAAGCTTTTTCAGCTTTGGAAAGAAAAATCAAAACATTTTGATTCCATCAAATCAAAGTTATTCGACCATCATTCTTACGGAAATTCCTCCGAGATTGACCCTTTCCCGAAATCCAATCAAATTCATCACATTTCACTTTGAATCAAAAATTTGGCCACGCAGTAATAAATTCATCTATCACGTGCCAAACCAAATCCCAGTGCCTTCATCAAATCATGCATAACTTTTATTTCTCCCTTTTTCACCTCTCCCCTCGAAGCGGCTTTCAATTCACAATTTTAACTTTTTCCAACCTTTCAACCAGTTTGGCAAATCTGGCATGACGAGCACGCCCGATAAGGCTTGACCCGTGTTAAATAAATCTCGGCCTTTCCCCAGTCATGACCAAGTCTGATGGAGAGGAAAGTGCAAGCCCGATCGTCACGTGGACGGAAGGAATAATAAATTTTGTGTTGAAAAAAAAAGAGTTGAGTCAGAGGTGAAAGGATTCGATCCTGGATACCCCCGCCAGGAGGAGCCTTCCTTTTAAGGAATATCGGGAAAAGTCAGTGCTTCGGCATCTAGATAGTCTGGAATGTGGGACGGGGAGCGCCAAATAATGGTCGAAACTGGAAGAGTTATTACTCAATCTGTTTCGTAGGGGAAAGTGGTTTAATCTGACACTTTGTGCTTTAAAAATGATAAATTTTAAATTTAAATAACACAATTTAAAATTTTAATCGAGAGCAAATTATAGAATTCCAGATTCATATTTTTCTACACTTTATCAATTGATTATTTCAATTTTATCCATTTTGTCAATTTTGTCAATTTTGTCAATTTTGTCAATTTTGTCAATTTTGTCAATTTTGTCAATTTTGTCAATTTTGTCAATTTTGTCAATTTTGTCAATTTTGTCAATTTTGTCAATTTTGTCAATTTTGTCAATTTTGTCAATTTTGTCAATTTTGTCAATTTTGTCAATTTTGTCAATTTTGTCAATTTTGTCAATTTTGTCAATTTTGTCAATTTTGTCAATTTTGTCAATTTTGTCAATTTTGTCAATTTTGTCAATTTTGTCAATTTTGTCAATTTTGTCAATTTTGTCAATTTTGTCAATTTTGTCAATTTTGTCAATTTTGTCAATTTTGTCAATTTTGTCAATTTTGTCAATTTTGTCAATTTTGTCAATTTTGTCAATTTTGTCAATTTTGTCAATTTTGTCAATTTTGTCAATTTTGTCAATTTTGTCAATTTTGTCAATTTTGTCAATTTTGTCAATTTTGTCAATTTTGTCAATTTTGTCAATTTTGTCAATTTTATCAATTTTATCAATTTTATCAATTTTATCAATTTTATCAATTTTATCAATTTTATCAATTTTATCAATTTTATCAATTTTATCAATTTTATCAATTTTATCAATTTTATCAATTTTATCAATTTTATCAATTTTATCAATTTTATCAATTTTATCAATTTTATCAATTTTATCAATTTTATCAATTTTATCAATTTTATCAATTTTATCAATTTTATCATTTTTTCAATTTTATCAATTTTATCAATTTTATCAATTTTATCAATTTTATCAATTTTATCAATTTTATCAATTTTATCAATTTTATCAATTTTATCAATTTTATCAATTTTATCAATTTTATCAATTTTATCAATTTTATCAATTTTATCAATTTTATCAATTTTATTAATTTTATCAATTTTATCAATTTTATCAATTTTATCAATTTTATCAATTTTATCAATTGTATCAATTTTATCAATTTTATCAATTTTATCAATTTTATTAATTTTATCAATTTTATCAATTTTATCAATTTTATCAATTTTATCAATTTTATCAATTTTATCAATTTTATCAATTTTATCAATTTTATCAATTTTATCAATTTTATCAATTTTATCAATTTTATCAATTTTATCAATTTTATCAATTTTATCAATTTTATCAATTTTATCAATTTTATCAATTTTATCAATTTTATCAATTTTATCAATTTTATCAATTTTATCAATTTTATCAATTTTATCAATTTTATCAATTTTATCAATTTTATCAATTTTATCAATTTTATCAATTTTATCAATTTTATCACTTTTAGCAATTTTATCAATTTTATCAATTTTATCAATTTTATCAATTTTATCAATTTTATCAATTTTATCAATTTTATCAATTTTATCAATTTTATCAATTTTATCAATTTTATCAATTTTATCAATTTTATCAATTTTGTCAATTTTATCAATTTTATCAATTTTATCAATTTTATCAATTTTATCAATTTTATCAATTTTATCAATTTTATCAATTTTATCAATTTTATCAATTTTATCAATTTTATCATTTTTTTTTTTAATTGTCATTGACTTTCATGCCATATTATTTTTGGCCTGAGAGGTAAAAAGAAAGTAAAAAGGTAAAAAGGTATAAAGGTAAAAAGGTAAAAAGTTAAAAAAGGTAAAAAGGTAAAAAGGTAAAAAGGTAAAAAGGTAAAAAGGTAAAAAGGTAAAAAGGTAAAAAGGTAAAAAGGTAAAAAGGTAAAAAGGTAAAAAGGTAAAAAGGTAAAAAGGTAAAAAGGTAAAAAGGTAAAAAGGTAAAAAGGTAAAAAGGTAAAAAGGTAAAAAGGTAAAAAGGTAAAAAGTAAAAAGGTAAAAAGGTAAAAAGGTAAAAAGGTAAAAAGTAAAAAGGTAAAAAGGTAAAAAGGTAAAAAGGTAAAAAGGTAAAAAGGTAAAAAGGTAAAAAGGTAAAAAGGTAAAAAGGTAAAAAGGTAAAAAGGTAAAAAGGTAAAAAGGTAAAAAGGTAAAAAGGTAAAAAGGTAAAAAGGTAAAAAGGTAAAAAGGTAAAAAGGTAAAAAGGTAAAAAGGTAAAAAGGTAAAAAGGTAAAAAGGTAAAAAGGTAAAACGGTAAAAAGGTTAAAAGGTAAAAAGGTAAAAAGATACAAAGGTAAAAAGGTTAAAAAGGTAAAAAAGTAAAAAGGTAAAAAGGTAAAAAGGTAAAAAGGTAAAAAGGTAAAAAGGTAAAAAGGTAAAAAGGTAAAAAGGTAAAAAGGTAAAAAGGTAAAAAGGTAAAAAGGTAAAAAGGTAAAAAGTTAAAAAGGTAAAAAGGTAAAAAGGTAAAAAGGTAAAAAGGTAAAAAGGTAAAAAGGTAAAAAGGTAAAAAGTTAAAAAGGTAAAAAGGTAAAAAGGTAAAAAGGTAAAAAGTAAAAAGGTAAAAAGGTAAAAAGGTAAAAAGTAAAAAGTAAAAAGGTAAAAAGGTAAAAAGTAAAAAGTAAAAAGGTAAAAAGGTAAAAAGGTAAAAAGTAAAAAGGTAAAAAGGTAAAAAGTAAAAAGTAAAAAGGTAAAAAGTAAAAAGTAAAAAGGTAAAAAGTAAAAAGTAAAAAGTAAAAAGTAAAAAGTAAAAAGTAAAAAGTAAAAAGTAAAAAGTAAAAAGTAAAAAGTAAAAAGTAAAAAGTAAAAAGTAAAAATTAAAAAGTAAAAAGTAAAAAGTAAAAAGTAAAAAGTAAAAAGTAAAAAGTAAAAAGTAAAAAGTAAAAAGTAAAAAGTAAAAAGTAAAAAGTAAAAAGTAAAAAGGTAAAAAGTAAAAAAGTAAAAAGTAAAAAGTAAAAAGTAAAAAGTAAAAAGTAAAAAGTAAAAAGTAAAAAGTAAAAAGTAAAAAGTAAAAAGTAAAAAGTAAAAAGTAAAAAGTGAAAAGTAAAAAGTAAAAAGTAAAAAGTAAAAAGTAAAAAGTAAAAAGTAAAAAGTAAAAAGTAAAAAGTAAAAAGGTAAAAAGTAAAAAGGTAAAAAGGTAAAAAGGTAAAATGGTAAAAAGGTAAAAAGGTAAAAAGGTAAAAAAGTAAAAAGGTAAAAAGGTAAAAAGATAAAAAGGTAAAAATTTAAAAAGGTAAAAAGGTAAAAAGGTTAAAAGGCAAAAAGGTAAAAAGGTAAAAAGTAAAAAGTAAAAAGTAAAAAGTAAAAAGTAAAAAGTAAAAAGTAAAAGGTAAAAAGTAAAAAGTAAAAAGTAAAAAGGTAAAAGGTAAAAAGGTAAAAAGGTAAAAAGTAAAAGGTAAAAAGGTAAAATGTTTAAAGGTAAAATGGTAAAAAAGTAAAATGGTAAAAAAGTAAAATGGTAAAAAAGTAAAATGGTAAAAAAGTAAAAAGGTAAAAAGGTAAAAAGGTAAAAAGGTAAAAAGGTAAAAAGGTAAAAAGGTAAAAAGGTAAAAAGGTAAAAAGGTAAAAAGGTAAAAAGGTAAAAAGGTAAAAAGGTAAAAAGGTAAAAAGGTAAAAAGGTAAAAAGGTAAAAAGGTAAAAAGGTAAAAAGGTAAAAAGTTAAAAAGGTAAAAAGGTAAAAAGTTGAAAGTTGAAAGTTGAAAGTTGAAAGTTGAAAGTTGAAAGTTGAAAGTTGAAAGTTGAAAGTTGAAAGTTGAAAGTTGAAAGTTGAAAGTTGAAAGTTGAAAGTTGAAAGTTGAAAGTTGAAAGTTGAAAGTTGAAAGTTGAAAGTTGAAAGTTGAAAGTTGAAAGTTGAAAGTTGAAAGTTGAAAGTTGAAAGTTGAAAGTTGAAAGTTGAAAGTTTAAAGTTGAAATTTGAGAGTTGAAAGTTGAAAGTTCAAAGTTGAAAGTTCAAAGTTGAAAGTTCAAAGTTGAAAGTTCAAAGTTGATAGCTGAAAATTGAAATTTGAAAGTAGAAAAACATTCTCTACACTTTAAAACCCACTGAAGACTTGCTCTCCTTCGGAATCGATTGGATTACGGTTTCTTGTTCACACGAGGACGACAGCGACAAGAAGAAAGCTCTTTTCCTCCCTTTCCCTCCTGCTCGCCGGAAAGACATCACTAATGCATCAGCACCAGGGTCAAACGAAAATTTATGATTTTCTAAATTTTCAACGGAGCCTCCTTCCCCGTTGAATCTTCTTTTAAAACCGACCAGCTACTATCGGAATCCGTGCCCGGAATGTGTGATTTAGGTGCGAGGTTAACCGGTGTTGAAGTTGAAATAATATCCGGAAGGGAGTAAAAGAAGCGAAAAAAAAGGAGAAAATCTCGGGAAAGTGATTCCTCGGAAAAACTCGTCGAGCCACGTGCTCGAAAGGACATTAAACCCCTGCTTGAGGGATGGAATTGATGATTTGAACGAACACACACATTGGCGGGGTTCAGTTTCCAGGCGCTTCCAATATTGATGCGAAAATGGCTCTTGTCTTACCTTGCTGAGTGTGTGTCTGTGTGTGCCTATTTGAACGTGTGATAAGTATTTTCCGCAACTCAAGAGAGAGTGTGGGAGCTTCTGGGGGATACTTTCACCCACACCCCGGAATACTTTGCGATGATTTGGAAATTGTAGGACGAGCAACAGGCGGCTGCTCTCGAGTTTCCCGGAACAGGAACAAACCTCTGACACACTTTGGTTCGGCTAGCCGGGGGCAGTTTTTGCGATGGTTTTGGGATGATTGAATTTTGAGAAGTGATGAATTTTTGAAGTCAGTGTGGGATGATAACACTCTAAGACACCAATTTGGTCAAATGCCAAATAACAAGTTTATTTTTGAGCAAAAGTTATCATAAATTGATTTGAATATATTTGATATTCTTTATCTCATGAACATCTCTACAACTCCCATTAAGGGTCATCCTCAAAACTCAACATCTTCCCCAAACCACAACCCAAAAATGTTTCAAATGAGTAACGCTCAAACCACCGAAAAGTTCAAACACTCCACGTTGTTTCCTCTCCCTAAAAAGTTTCCCAAATTTACTGCTCCTGCTGTTGTTCCTGGCAGCTGAAATTTCCCTCCCCCGCACTCAAACTCAAAAGTAGATCAGATAGAACTTAAACCAAGAATATTATTCACTTTAGACTTCATTGGCCCGAGGGCTGAATAAGACTAATCAACTCGAAACTCGGACTCGGATCCTGCGGATGTTTCCGGGAAAATTTGGCTGAACTTTTCAACACGCTCCAGTTGGTCGATTTTACACCGTGCAGTTCATCAAAATCATCATTCACGGTTTTCAGTTTCGGCGCGTACCTGGAATTAGAAAGAAACAAAGAACAAATTGTTAGTTTGTTGCTGCAGAGTGCAGAGTGCAGAGTGGAGGTTTCCCAAACTATAATTCAATCAGTACAGAAATAACAAAACCCCACTTCCCCCCCTCCTGTTTTATGTTTGTATTTGCATCGGTGCACGTTTGCACAAAAACTATCCGATAACTCAATTAACGAATACCAAACAATCCCACGTGCAGCACACACACACACGCAATATTTTCCACGTGAATGCTGGGAAAACTAAAACCATCACTTTTCACTTTTCATTAGTTAGTTTTCCGAAGCCAGTCAGGGGCGAGGGATGAAAGAGACTCAAACTCGACACCTCTAGCATTGCCGGGTTCGAAATAGTGCAAAATTGCGCAGTAATAGTAAGCACCCAATTGCATACATTATTGTGCACGGTTAGAGGGAGTTGCCGAAGTTTCAAAATATAGTTGAGATTTACACAATTTTCTTGTTTATGAACTAATAAATTATGTAAATAATAAATTATGTTTTAATAAGTTCATTTTAACAGTGTAAATTTACCTAGTGGACCATGCAGAATGCACAGCTGTAAATATTTTCACAAAATAAATGTCTGTGTATGGAATCTCGCCCCGCTCAGTTGAGCACACATTCAACACATTTTTGCACACACATACACCACAAACACACACAACTAAACACTGACGGGAC